>NC_142381.1:7017014-7329969 GCF_059441005.1 Hippichthys cyanospilos
TGTAATGTAATCTCTGGCTGGTTTCAGAGTTTTGGACAGCACCGTTTTAGTGGCGAGCACCTCACCTAACAGTATGGAGGTCTGTGTTCGAAACTCTCCGTTTCGGTTTCTGCCCCGTGATTCACTATAATGGGCATCATTAGTCGATGCCTACCTTGTCCCTGCGAGCTTTGGGAGCTGTGTCTCATCTGGGACATCGAAGCTGATTTTAAACTGGAGGAAGAGCACAGAATATAGTTTGAAGAAATAGAATTGCCCTTAAGTCAAACAATTATCAAGAGTACTCGGGTCACAAAGTCAATTGTAAAATTAGTCTTGAATGTCAGCTTCCGCAATAACGGCCGTGAAATTACTCCTACCCTTAAGTTCTTGGTTTTTTTCCCGATTGCAAAGAAAAGGAAGAAAAGATGACCCACATGGCGTTCCAGAGGGAGACAAAGCGGGAAGATGCTTACCGAGATTATCAGGGTGGCGCACAAAGACCACACTGTGAGGCGCTGCCATGTGCGCAAGGTCAGTGAATGTAGTAGCGCAAGACAAAAAACGGTTACATAAAAGTGGCAGAATAGCACTTATTCATTCAGCATGATGCTATTGATCACAAATGGGTGATGATGACATTAAATAAAAGAAATCTGGGATTTTAGCCAACTTTCTTACCTCATTTCTGTTGCAGGTCAAAATGACCCATATAAAGGTTAAACAAATGTGGTTTAAAGTAAGAGTTGAAAATAGGTTCATGTTGTCAAATTTCTTAAAGGGGCTAATGAAGTCAACTATAAGCACTGATGAAAATGGAATATTAACAATTGGATTCAATACTGATTCGTGGGATTTGTTTCCTGTTTTTGACACTTCTGAATTTTTGAAAAAAACAGAGGTCAATTTGACCCAGGAATATTATTGCTGTGTGACAAATTAACATAAAATAAGGTTTAAGCACTGTCAAAAATAATAATAATGTTTTCAAACAATTTATTTAAGATGAAAAAGAAGTTATGCTGCAGGTAAAATTGACACTCTGCATAAGGTTTATATTTTGTAATCATATGCATAGCTAGTAGCCTTATAACTCTGATCGACTGAAATGTTGAGTTTTTGAGTGATAAATATTATAATGGTGTACGTTCTGTATGTTCATTGAGATTTCTGTTACTTTTGGATGATGCGTCTCACCCTGGAACAAAATGGCCCTGGGACATATTACCCCTTTCGTCACAGCAGTGTTTTGGGGGGGAAAACATCTCTCTACAGCACTTCTCGGTTTATTATTATTATTTGCTTGGTTGCGCCAAGAAAAACTACCGGCATTTCATGGGTCAGTGTGACCTGGCTTTAACTGTTTGTAACTATTCTTTTTTCTTAAATTCTCAGGAACAACAAAAAAAAGTTCTTGGCCAGCTGCCATACCATTATTTTTAATAAACCATGTTAAATTACAAAACTATAGCTATACAAAACGAAAAAGACAGGACGAGTGTAGCCTAATTTTTTCTGCTCTCTTTCTGACACACAAGTGCTTAAAAATAGTGTATATGTGACAATAGTGACCCCGAGCGGTTAAAAACAGAACTGAAAATAACTGGATAAAGAGGATCTTTTTTTTGCTTATAAAACTAAACTAAAAAGACGTGAAAATGTTCCTATCCCGCATTTCTGCAAAATCTATCAATATTAAGGTGTTACAAGTACCTCTGGAGTGAATATTCCAACTTAGCAATGTAGGCACTCTGTTCATTGAGCTTCCTGTGATGAGCAAAAACAAAGTTCATGAATTATTTTCATTGCGATTGTATCAGTAGATTTGACTCACTTGGCCATCTGCTGCATTTCCTGCTTCATCTTGAGCCACTCCTCCTCCATTTTCTCATCCTGTTTTATTTTATTCAAGATATAAAACAAAATGAGAATAAACATATAAAGAGCCCTTATGCTGGGTGAAAGAATGGTCTCTCACCTGTTTCTGGTAGTGTGACAATAATTTCCTACCATGTTTGACCTGGAACGCAACAACCTGGAGAGAACAAGCAGAGAAAACTAGCGGAACTTAGGTCTGCCTAAATACTGCTCAGCGTGGTTTAATTTGATTATATGGCAACACATTTTTAATACACAGGTTTAATTTCTGTTAACTCTGTTAAAATGTTCATACTAACATTGCACGTACAGTAAATGGTGTGGTCATGATGCTTAATGTTGTATTTAGATTATTTCCCATGCGATAACCCCTATAGATTAGAAAGTGTCATAAAATATTTGACTGTTGTTCTTTGTCTGCATTGGATGTTTCATCATACATTGCAATATGAAATATAAATAAACTCCTGAGATTATGTATAAAAGATGAACGATAGATGTGAATCATTAATGAATGAACAAACGTTTCTTATCTCTGACAAATGTTTATCTGCCGTTAGGTTGATGTTGGCAAACAAGGCCTTCACTTCTGGGCGACTCTGGACAAATAAATGAAGAAAGAAAGAAACAAATATAGATTTGAAAACAATTGTACATTTGTAGGTGTAATATTCCAGTCAAAAGTTACACGTTGATGTAGTACTTACTTGGTCAGTGAGTGGCCACACTTGACATTTGTCATTGCAGATCATACACTTGCCTTGATTACTTGAAGGAAATGTCACTAAAATATGAATGAGATGAGAAAAAAAAATGGGATAATGTGTTGCAATCAAATACATATGAAAGCACAAAATGCCAACGTGAGCCCATGAAACACAAATTTGTGGCCACATTATACTATTTTGAGGCCATGAGATAGGCATAACATGCTCACAAACTGCTAATTTGTGGACACTAAACTGTGGGATTAAAATCTCAAAAACAATTTAGATTTCTGGATGAGCAAATGAATTGTACCTCTGCTAGAATTGAGAATAAGCAACATCCTGTTTTCTAAAGGGGTACCCCTAGATTTGTTTACCAAAACGTTCAGGATAGAAAGGGGATTTATGGAGCAATAGAAAGAGAAAGTTGATTAATCTAACGAGGAAGGACATGAGTGCAGTAGATGTTTCAGAGGAGAATGCAGAAGAAATTTCTGTTTGCAGATTACTTTTCGTGCTAAAAATCCAAATTGTTGTAATATAATCATACGTCCAACAGAGGTCTCCGTTTACCCGAAGGTTCGCTTACAGGCGCACAGGTGAGGGCCCAACAACGTTCCTCTTCCAACGCCTTCGAACTTTCCAAACACTTTTCCTGAAGTTTATTACTTTACCGTTATGGTAGCAAACGCTGCATATGATGTGGCCGCAGGTGGTGAGGGCCATTCGGCGCTCGGCCGAGGGCGGAAGAAAGCAGGCATTGCAGTGAATCCAGTGCGGCATGTTCGAATGCTTTCCTGTTGATGAGACGACAGGGGAAAAACAGCAAACTTGTTAACCACTAACGCTAATTACCCGCCGTGTTTGGTCAGTTAACGTCCCTGGAAAGATTTAAATTTCGATGTATGTTGACTCGTTTCAAACGTTTTAAAACAACAATATTTTTCAATGAAATTTGACATACTCTTCTGTAGCTAATAACGACGGTGGAGGTCGTCCTGTTGCTTTTGAAATTCGATGAGCTCAAACTAAGCTAACGCTAAATCGTCAACGTTCGACGTTATCAACATTGGCTATCAGTTAACCACCCACATTCGGTATGCTGCTACGGTAACGATCCTATTGTTGTTATAAAGTAGTAATTCGTTTTTCTTTTAAAATATATATTATTGTTTTAGCCTATTGTGTTTACATGTACTCATTCATCAAAATTAACAAAAGGGAAACCACTCACTGGATATATTAGTTAAACAGCGTCTCTCAATGTGAATAGCTGGCTGAGTAATATTTTGTTTATGAATGCAATGTGGGGATCAGTTTTGCCTTGATTTATAGGTAGTTTTTACGCCGTTGTGAGATTTAATTTTTGTATAGGCCTATGCATTGTTTTGTTTGTGGAGTAGCTGTCCACCACCAAAGGTGAAATGAAACGTGCACGTAAAATATTTTTTTTCTCGACTTAAGCCCGTGAGCAAGCTTTCAAATGCTGACGTCACAACGGCCAATTTGCACAACAAGCCGTTTCTCATAATAAAATAATCTCAAGATTGATTTCTTGCTGCTATCAGAGAAATGTCGCTAGGGAGAGGTTAACATGTACACTGCCATTCCAATATACAGGAAACTTGCGTTCTTCAAAAGAACGCGTCTTTTTCTCTGCATTCGTTTTATTGAGAAAAGGCCCAACTTTTCAGTTGGTGATTGGACACAATTGGCCAGGCTAGACAACATTCCAGATACACTTATTGACAAGTTTATTTTGTTGAGTTGATGAAATGGTAATCCACAATAGGTTATTTCATGTTCGTTGTGTTTGTTAACATTAGCTCATCTACAGTATATCAATGCAATGCTAAAGGATTCTAGGAAGAACCAAATAACTTCAAGATTGGGTAGTCCTGTTTGAAGTTATAGAATCATAAGCAACCCTCGCACTACAAGTAGATGACAACATGATTTTCCTGTGATTGATAGATGGTGATCAGACAAGCTTCTTGGCGATGAAGAAATCTTTGAGCTGCTTCATTTGCCAGAAACCGACGGAGAGCAGGAGGATGGTTTGCACCACAGCCCACCACAACACTGTACTGTATGTGTCCTCACTGATTTGACGGAAGGCCTCTTCCTTTTCCTGTGGACAACAACAAGTTTTTATGGGATAGAATAGAATAGAAAAGAATAGAATAGAATAAAAGTCTTTATAGTGATTGTACCGCAGGTATGCACCAAAATTGGAAGTGCTGCTCCGATTGGTGCATATTCAATAAATATGAACAATAAATAGTGTCGAATAAAAAGCATTTTTTCATTGGAGTACTAATTGTTATAGGCATTTTCAGTGTGATCCAATCAGCTGCTCTATAATGTTAAATAGAGGATTGAGATAGTAATCCAAGTTTTTGATGTTTTTATTTTCTAACCAAACTTTTTTTGGCTGCTACCATTGTGTCAGTGTGTCCCAGCTGGCGTGCACTGACCGTCTGCTTATAGAACAACAGAAAGGACAGAAGTTACAAAAGTAGAATTGCCAATTTACAGTTTTGTTGATACATGTACCAATTTTTCCAACAACTATTGTTTTTTCAAAATATTTAAGGGATTGGAATGACATTCTTAAATACCCTAAAATTTTGAATGGCAATGTAAAGGTTTTTACAAACCTCTTTAAACAAAGCAATGTATTTTGAATTTTCTGTGGAAATCAGTGTAATTTATCATTGTTGCCAAAAAAAAAGTCTTGCTTGGAAAAAAAATCAGTTTTAAAGCTTGTTTGGTGTCACAAAAAATAAAGAGAAAAACATTGATTTAAACAATGTAAAAATGTTGTTTAGCTTTATGATAAGTCAGAGGGAGGAAAAATCTAATGAAATCAGATTTTAGTGAAGAAAAAGTAGAATTTTCATTATTAGGCCATATCACCCAGCCCTACCCGCTGATAATCCTGCTGCTTGGTGATAAACACCATCTGCTCAATGAGATGTTGCAGGCCATTTTCCAGTGTTTTCAGGTTGTCTTTGGTTCCATCGTCTGTCGGATTCATAACATGCTCGCCTATCTGAACATCCAAATGTAACTTCTGCCAAACACAAGAAGAATCTGGTAGTTTAAAAATAAAAAAAAGCTAAAAATGAAACCTTGTGTCATTGTGTGTGTTTGCAGGTCGTACCAGACGTTCTCCAGCAAACACGGAAAAACTGGTGGAGTTGGTTTGGAAACAGAGATGGTGCTGACCAGACGTGTGTGCCGTGAAGGTGAATTTTGAAAATATGCCGTAGCGCTTGCTCATCAAAACCTAGGGTTAAGTGGATCATAAACAAAGATATTAACACATATGATTTTTCAAAAAAAGATTTTTCACACAAAATTAAAAAAATGTCCCCATTTTTTTCACATTGTCATAATTGGGTATTGTGTGTAGAATTTTGAGGTAAGAGATTACTACATTTTGGATCAAGGCTGTAAAATGACATTGTGGAATAATTTGGGTTTGTCTGAAAAGTAGTGACATCCACGTCAATTCTGCGCACAATTGCCTTCACTTAATCATTGCCTGTAAAAATTAAGATTTGATTAAATTATAGTTACATGATGGGTCAGCAAAATGTCCTCATCAATAAATTTCATAATATACATTTAACACTAGAATGCTCAAAGAAGACCCATTTGTCTTTGCTACCTATGAAGACTGCTGGAGAGCTGATTGATTTCTTTTTCTTCTACCATGCTAAAAAGGCAATGGTAACAGGGTTGCATGCATGTTGTGGGACACACATTCCATGTATAATGTTTATTATTTGAAACGTTCTGTTTACTAAAACAAGTGCACACACAGTTGCATGAGACTGCAATGAAACAAATAATACAAAAAAGAAATTGAAATTCCAGTTGAACTGTTTCATTTGAGATTCTCTTAGGTCATTTCAGGGTGTGGGACAAGAGCAAACTTAAATTTAGGGGTACTCCAGACTGTTGTATTTTAAAAACAGTTTTTTTTTTTACTGACGTAAAATGCCCTCCAATTCTGGAATGACCCTTAAGTTTATTTGATGCTCTAGTCTAGAACATATCAACATAATTAAAAAAAAAAAAAGTCTGAAATCAGGATTTTTTTTAAGGCACTTTTTATTTATTTCAAGAATTTCCTTTACTGTACCTCGTTGTTGGGATCCCTAACGGTCACAGTGACGCCAAGGTGTGGTGAGTGGGTGGACGACTTCAAGTCCCAGGGCTGCAACAGGAAATATCCTGAGGGGGAAGAGATATGCTCACTTGAGCCTCCTGCCATAAGTCATAGCATTTTACAAGACACATTGATTTGTTCTCTGAGGTCCTCTGTCCATTGTTTTTGGCTCATGCTTATCCCGTCTCCAGAACTCACCCGTCACCATCATGTCTTCGGGAATCTCCTCGATGATGCATCGCTCTTGCTGCTCGCCCAGATCAAAATACATGGCGGTTGCCATTGTTAGGTAAGCCTGCAGGATGATGACGGCCCATTGCAGCCTCATTCTCAGTTTGCTATGGCCTATTAAACACAATTTGGCTAGGCCGGTCCAATAAAAAAGGCCTGTAAATAACGAATGGGTTTTCCAAAGTCCACAGCGTGGCTATGATAGAGGTAGTGGGGCTGTATAGAAAGTCAGTGTGAGAAAGTCACAGGTGCTGCTCTGCCTGACGAGACATTGGTCAAGTTGCATGACGAGTTCAATTGGCAGCCAATAGCAGTTTACCAATGTTTCATCAGGATCGTGTTTTCTCCAGAAAAAAATGAAGATTTTCATTTGTTAAATCAATGAGTAAAGTCTCAATCAATGAGTAAAGTCTCAATCTACATTCGATTTACACTGTTGGTAAAAGCATTGCCACAATGAATGGGAATATTATTTAATTTTTTAATCTCTCTATCTGCATTTCAAGAGGCACATATTTGATCGTGACTGTGCTGACAACAACCAGCATGCACAGATGCCAAAGTTGCATAAGAATAACCACAGAGACATGACATTTTGGCAGTGACTAAACAAAAAGAAAGATTGTGAATATTAATGTTTATCATCGATGAAAAAGTGTGACTTGGATAATGTTCTCCAAACCACTGTTACAGTAGTGCAATAATATTTGTCTTAAACAATATGTATAGTATGAAGACTTTTCAATTTTAAAAAAAATCAAACATTAAAAAAAAAAAACCACGACGGCTCATTTTAGTGATGATAAGGGTCACGTGTCTCTTTCCAGATTATTATAGTATATATTTTTATATTCATCAAAGCAATCATTTATTAATGATTCTTATAGTAATAGAATTATTATGTTGTGTAATTTAATAGTTAGCTAAACACTTTTGTCTTATTAAATTATATACCACATGTATATATATATATATATATATATATATATATATATATATATATATATATATATATATATATATATATATATATATATATATATATATATATATATATATATATATATATACACCAAATGGGCCACCACCAATGTTTTTTTTTACATAATTAACAGAAAAAAAGTAAATTCTAACACATTTTTACTGACATTAATTCCTATAGGTTGGCAACTGATTACTGTGTGAAGATGCGGACCATTAACTTTACATGTAAGCCAACCTTTTTCAAATATTTTTAATAAAAAAATTATTTGTTTTCATCAGTGAAATCGAATAAATTGTACCTTGCAAACTGTGAACACGTTGCAGATTTAGACTGCTCAGTTAGTTTTTTGCCCTTTGCTATTTATTCCAAATAATTAATCCGGACGCAGAGTTTGTGTTTTATACTGTACTGAGGATTTCCAGACTCTTTAACTGACATACATAGCTCCGATTTATAGAGTAGCCTGAAAACCCACACTGTTCAACAGGTTAGGTGACTGACAGCAGCATACTCACCTTACATGAGGTCATTTATAATGTTAACACCCACGTGCCCACAGAGAATAGCTTTTCCTCTCAAAGTGAACATCTGCTAAAGTTGTCCTTGTCCCCTCGCACTCAAGTTAAGTATCACATCTCCATGTCCTCCCACAACTTGGTGTGAATGCGAAATCAATATACTCTTTGGCAGCCATGTTTAAGTAGGATAAATCTGTCAGTTCCAAAATCTGAAACCGTTGATCGTGCATGTGTCAAAATCTATTCAGTAGTTGCATGCACTCACCATCGACAAGATAGGTTAGGGTTAGGTTTTGTGGAATTCCATTTCAAGAATGCAAATTGCTTTGGTATCTTTATAATTGATGTTCTCAACACCGACTGTTAGTTTCCAAAAGTCCTCCAAAAAGCTTTAACAACATGTCTTCATGTACAATTTTCCGTTTTAGATTCTCATTGAGTTGCTGTGACTTTGCATGTTTTTTTGTTTTTGTTTTTGTTTTTTTGTTGCTTTTTTTGGTAGTAAGATAGTAGTTCCCAATCACTGTGCTATGGCACATAAGTGCATCATGAAAAATTCAAGTTTGCTCTGAGAAATGATCCAATCTCACATGCGTGAGCCAACATTTTTTATGGTAATGTATTTTTTTAATGCAAGTCATGTTTGTCTGTCTTTGACATATAGTGACGGGTGGAACCATTAAGTGCTCCTCTACTAAATGGGAGATGGTACAATTAAACTATGGCCACCTGTTGTCATTCATACAACAATATGCTGTATTAGCTTCATGTTCTACACAACCTAGGCAGATTTTACATTAAGTCTATTTATGAATAACGTTATTAGCTCATACGTACAGGTATTAAACATTCATAAAAAAACATCATTAAACTTTTTTTTACTCATTCACTGCTAAAGCACTAGCTACCCATGAGATACTAGAGGCTGAGCATTACTGTTTTTTTTTTTTTTTTTTTTACAGCGTACATGTGGCAGTGAAATGTAATCTGAATACAAAACAATATACCATTATTCCCCAAATGAAGGATGTACCTATGTTTACGATGCACCGTTAACTTTAGCTTCAAATTCTGGTGTTTTCTGTTACAATATATAGTTTGGTGACAATGATCGATGAGCAATAATTTCTTCAGATTTTTTTTGTGTGTATATATATCTGTAGGTGCAAGAGAGTGAGAAGTGGGGGGTGGGTGGTGGTGGTGGTTGTGAAATGACTTCCGCACGGAGCAGCTGAGGTTTTGAGGAACTGAGGTATATCCCAATGACATTAGCTAATGATATTTATAAAGAAAGTATGCAGGAAATTTCAAGAGCTAGAAATCGTATCCACACTCCTCATGCGTCCGCTCATTGTGCCTTTCGCTCGTTTCCCCATCTGTCATCATTCAAACAGCAGATGTGTGCTATTGGTATTTAATCTGTCTCCTCCAGTGTGTTGAAAGGTGAAGCGTATGCACGTTTGTGTCTGTTTTACATATTTCAGCCGGTATCATTCAGGAAATAAGCCCTATTTCTCTGTCACAGTTGCAAGAGTGTCTGCTTTGGACATTATGCGATTATCTAATACTGTGTTCGATGTGCAGCAACATCAAGTGTGATTTCAAAGTTCGTGAGGTAGATTTGTTTTAAAGTTGGGGAGTACCTATGCCTAGTTTTCTGGTCACACAATTCAAAGGCTTACACATACTCTTGTGAGATACAATCAATACAGAATAAGTGGTTGATTTATACCTATAGGCATGTGGCTTGAGTTTGAATTCCAATACTGCCTTCAACAGTACTATGATGTTTGGTTCAAACCTGCAAGTTTGCATAAGATCGCAAATACAAATAAAAAAAAAAGACTCATGCATCTCATCTTAGCAAGGACTAAAGCTTAAAATCTTCCAAGTTACATTATATACATATTCATTTGGGAGAATCTGTCAAAAGTATCAATTCCCGTTTTTGTCTGGCTATTGACCATTTAATTTTTCACGATGGGCTGTGATTTGGATGAAATACTTACAGGTATTTGGCATTTGAGTCCATTTGCCGTGTTTGACAAGAAGTACAGTGTATAAAGTGCCCCAATAGTCCTGCTATCTGGTTTATTGAAAATATACTGTATATTGTAATTATTATTATTATTGTTTATCAAATCTCATTAAGCAGTTATGCTACATTGCTGCTATGTTAGCTTACCATGCAAAGGTAATTAATGTCAATAAGGCTTTTGCTGTTGTTTTGAAATCTGGATAAACCAGATAAAGTTTGATAAGGGGTACATAGTGAAAATGTGCTATATGTTAGCTGATCGTGCTTGCAATCTTATTCCAAATAGAATTAATCTTACTTTAGGTTGTGTTTATTTCAATGAAATTTGTGTTTATATATTCAATAAATAAATCAAATACTAAATACATTTTTGGTCTCACTCCCATATCAAAGAAAACACCACTGTATCAACACAATTTTATTGACAAGAAAGATATCACATTTTTTATAAATATTTGGTGTATTGTTTTGTACAAAAATATTTTCTGAATGCAACCTGTACCTTAATAGAATTACAAAAAGAATACACATGACTACACTCATATTTATACATGACAGGGTAAAATCCTGTAATTAAATACATTCTGTTCTTTTGTTCATTTTATCCTAATGCCATTTTTTGATCGCCCGCAACATTGAATCAGTGTCTAATGGTGATGATACCAAACTACACCTCTTCACTGATCTTCGATCTACCCTTAGGAATTATTAGAAGCTTATTTTTTCTCTTAGGAGCAGTCCCATTTCACGACTGAAGCAAATAAACTGCGGACCTTTTGATGTTGTATCTCCTCCGGCGTTTTTTACGCCCTTGTCGCTCCTTTCGGTCTTTCTTGGCTCTGCCATTCTTCTGATTCTTCTCCTGCGTTGTTTCCAGGCCTAGTCATAAGCAGTTGTCCGGTGCGCACTTCCGTTCCTCCTCCAGCAGGGGGCAGGGTGCTCCATTGTTCGCATGATGCATGAGGACATAGCGTGTGCGGTGCTGGAGGCCGGTGTCTCCACACTTGCCCTTGCACAATCCCCAGGGAGACCATGCTGACACCTCACAGTCCAGCGGCGTTTCTGCCAAGCACAATGGTAGACTGTAGTACACAGGTGGTTGATGTTGGTATGCCAAGATGTCTGTGCTCCATTTTTCTGATCTTCTCTAATTTCAGCAGTTAAAGAACTTAATTATAAGGAGCACTGGAGTTGTATTGGTACTACTTTACCTCTTAGCAAGGTTTAACCCACTACTATCACTTTACCTGAAAATCCAACCCCTGACTCTAACCTCAAATCCTAAACGTTAACCCTTAAGGAGAATTGTAGCAACAAACCCAACACCTAATCTTCAAACCTAGTTGAAAAAAACGTAAACCACTATCTCCACCCAAATAACATACCCTCGTCCTAAACTCTAATGCCTCATCCTACCAAACCTCTTGTGTTTAGGATCCTTGATCCGAAACCCAAACCCTATAATTTGAAGATAATAGAACTGACCCCTCCCCCAATCACGACTCAAACCTAACTCAAATCTCTAACCCTAATAGCCGACGCAAACAAGGGGCCATCTGCGTTGCGTCATTGGCTTCAGGTGTGCCTTGCTCCCAAGCGCTGATGGCACTGTTCCTTGTGCATCAAGTGCCCTAGGTACCTTAGCGTTGAAATTTTAAAACCAGTTTGATCACTGGCACCAATGGCATTGCGTCATCCGGTCGTCAAAAACGCCCCCACACAGTAGGCACAGGTGGCAATATACCAAGCACTGTTGACAACTGAGCGACGGCGCTTTCTGTACATTGGACTGAAAGAGAAATAATACAAGTTTCTCTTAACACAGACCTACACCAATCTAACCCTAACTCTGAACCATACTGTAGCTATGAAAGGGAACAATTAGAAGAGCCAAGACAACAATCCTAACCTTAAACCATGACCCAACCTCAACCCCTAATAGTAAACCAACACCACAACCTTAACCCCAACTATAAAGGGAAGATTAGACATAACTCCATTATGCATCGTGTCTGCAATTAAATCTGAAATTGTAAGACTAAACTTTAACAGTAAACACGTGTAGTAGTGTCAGCATCCACTGCTCTGTATCTTTGTATCTATTAAGTGAGATCGAGTACACTATTTCAGCTAAATGTAGAAAAGCAGAAGGAGGAGTTGAGGTATGGAGGCAGCGTTGAAGGATGAATGACCTGTTGTTAGACTGCATCGGGACTTCACATTGCAGGTCTATAAAGGCCACAGGGAAGACGTTAGTGGCCTAAAGTATGAAATACCGTCAGTAAAACCTGGCCCAAATTGGTTGACATCTGTGAATATATTACACAGAAAGTAGTTCAAGAAGGTGATTGTGAATGTCATCCTCCAGACCCTCTAGGAATATTTAGGAATAAGTGAAAGACAATACTATAGATGAGACCTTGGGGGCTGTTTGCAGGAACTGAAAAATGATTAAAAACTGCTGATCGGCTGTTTACAGGACCACAGAGTGTGACAACATGTCTCGGTGTTAAATCTGTTCTTCAGTAATCCTGTTCAGAGCTGTAATAGTTACCAAAGATGTTTTCATAGACAGCAAACTGGCTTAGTATGCGTATACAGTGTTGTCAGATTTATTGAGTGGGTCAGAGTGAACTGGAATTGTTTGGACACCATCAACAATATCTGTAAGATGTTTTTGTTGTGTAAACTCTGAACACATTTCTGAATGTTGAGGCCTGACTGTTGACATCTTATCAAGTAGAACAAACCTGTCATTTAATTTAATTGCAGTTTCCTTGTTTAAACCATTTGTAGTCAGCCTTTTATAGTCAAATGATTCTCATGAGCCTTCACTTCCTACATCAACGGCACCGCTGTGTGGTTGGTTGGCTTAGCTTCCAAAAGGCTCTGTATCTTTCTCAGAATTTTGATTTGGCTTGCTCCTAATGCGTGCACCAGGGACTCTTAAACAGCAACTGCCTGTGAGTCAACGGACGCTGAATAGAGCTTACGCTCATTAATAGTAGTCCATTGAAGTATAAGCGTTTGCTTCCCATTTTGGGTGGTTGACCCACATCATCGCTGTCACTTTTTTCCCCAAGATTTAATCTTTTCCACAATGACAGATTTAACTCCACCCCCCCCCCCCCAACCCCCCCTTAATTCTGATTTTGAGTTTTAGTGCTGACCTTAAATCCTCCCAAATCCTTCTGAGCAGGTCAGAATGCCCTTAACATTGTTTCACTTGTGGTTATGCAGAACACGTTAGCTTATAATTTGCAGATGTGGCATACACCTGTTGATGATATATTGTTATGTTGGTCGCAGTGTTTGAATTGTTGCTGACAAGTAAAACCATCTGAAAGATTCAGTTCTAACAGAAAATAATGTAGGTTTGGTGCATTCAAAAGGAAATCAAGAAGGCTCATCACATTTTTTTGTTGTTTTTACATAACAGTTGTTTAATGGCTTACTAATGACTGTATACCTAACATGAACTCATACTCAACAAATTTTGTTTTACCTCTGTACATTTGCCTTGAAGTCATGATATTAATAGACTGTTTTACTCCATGATTTCCAATTTGTGCGTAACAGCACTTGACCAAAAATACTGACCATGCGTGACTCGTTACTCCTCTGACTTACTTATGAAGTTGTCCTCAATCTCATTCCCCGTTGGCAGGAGGTTGGACTGGGTGGGCTCCTCTGGAAGGCTAATGATCTGATTGGTCTTCCTTATCTTGGTTAGCGTAACCTTGGCGATGGGTGGCAGGTGCTTCAAGCGGGGGTAGAAGAAGGAGTTGGCAGGGTGGCTGGGGAAGGATGAGGTTATCTACGAATGGAAAAGACAAAAAATGACTTTGGAAAAATGAAGACGCCTGGTGACTGTGTTATTTGAGTATCATGTTAAATTCAGTGTCCCCCATCTGTTTTGTAGAGTATGTGTAGCTGAGATTTGGTAGCAATTAGACAAGCTTTCAAAGAACAATTCCTCTTTGAAGGACTCTTGAAAAGAAGAAAATGTGTCTCACTCAGATTTACATAAATAATATGACTGCCTTTTGTGGGTACATTCAAGCCTGCCTCATTCCATGGTGCCAACTGAAGAAATTGTGAAAATGATCAAATTGACTTAAATTAGCAGGGTCTACATTTTGCGTTCTCAAGTGATGTTGTTGCCATAAGCTAAAGTTTAAATAACCCATCAAAATTTGTATAAAACCTAAATCTAAAATGCCAGCAACATGAATGATCATGTTAGGCTGATGTGGTTGCCCATGTTTAAATGTCCTACCTGGGTGATTTTGTCTTGTGGCATTGTCTCAAAGTTGGGTGAAGAGAATGTGAATCCGCTGTCTGTCCCAGCGTCGTAGGGGAAGAGCTCCAGAGAGACGTTGTCTTTCCACTTGTCACCATCGCACAGGTCCACACTATCCGCTCCCACGAACCAGTCGGGGCTCGGAACGAGGCGCACAATAAATGACAGCTGAAGAAGTGAAAAATAGAGAAGGGTCACCACATTAGGTCATAGTTGTAATGAAGTACTATGCTATTCAGGCAATTGATTTGCAAATGAAATGAAAGGATTATGTTGTTTAACTCTCCCTAGATTTTGCCTTCAAACCTGGCCCATCTCCCAACATTTTGATCACCCTAACTAGAATTTAAACCCACCTGCTCTTGCTAAGCTTTACGTTATTCAGCAGCTCGAAACGTCAAAGTCACCT
Source organism: Hippichthys cyanospilos (assembly GCF_059441005.1). Classification (NCBI taxonomy): domain Eukaryota; kingdom Metazoa; phylum Chordata; class Actinopteri; order Syngnathiformes; family Syngnathidae; genus Hippichthys; species Hippichthys cyanospilos. The sequence continues at coordinate 7,032,243 of NC_142381.1, forward strand.
CTTTATTTTACCTTTGTTTTGTTGTGTATTTCTTGTTCAAAAGAAATGAAGCTATTTTCGTGGCAGTGTTTGTGGTGTGTAACCTGCATTGAGGTTGCTCCACTTATTTGTTGACGGTCCTTTTACTTTGCCGTTTATTGAAAAAGCAATCTTCAAAGAATGAAGGAAAATGGAATGGTTTGTCCAGTCCGCTGTTTTCTATCATACGCTGACCCCTGACAGGGTCCGATCAAATCCCTGACCCAGGTATGTGTGTGACTCACATAAGAGTGTCTGGCAAAGACCTCAACCACTGCACTGCTCTGGCCGGTGCCTCCAATGACAGCGGGAGCTGAGAAGATGCCATAAACGCTCTGAATCTGTTCCCCGGCCTGCTCCACCTCCTTCATGAGTGTCCAAGCTTCGCCTTTCTCCGTGAACTCCCTCACTCCGTTGCTGGCAAAACCATTACGTTGCCACATGTGGTAGTCAGAACTGTGGGTTATGCCTAAGGGCAGAGAGAGAAAAGGCTGTGGGATCACAACCGTGTATATTTTACATGATAGCTGACATTAGTCTCTTTTTGTTCAGTTGACTTTCATCCCTGATAATAGCCCACTGTATTCTGTTGCTATATCGGATATAGGAATTCAGATGGTTTTCTCATATTGGGTGCAGACAAAATGAGATCTGATTACACCACTGAGTTTTTTCATTGCTTTTTTTTCACACGGTCGTGTTCATTTTCTCATTTGTTACTTCAGCTTATCCTCGGGCTAGCCCTAATGGTTGTTCACAAGGTTCGTATACAAGTCACTCAGTGGCAAATAATAGACTTAATGAGTATGCAGAGTTACCTAAAGAAGAAAATAGATATGTAATTTTGACTGCGGGTCTTGAAACCTTTCCGCCAAAGCAAAAATATAAACTCTTTTTGAATTACCATCTGTTGTATGTGCTTCTAATTTAGTAAGATCAGACAAAATCTTTAGAATGTTTGTCTTTGAAGGCGAACTGGAAATTGGTCAAACCGAATGACAGACTTCTTTGTGTTGTAAGCAATATACTGCATTGCAACATACTGTTAGTTTTTTTTTAGTGTACTCACCTACAAGATTGGACCATTGCGCAGGGGGGCGGTAGACAGGATACTGTTTGGGGAATGCCGCCCGTGTCCACTTGCCAGTAAAGGTCAAGTTGTACTGGGCTGGTTCCAAGGCAGTACACAGGGGGACGTCTGTTGGCACAGGCATCAGATGGACATCATGGCCCAACGTCAGCATCGTGACCACCACGAGGCGGAGGAAGACCTCGCTGGTGGATGAGACGCTTGTTGAGGCAGCCATGATCATTAGGCAGTGGGAATGGAACTAAGGAAAACAATAAGAATAGTCTTAACAGAAATGGACAGCGTCAAAAATAGCTTAGCTTTTTTATGAGTCTAAATGCTCTATTGATGTAGAAATGATATATTTAAGTTTTTGTGACATACAGTATAATGCCTATTCTTGCTGCTGTTCACACTATTGACGATACTATATAGTGCCCAGAATCCCATAGTATAACTGATATTTCATTCCCAAATGCATACTGTATATTCAAAGTATTGATAGTTTTTTTTTTTGCAACATGCAACACTACTTGCTATTTTTGCCGTGGACAACCCATGAACATTTGCCACATTCATGGCTCATATTAGTCAGGTGTTTTGCCTCTTCCAAACATTGTGTGGGTTACCATAATTCATTGGTTACTGAGCACTATACTGTAGATCTTTCAAACACATTTAACTAGGTTTCACACATCACATTTTCTTCATCACAGTCTATCCTCAACTTGCTGATTTGCTTGTTCAGTCTGCACAAATTCTTCTTCTTCTTGCTGTCATGAATACATATTCTCAGCATGCATTGTGAGTGAGTGCAGATACAGTAGTTGCTGAATACTCACTGCTTTTGCAGAGGGTTCCTGATGAATGAAGGCTGAGGAAGAGAGAGAGGAGGGGGGTGGAGAGCAGTGGTTGTGGCTGCCGGCAAAAGTGACTGCGAAGCTCCAAAGTCCGATTTGACCTTTTTATGCTTTTTCAGGAGCTTAATCCCCTCCTTCCCTCAACCCCTTCCCCTTCACCCTTCCACTTGATTCCACTCCCATCCTAAATATGTCACATCATCTTTTTAATTGATCCTTAGCCAGCTTCACAAAGGACAGCTATGTCAACTACCACAGAGTTAGGGTTAGGGTTAAAATCTTTATCACAGCTTGCAAATGGGAATGCTTACAGTACAGATTGGCAAATTGGATGGATTATGTAAAAGATATGGAAATGGGATACAACTGTCTTTGCAATCAGTAGTGTTTTTTCTCACAGAGATCTTGCAGAGCCACAACAGAAGATCCAGCACATATCCACCTGTGTCTTTTCCCCATAAAATCATTGATTATGGAGAATGCACACATATGGAGAATGCACACATTAATACAATTTTAATAACTACCAATTTCCTGACAGACTCAGACACTTTTAAAACTTGAATGGGATTTTTAAGACACTTTACAAATCAGATATCAACATGGACAGGTAGATGGATGGCCTCAAAATATTGTTCATCAATTTGGCCAAATAATGTTCTTTGAGTTCTCCAATGAAAGATTCAAAGATGACTGAAATTACTGTCTGAATGACAATTGTTAAGATAAGGGACTCTAGAAAATGGATGGATGCAAGTCAAACAGACCACAAAATCAACCACAGCTGGAAAACTACACTAAAAACTGAAAACCTGACTTAAATAAATAGATAAAACAAGTCTGTGATGTGCACTGAAGGATGCTACTAACATTTGGCTTGAAGATGATTTCATTTGGAGCAATATTTTTTACTTTTGAGTCTGTGACCAGTTTTTCAATCTTTCCTTTTTGACTCTAAAGTCACACTCATTGGGAATACATATATTTTTATGGCATGACCTGGCTCTTTTTAAGTGGGACTATTTTAAGACTTTTGACCAACGCTTTCCCTCCAAAAACATTAAAAAGTGTGTCACATTTGAGCCAGGCAGACCTTCCATGTGGACAGAGGATTCTGTGTCTCCATTTTACAGTGTGCGATGTTTGACTTCCACCCCAACAGGAAGCCACGATAGCAGCTGCTTTTTTCTCTTCCATCTCCTTTCAAGTCTTGTGTGTATGTGTATGTCTTTTTGTAATCTTTCATCCAGGTGTGTGTGTACATCTGTGTATTCGGAGGCCGGGTGTGGTGTTTGGCTCAAGTCGGTGCCTAGAGGTGGCAGACAAAACTCTGCGCTCACGTGCAAACACAGAAATATGCCAGCATGCTGACTCAGCCCACATCTAATGTTTTCCATATGGTCACGTTTCTTTGTGAAACACGCATTGACCCACCTACAGACACACACATACACCACCATCAATGACTCTCAATCACCTGCTTTTTAAGATTTCCACAATTTATTGTTTGTACTTTTGTCCATTATTGTCGCGTGACTTACGGTCACTTTAACTTTGCATACAATGTACCAAAAAGTGAATGTGGAAGTTAAACTTAATGTCCCAGGTTCCCAGTATTGTAGTATTCTACTACACAACTGTAAGCCCCACCCCACATGTATAATGGCTCTGATATGGTCTTCCAAGAAAGAAAATTGCTAGAAAGTAATCTATCTCTTCAAATCTAGAAAATTTACTAATTCCTTCTTTTATTGCTTTCAACACATCAGGGAGGGAGGTGTGAGGTGCCTGGTTTACATGGATACTTTTTTTTGTCACTCATCAACTGTTTACATGTGACGTGATATACATGGGATCTGATCTTCCGTTTACATGCGCCATTACATGAATCAGAACAGCGGTTTTGCAGCTGAACGGCATCCACAATTTTATGTAAACATCACATTAGTCAAGATGGAGATAATTCATCTATTTGCCAAAGTACTTTCAATTACTTTTATTAATCTTGGCCCATCATGAAGATTAAGATACACTGATTTTTATGCCAAGTGCCTTGGCGCCAGTCTACCGAACGTGGACCCAATCTTGTTTTTTTTCATCACCCGTAGAACTTAACTAGGCTATTTTAATAAAATACGGAGTAGCAAGGTGTCAGTAAAAATACTCAAAGTACACATACTTGAAAATGTAAGTATTGTAGCTAAGTATTTATGTACAGTACTTGTACTTAGTTGCCTCCTACCACTGACCAGAATTTATCTGATGTTGATATTACTTTTGACCTGATGTCAATGTGCTGTTTTTGTATCCGGAGCAGTTCTGTGTTGTTTTGAGGTCATAAATACATGAAAAATATGAGATGCTTTCATGAATGTGGGTCAGGAAATGCGAGGAGGGTCTTGGGCCATAATGCACGTTGCTGTCGTAACTTGGCGGTGGGAGGAGAAAGTGATTGCACATTATGGCAGGCAGACAGGCGTGCTGTCAACATCAAAGGTGATATTGCCGACAAACGAGCACAGTAAGCATCTGAAGGGAGGAGATTGATTTACTTGACACGTCATCTCTTCGTCTGGTTGTCGCATTAAATGTCTTTCAAGTACGCCTCCAGTTTCATAAGATTGATTTGTTCGTTTGGTAGCTGACATACTGTAGTATTGTGTATACAGCACAGCATTGCCACATATTGGCCTCTAATTGAAGCCCCATTTTCCAAACGTTTCTAACCAAAACAGCAGCACCCACCAAGACTGCTGGGATAGGCACCAGCAAGCCAGCGATCCTAGTGAGAATAAGTGGGTACAGATAATAGAAGGATAGCCAACCTAAAGGTGACTCAATTTGTAAACTAGTCTTACTTTCATTACTGGGGAGATGACAACACTGTTTTGTCTAAATGTGATAATTTATAATTAGCCACCAGATGTAGCTGGGAGAAGTGTTTCGAACATTCAAAAGATCAATTCACTTTCTCAATCAATTGTTCCAAATGATTCAATTGTTCCATCGTTTAATTATTGCCATGTATACTCTTCATAGAAGGACGCCACTATACTATATGATGCTATCTGAAAAGTGGCAAAGAAGCAATCATGAAACTTTAACACTAGGTACATAAGCACGAAACAAAAATGTAGCAGACACAATACTTGGAAGGGAAACAAAGCAAAAAAAAACAAAAAAAAATCAAATTGCTGAAGTTAGGTTGCATAGAAATAAGCATGCAAACAGTGCTACATGGTTTCAGCAAAAGACACCTCATAAATAATTAGAAAGCAAACTATAATCTTTCCAAAACCTGTTAGCTATTCTTCCTTCCATTTCAAATTGTACCTATGACCCTTTGTCTTAAAACCCAAAGTTCTTACAGATGAGCTATGGCTCTAATGACATACAATGTAGCTATTCATAGCATTTTCATCACACCACACACGTGTCATGGCGATAATGCTCAACATTGGCTGTTCTCCTTGCCTTCAATAAATTAAAAAAAAGCTTTCTACTGAATACAAAAAGTGATATCATTGAGCAGCAATCTTGAAAATACTGAGCCAGCAAAATAGGCACTCTTTTGAAGGTCAAATCTCAAAATACGCCAGTCTGACAAAGTCCTGCAGCCGCCGCCAGCCTCTCTAACCGAATGCTTGGCTCCAAACAACTTTACAGCATTTGTTTTTGGTGCGACGCCAGCGTTGCTGCGGCGACAGGAAGTGTTGTCATTGTCAGGCCGTCATAATGGAAGTACGCATAAAGTCGCAATCTAATGAAAAGATTTTATTATTCTCAAAGTGACTCAGCTTTTGACATTTTCTTCAAAACACAAAGAAGTGTTCGTTTCCAATTTGTTTTTCGTTTTTTTTTTTTAAACTATTTGGGAAAGCATACTTTAAATGGAAATATGCATATACGTTTGTTTCGTTTGCTTTTCACCTCAGACACTAGTTTTTTTTTCCTAATATTGTGTAATAATTTCCTAATATTGTGTAATAATATTAGTAATATTCCCCTGATTTGTTTGCTTTGATTTGAAATAAGAGTCAATTGAAGTAAGAGAAAATTCAAGATAAAATTCTAATAAATAAGTGCGCTAACTACTTGGCTCCTGTACTACCTGCACCATGAATGTTCCACATTTTTTGGACACATTTGCATTCCCATACTAGATGTACTAAAAGTCTGTTATATGCACATTGCATGTACAGTATATATACTGGATAGTCTTAACAGCTGGTGGTAACAATGGGCCTTCATGCTCTCAACTTCCACCAACGTATCGCTGGGGCCTAATAATCATCCGATTTCCGAGTAATTTCCACCTGTGTGGGAGCAATCACAGAGCACGTGCTGTTTTTTTGTTTTTTTTTTAACACACAGACCCCTTCTCCGTATGTACACGTGCGTGCGTGTGTGTGGATATGGGGGTGTGCCACAAGTCGGCTGATTTTAGCTGATTTGACTTGTGTGAAGCACTTGAATTACATGTATTTTCAATGAAAAGTGGTTTATATTTAATTTGATATTTTTATTTGATTAAATGATTGAACATTGTGAACTGAATAAGAGAAAGAAATAAACATTTTGCCAGTGGACAAAGGAAAAATACATAAATGATGCATGACAGATGAGGTCATTATTTGAGCTCTCACATGCAAATTTATTGTCCATCACTGGCAGATCCCAGCAACTGTTATCATCATTTGCAGAGGTGAAAAAGCAATAAATATTTTTTGACCAAATGAGAAGTACACCATGCAGAAACCTGTTTTCATATAAAGAAGTAAAATCCATCCATCCATTTTCTACAAGAGATAGAACATTGGTGATTTTCTATGCATCTTACAAATAAGTATACATGTATTAGATTTACATTACATATTACACTTGATTTACATACAGTATTTACTACAGCTTTTCCTTAATTAATGTGAAAAATCATTAGCATGATCGGTGTCTTCACGTAAACTGGTAGCCTTGCGTATAGTCAAAGTCAATAAAATTGACTTTGCATATCACTCAGTACCAAAGCTCTCGGTTTGAAAAAGGTTGATGACCCCCAATTTAGAGTGTCCAATACACATTTCATGCAGATTTTTGGGACGTGGGAGTAAGCTAGGGCCTGGAAAGAACCCACGCAGGCATGGGCAGAACGTGCAAACTTCACAGGAAGGCCTGCACAAGCTGGAATTGAACTTAGGACTCTGAACTGTGAGGCAGACGTGCCTAAAGAAGTTAAAGTTGTCAAAGAATATAGACACATACAAAATGAAGTAACCGTGTTTATGTATGGGCACTGTGCAGTTTTCCAGCACTGCATAGAGATCCTTTGAATCTAAGCGACTGCCTGATACATTACCCAAATTCTGCCGAAACAGACTGACGCTGGCATAGCGGACAACCTCGTCGAAAGTTTGGCCCATCAATCACAGCGAGCCCAGCGGTCCCAGTGAGCCAATGTGAGATTTTCGAGAGGTAGGTGATTTATATCTCAAGAATTATGGGTAAGCAAGCTCTGGTTGGAGTATTATGACTGCAGAGTATTAAAACACAGCATGTATAAATTCTCCATTAGGGGAAACTGCTGACTTTGCTTTTTGTGGTTCACTGACGGACCAAGGACACTGATACTTACGACTAAGTTTATTTCAAAGCATGTTTGCGCAAGAATCTTAATATCGTAGATAATCATTTGCTGTAGAGTTATTTGTGTGTTGGCAATGTTTCTGATGCATGTGGCACATGTGCAGATACACATATTGTTTGACAAAACAATCGCTCATCACCATTACCATACCATAACTGCACTAGGCATTGTAAATCCAAGAGTCTAAAATGTTGGGTATGATCGATCAGTCAGCGGTCGAGGTGGGACCTCGGACAACTTGGGGCGGGGTATTTTTATTTGATGTGTCTTCAGCCTGTGCCATGAGTACAGCTTTACCCAGCCCCTGGTTGGCAAGTTTATGAAAGCTGCAATCATTGGAAAAACGTTTTCATTATTATTTTTTAAAAAGGACAACATTAAATTGTATAGTTATAAAATGATGATTTGATATTAGAACAAAACAAAGGCAAGAGACGGAATGACACTCTCATCCAAAACTGAAAATATTTGTAATGTAGTTCTTTGTTTTATACTCTGTGGATTTTTAGTCAGAAACGCCTGAGGCCTTTTCTGAAAATAACTAGGAACTGTATTAGGTTGGGGAAAAAATATAATACCTTTATGTCTGTTAGAGGGCCACTGGTGTATTTGAGGAAATTATGGTCAATAGCGTGACATCACAGCATTGCACATCACTCCGTAGCCACAAAATAAGTAGAGTTATCATGTTTGTCACTCTTTCATTTTGTTGGTGCCTCGAAATCTCCCGCTTTTCTTCCGCGTGCTCGTCCTCTCCGAGCCACTCAAACGTGATCCCATCATGTTTTTCCCATCATGCGCTTCTCCCACAATGTAGGAAGATAGCGAGCCCCTGACCGGAGGTATAAAGGACGTGATTTATGGCGTCCCTACGCAACATGAAAAAAACAAAAAAAGACCAATCAATTTTCTAGTACAGTACTTTTGTCGGATATGTTTTCAAAAGAGGAAGTAGCGCGACAACTAAAAAAGTGTACAGATGAATACTTAGGTACGCGTGGTGTGGGGTAGCCATATCTTTTTTTTTTTAGTGTTCCCCAAATTTTATCTGCTATTTTGGGATCAATATGATATGGTCTCTCCTTGTTCAATGTTAACTAATGATATTTTTGCTACTTTGTTCAAACCATGATTATGGGTCCGTTGACCTTGCATTCATTCTATATATAACAAAATTCAAAAAACGGTTTTAGATCTGTATTTTCAAATTCTATTTTTAAAACAAAAATAGGATAAAAATGTTGACAACCCTTTAAAGAAAACAACAACAACATATGTGGCATTTTCTGGAAAGGACTCGAAACGTTATATTCATACTGTATTTCCAAAGTTCTATTTTCGAATGTTACGCTTTTCAGACAGATTCATTCACACAGGAAGTACTGCAGCTCTGGAACCAGTAGCCATCAGTTTCTCTTTTCAGCGTACTGTAGGTGAAGTAAACAACTGATCGTGGTTTATATCTTATGCTCAAGGAAAGTGACATGATTGTAGATAAAGTTGCCAGAATATTAATGTGGTTGAGCCAGCTTACACGTGAAAAGGCGGTCAAGCCAGCTGCCGCTATTTTTATTCATCCTAGGAAGAAATCTAGAAATTCAATACCAGGTATTCTATCTATCCAGGTATTCACATTTTTTTCAGCCTGAGCTATTTGTCATCATCTCGGAAATGGCAAAATGGCCGCTGCTTCACATTGTTACAAATGAGTGAATTTTGCCACTTAATTCATATTCCACAAACAAAATATGAATACAACTTATTCACTGCCAGCCTAGCTAAAATTGATCTTTGATGTCACAAGCTATCAATGGCAACCCTAACATACAAAAAAGAAATGTCAGCACTATCTATAAAATGTCACTCAATCATAGCATAACTTGAAGGATTTTTTTTTTCATTTAACCTTCATTTATCCAGGAAAGGTCCGATTTAGGTTCTCAATCTCAAATAAATATAGCTTATGATTCTTACATAATCGTAGTCATGAGTAATGCATGTTAAGCTGCTAAGAAACCATAGCGTAAAAATTGATTTCCGCAAACATTAACTATGTGAAATGGCAAAGCGCTTACTCTTCTGTTAGAGCACTCTGTTATTTTGCCTTTCTTCTGGCCTCGTTCAAACTTGAATGGCCTTCATGCTTTACATCCTTTATTGGGTTGGCCATCTTTTTGGCTGGAGCGGTAGCCTTGGATAGCAGCATTATGGCTTTGGATCCCCTCTTTATACCTTTTTCTTCCCCTTGCCATTGGCATCACAAGAACATATTCTTTAAAAGATGATTCAAAAACGTTTCTACGATTAAAGTCAGGAAGTCATTTTGCTGAGCATCAAGGTTTACATAAGCATAGAACAAGCTATAGGTCATGATCTAACAGCAATACACTGTATCGCTTTACCCATTGCAGTTTCTTTCTAGTTTAGTCTTTGCACCACCTTTTCAGCATCACAGTGATTCCTGGATATGATTGTCAAGTTTTTATGGCACAATCTGACCAATATTGAAATATTCAGCAAAATATCTCCTCAGTTTAACATTACTCATGTATTATGGATACCAGCTTTCTGTCGGGCCTCATCTAAGCAAATTCCCTGATCAGATTTGGTCAAAATTTGAGCTCAGATCGGATTTTCAAATCAAAATGGCAATCTTCCTGTTCAGTTTTGAGCATGGATGTTTTTTCTGGTGGGACATGCCAGGAACTCCTCACCGGGGAGGCGTGCCCTCAATCATAAACAAGACCCTGAGATACTTGGAGCAGGACCTCATTCTCGACCTGGAAACTGCATCCCATTCTATTCCGATTGAAGACAATCAATCTGTAGTCCTCAATGAAAAGCAGACTGAGATTTCCGTTTAATTCAAAAAAGACATTTTCAAGCATCTGCATTTATTTTTCAAAACCAGTTGTGACCAAACAGGGGGACTGAATCCTTACCAAATGAGATGTGTGCTTTGACATGGCAACCATGGATGAGGATCGAACCCACAATCATTGATTTGTGAGTAAACGCCTCTACCACCTTTGTGATGCCATCATTATTCAAGTCCGTGATTCGTCAAAAAAATCCACAGCTAAAATGCAAATAAGAAAATAAAATACTTTTTAATTCACACGTTTTAGGAATAAAAAAGGCCGATAATAAACAGAATAGGCCATATGGAAACCACAGGCTATACTACAGTATGTCCACCCTTACCCTGCATAGGCCATTCGATACTGTATCTTAGCAGCAGAAAACAATCTGTACGACTAGCGTCTCAGGCGATGACGCTGATGATTTACTCAGCGTGTGGAAATGAAGAGACAAGGGAGGCTGCAATTGCATCGCAGCGGTCTTAAGCAAACACGGACTCTCTTGAGACACATATGGTTCAGCACCGCAGGAAATATATAGCTTACAATTCAGAGCGGAAAAAAGGTGTAAATGTGTGAGGCCATCTCAGAATATTTTCGTTGTTAAATGGCGATGACATTGTGAAAGTGAGATCATTCTTCCAGAAGACAGCTTGACTTCACTTCTAAACGAAGATGGATAGCTTTTGCGGCATGCAAGGAAATCAGTTTTGCATTTTCCGTGCTACTTGTTTAAAATGTGAGTTTTGTTTCTAAATGTGTTCTGCAGAAGGTTAGCATGCAGGGAATGAAGCCATGATAGAATCTAGTTGATGTCCACATGACTGAAAGTTACATAATTATGCAATGCTTTGTGTTGGATTCTTCAAAAATCTGACTTTTTAATTTTTTTTTTACTTTCTTGTAGCTGCATTTATTTTATTCATTTGTGCCACAGCATGGCAAAGTGGACTAATTGCAAGTGAGTAAAGTGCCATCTATGATGTGCTACCACTTAAAATGTCTTTATTGTTCACTATCAAAAAATCTATCTGGACTTTGTTTCAGCAAGTCAAAGCCACTTGCCGAGTCAGATCCCTGTTCTATAGGTATCACACATGCTGAAAAAGTATGGGCTGCCAGGGTGTATACACTATCCATCTGTAAAATTCTACATTCTACAAAGGGGTTCACTCCTGTTGTTGATTTTGTAATGGTTATTAAACTAGCAAATAGTTTTTTGGAAAAATGGTAGCTAGAGTGACTATAAAAGACACTAAATATAGCAAACAAGATCTGATTGGCAATACTGTTTTGTGGGCTAGCTCAATGATAGATAAATGTTATGAAATGTTATGATGTAATTAATCGGAATTTGGTTAAGTTCCTGCATATTGAACAAGCTGTGTGTATTTACGTTGAAATGAAATAAAAAAGAGAGACACCTAAATACTAGCAACAGTTACGTAGGTAAGTCTTCCCTTGGGCTGCAAATTGTTATACTATGAGTTGTATGGAGTCAATGGTCTCAAGGCAGAACCAAGATATGCTTTACTTTAAATGGCTGTTAAATTCCTTTACATTTAAAATGTATCCCCCCCAAAACATTATAATAGCTTTCATCTCATTTAACGGTGAATGAGATTACCGTAACACTATAATTCTTCTCTTCCTTCCTTGAATTTCCGATGATGACTTGACGGGTAATATGTTCCGAAGTTTGTTTTCATAGGTGCGAGCACTTAGCAGCACAATATGCTCTGCAAATTATCGACTGCCGGCTCTTGTCTCTCATGTTTCTCATTTAATGAATTTAGGATGATGAATGTGGGAAGTGCTAAGTAGAAATATGACAGTCGGATTAGAAAAGGGGGAAAATTGTTTCTCTACTTGTCAACCACCAAATGCCTGTGTCAAATGCTTTGACATTTCAACCCATTTTTTTGCCGGCAATGTAATACAAAAAGGAACACCTTTAATCACTTCAATGCACTTTGTGCGTTATGGAGTGGAGGTAAGACAAATCACAATGATCGAATCACAATGATTCTCTCATTTTTTCTTTTAATACATCATGAAATGGACCGGTCACTCTGCCCCTGGCAATTCATTTGTCATTGACATCCTGTCATCATTATCATTGTATTTGTGGCTGCATGTTTTGGACACACAGGTAAAAATAGGGGCAAAGCTGACAAATGATCACAACCTGGTTGTGTGTTGGCTCAGAGGGGGAGGATGCCAATCAGACCTGGCAGACCGAATCGCATCATCTGCTAGTAATGCCTGGCAGAGTCCCCTGTCAGAAGGAGTTTTAACTCCCACTTCAGGTAGAATTTTTCCAACGTCCCGAACAAGGACATTGAGTCCGAGTGGACCGTGATCGGAGTTGTGGCCGTAAGGTTGTTGGTGCCTGTTGTGGCGGCAAACTGAAGAAGGAGTCCTACTGGGCCTTTTTGGCCTATGGGACTCCGGAGGCAGCTGACACGTACCAACTGGCTAAGCAGACTGTAGCCTCAGCGGTCACCGAGGCAAAAATCCAGCTGTGGGAGGGGTTCGGTGAGGCCATGGAAAACAAGTTCTGAATGACTTGAAGGAAATTCTGGTGGGGAAGAAGTGCACTATTAACCGTGTGTACAGTGGAGATGGGGCACTGCTGACCTCAACCCAGGACGTTGTGAAACGATGGGCAGAATACTTCAAAGACCTCCTCAATTGCATTGACATGTCTTCCACTGTGGAAGCAGAGTCTGGAATGTCTGAGGTGGGCTCTCCCATCTCTGGGGCTGAGGTCACCAAGGTAGTCGAAAAACGCCTTGGTGCCAAGGCCTCGGGGGTGGAAGAGATTCTCCCGGATTTCCTAAAGGTTCTGGATGTTTTAGGGCTGTCCTGGTTGACAAGTCGAATTTATTTTCATTGATGGTTAATCTCTGCCAAGGCTGCCTTTTGTTATCAATTTTGTTCATTACCCTTACAGACAGAATTTCTAGGTGCAGCCAAAGTGTTGAGGAGGTCTGGTTTGAGCGTCTCAGCATTGCATCGCTGCTATTTGCGGATGATGTGGTGCTGTTGGCGTCTTCAGGCTGTGACCTCCAGCTCTCACCAGAGCTGTTTGCAACCGAGTTTGAAGCGGCTGGGATAAAGATCAGCACCTCCAAGTCTGAGACCATTGTCCTCAGTAGGAAACGGGTGGAATGCCTTCTCCGGGTCAGGGGATGAGGTCCTGCCCCAAGTGGAGGAGTTTAAGTATCTTTGGGTCCTGTTCTCGAGTGAGGATAGAATGAGACGGCTGTGCCTCAGATTCTGTACCAGTCTGTCGTGGTAAAGAAAGAGCTGAGCTGAAAGGTGAAGCTTTCTATTTACTTTCCTGCCCTCACCTATGGTCACTAGCTGTGGGACGTGATCAAAAGATTGAGATTCCCAATTCAAGCAGCTGAAATTAGCTTCTTCCACAGGATGTCTGGACTTTTTCCCTTAGGGATGTGAGAAGCTCGGTCATCCATAGGGACTCAGTGTCAAGCCTCTGCTCCCCCACGTTGAGAGGAGTTAGTTAAGGATCCTCCTGTAGAAGCTGGACAAAGTGGCCATGGACAGGGTAGTCTTGACTTCCCTGCTGAAACTTCTGCGCCCGCAACCCGACCTAGGATCAAGCTGTAGAATGGATGGATGGATTATTATACTCTTGGCATTTCAAAACTTTTCAGCTGAATCTAATAATCCCCAAGGGAGGTTCTGTGCTTGCATATAAGCAAGAAGGGGCTCACCCTCATATTTATGACAAAACCTGAATAATTAAAAGTAAGTACAGACAGAAAGATATTCCGAAATTGACAATTACTGGTAACCATCTTTCTTGCGGATGAATGGTTCAAATGATTCATCACATTTGCCAGTGTCTGGAACCCATGACGAAAACAATGTAAAGAACACAGCCATACGTAAGTCATGCTTCTGTTTGGTATCATCCTAGAGGATAGCGTTATGTTGTATTTTTGACTTTCATTAGTAATTTACGTTTATAGAAAGATCATCATTTTTAGTGAAGATCTTGGGCTTATTTTGATGACACGCTGGCTTGCTAATCTGATAAAAAACATTGTTAGGAATGATGCACATCATCTACTGATCCTCATTTTCATACACTTCAACTAAACTTTAATTTTAATCATTTTCTTGTTGGAAAATGAAAATAGAGACCTTTAGGAAGAGTTTTGAAGAAATCTCAATCTATATTTTTGTCCAACTGATCTATACTTGGCACTCACGTGGAAATTTATCCACCGACATGTAGACCTATTTGTCAGAGTTGGACACATTTGAGTTTGTTTTTTAGAAGATTACATCCTGGTTCATAATGATGAACAGATGGGCCGTCCCAGGGGTGGTCACTGTCAAAGTGGAATGAATAAACTCGAGAAAATCTATTTTGTGGCTTTCGAAAATGAAGGTATCACAGTGTGTTTATATCACAATGATACAACATCGTCATAAACTTACTCAGTTCATTAAGTTCATTTCCAATCATAATGAATGATGGAAAAGCCATTTCGTTTTATTGATAATTTAGAATCCACGTGTAGCACTGACATCCACCCTAACTGCTTGTGTGTTTATGTACTTGTGGGCTGCATGGCATCTGTCACCTATCATCCTTCAGCTCCTCCCAGACCTAAATGCACGTGGGCAGAATCAAACGCAGGAAACCCCAGAAACCTGGCAGCTGAAAGTGGGTCAGCACCTTCCTAGAATTGTGTCAGACACACACACAACACGTTGGGGGAAAACGTGACCTGACTGGCAGCCAGCAACAACAACATAATCCACCTTTTTATTCACTTTGGTCTCGTGTTTTTTTTTACCTTGTTAAATGCAGGCAGTGTGACTCATTAACCAAAAAGGTGAAGTTTAGGATGAAGCTGTCACCACTCGGTTTGTTAAATTGAAGTAGGAGTGTTTTCATCGCTTTCACAAGAATGGTGGTCCATGCTTGTTTTTATTTTTTGCTATAGGTTGTTGACACTGCATTGTTACAGAAAAGCTAGGGCAGTTGATTCTTGTTTTCCCATGCTTCCTTCGCGGTGAAGTCAAGAAAAAAAAAAAGACGTTCATCAATCTAAAAACAATGTATTGTATTTGATTAGTATTGTATTAGTGGACTATGGATTAAGCAGCAAAATGCACCTTATTTTATCCATCTCATGGGGCGGACATTTTACTGTCCATTGAAAATGGCATCACTTTTGCTGAGGGCTCAGCTCACGACAAGCCACAAGTTTGCCACCACCGGAGATGGTTACAAATAGGTGCATTTATATTAGAATATATATTATTTAATATTCCACTAACATAGTTACAGTCACAATGTCAGTTTAGTCTAGTGAGGGCTCATTCATTCAAAGAAAAGTTTTAAATTGACTGCCCCTTTAAGTCTTTATGAATACAATCTCAAAAATAACTTGTGGTCACCTTTAGCGAAAGAGATTTAGTGCGCTAAATAAAGTTTTTAATTTGGGTAACTCTGTGAAGCATTTTGGATGGAAAAATGATTTCCCAGCACTCAGCATCCACCCAGCCATTGTTTCCTCTTAATGAAGTGATTTAATGATGCTTGGCTTGGCTTGATAACACATTTTTCCTACCTAGGCCTTACTGGAGGTCTGTAAACTTAGAAGTAGAGCAACTTTTACTTGCCGTGGTGACCTGCCAATACTGCCAATGGACTTGGCGGCCAGCGTTTACAGGCCTAGACTGTAACTCAGAGGCTCACCTCGGCATATAAAATTAGGTTTTTGTTTGCCGGGTCTTAAAACATCCCCCCAAAAGTCTTACGTCCAATATTTGGAATTTAAGACCTTAAAATGTGTAAAATTGTCATACAATCTTTTATTAGGTAATAAATATAATTTCGACAGGTCTTGTCAATCTATTGATGCTACTTTTATGTAAGAACGCTCAAACTTCAGTCTCACTTTGAAATATTTCAATGTTTGGGGATGCTATAACAGAAGCACTAGGGGTGGATTAAAGTTTTAAGAATCAGAAAAACTAAAAGGGATGAAAGAATTTTTGAACATTTATTTTAGTCATTTTAGTCATATTCCTTGTCAAGTCTTGATCCAATGACTCTGAATTGGTTTGATCCCAGTTTTGAAGAACATTTTTGTTTAGGTGTCGAACTCAAGGCCAGATCCCGCCCACCTCATCATTTTAAAGGCTTCATCCTAAACATTTGGATGTTTCAAGCCAGAACTCCATAACAATGGTAAAAGATGTTGAAAACCCATTAATTTATGGTTGAGTGCCTTGCTTAAAGGGAGCTTTGTGATAATTTCCTCATGTAAAGAGGCAAGGTTTAGAATTACCTTCTCACATCTTCTCACATTCCAAACCTGTTGAATATTGTGCATGGGTAATGGTTATTTGACAGCATATAGAGATATTTAAATCCCTTATGCTAACTTCTGATGGATCTTCTGTCCCATCTGTTTGGTTTTGAGCTTTTGATGTCCTCCAAGGCCTCCTTGCACGTTACCCCCTTGGAGATGCTAAATAAACCAGTCTTTCCCTGCATCTGGTTCCCATTTCACTCGCAGAAGGTTTTTTTTTCAGCTGAAAAACATTTTGAATTTCCAGCTGTTGGTCAGCCTTTCTTAGTAAATTGAAGTAACCTTGGTGGAGGTGAGCCATTCAAGGGGCCACAACATGATTTCTTCCTTTCATTAAGGGCCTGTTTGTTGTTGATGTTTTCATAGTATTAGCCTTGAAACAAGTTGCTGTATTTACTGACTCACTCTAATGAAACATCTGTTATCTAATTAATGTGTCTCTGGTACACTAAACAACTTTATGGATTGCATGTTAAACCATCCCCAAAACAAACCAACTTACTATTCAGTCAATATGTTGTGCACCTTCGTTTGTTTTGACTTCATAAATGTGTGCATGACTGTATAATGGAAAACCAAAGAACAAAATGTTTTACATCACATCTTACAGGATAGTTTGGGCTACAACGTAAAAAGAAATATTGCCAATCAGATGACATGAATTTCAAGGCTGCTTACAGTGTAGCCGCTAGTGACCTCTAGTGGATCTTCTACTTCCTAACATAAAATTTATATTTACATTTAAACGAAAAAACTGTAACTCTGTATTGTGTCAAATGTTTGGATATTTTCCTCACAAATTTAGTTTCCGGGTGTCTAAAATAGCATTATGACATGCTTTTAGCATAGCTTGTATTAGTATAATACTCCAAGGATCAAGAAATAAATAACACCCATTATTTAAGCTTCCTTTTTGTTCCAATAGATTGGAAAAAGGTTAAATCTCATAATAATGGTGAAAGCATTGTTATTCTTAGTGACTTTTCTCCGTACACTTCAGTTTTCCACCCCATATTCCAATAACATGCAGGGTACATATATTGGACACCCTCAATTTCCCTGGCATTCAGTTCATTTGTGTACGCTGCCCAAAGACAGCTGCGATAGGCTCCAGCTTGCCCCTGACCCTCGTATGGATATGTGGTTAAAATGATAGATGAACGGATGCCACTTTTAACTCTTGTGCAGTATTTTGAGTATTTTTCTGCCATATTCTTCCACATTATCCTCACTATATTTTCACCAAGGGATTGCACACTCCTAACGGTGTGACAACTGAGTGGTCATGCCATGTTGAACTTTGACTCGTTGTCACCAGGATTGTACAAAATATCGCACGAGGGTTAAAGGCGGTATTTTAGAAAATTATGTTTGGTTTGATGAAGAACCAGACATTTTTACACTTTTGACAGTGCAAGTTAAGTGTTTTGGGTTGTTATCCTTGCAGCCTGTAACTTCAGAAAGGCCAAGATCATTCCGACTGTGTCTGTAATCTGGTTTTAGTTGACAAAGTAACTTCAATCAAACCACATCACCATTCACGGTTTTATTTCATTTTAAAATAATTCATACAAATGCATACAGTCACAAACATCTTTCATCAAGTTTTTTGACCAAAAATAATATTTACTGTAGAATATAGAATATATATGTACTGTATATTGCTACACCTACTACTTAACCATAGAGAAGACAAACAGGTAGGCAACAGTGGACTGTGTGTCACTACCAGGGAAGGAATTTCAAAGTGCTGTTTTGTTCTTGAATGACAAAGAGTTTTTGAGATGGTTTCCATGGAAACAGCAAAGGTAACAGGCATCTTGTGAGGAATTTGTAGTTCAAAGGAATCCCTTGCAGAATCCCCAAGTCCCTACACGTTGTACACGTTTCGTATTTTGGACCAGTGAGAACTTGGCACTCATCTCTGGCTATGAAACAAAAATGATAATGTCTATGTGAAATGTCCATCCCTGGTTGCTACGCTTGCTACCTCGGCGTGAAGGAGAACGGGTAGGCAACAGTGAACTGTTTACTCCTTAAAATGCTGGCTCTGGAGTGGGATCCTGAAAGCACCGTCACTTGGACAAACTTCCAGATTGGGAAATTCAACTGTGCTTTTTTTTTTTTTTATGTGTAATCTGTGGGACTCTAAAGATGACAATTAGTGCTGCAAGTTGCTATAAATGAGCTAAATTCATTATTGTCAGATGGAGGTAAATGAGACTCTTTCTTTTTTCAGTGTAGGCAAACATGCTCTTAAAATGGAAAATTTAATGTGCCATTCCTAGCATCTTTTTTTTTTTTTTTAAGTTGACTCGTGACAGACATAACTACCAAATTTCACGTTGTCCGATTCAAATTAGCTTTAAAAATAATAATAATTGGGGCGCGGGTTGAGGTGCTGTGGGTCATTTTGGTTCAATTTAGGTGGTTTTCAAATGTAGAAAATGCCTCATTATATGTTACTTTGGTCCAATTGTAAGGGCAGAAAGAAGTCATGAATAGTATAGTGACCGTATAGTTTTGAATCCAGATGAACTTAGACCAGGTCTATGTATTTCAATGCTTGACCGGCCAAACAAACAAGCAAAGCACCCCAGCTCGTTTCTACTGACGCATGTGAACACATCCTCGGTGACGATGCCTTCAGGAACCCAGCTCTCAAGCTCACAGCGCCGCTTTTTAGACACAGATACAAACCAAGTCACATTGACACAGGCAGGCAGAAAAACAACACCACGGTATATACACATACGGACACAAAGAGCACGGCGGTGGCCAAACGGTACACTTAGTAAGGACCCATCATGAAATGTTAAAGGGAGCGTTGTGCTATTCACTCGGTTGCTTCATAAAAAGGCTTTAAAGTGTGAAACCATGGTAGGAAGCAGATGATTTGGATCATTTTGCAAAGAAGCGGACCTAGGGCTGAAGTCCAAAGCTGTGGTATTGACAGTAGAAGCTCCGGATCACGGAAAAGAAGAGGTTCAAAGCAGGTATAGCATTTTAAGTTGGCATTTCAAATTAGGGTTTCAAGCCTGGATAATCGAGTTTCGAACAAGGGTTCTGGTTTCAGACCAGGATGTGTTTTTTTGCTATGAAGCGCAGATTTCCATGATAAATACGTTCCAGGACAGGACTGCGCTAGGTGAACCCGCAAAGGGGCTAGGGTGGGGGGCACTGTACATGTTTAACTGTACACATTGAAGTCTGCTACAGTACGGAGTCCTAGTGCATCACCTCACATCTTCCCAACAACAACAAAATTAATTCAATGACAAGCGTAGCATTTCGCCACCTATACAACCGTGCGATCCCGGATATTTGCACGCTCCATATAAACTACAGCAAACAACCCAAGCACTTCAAGTTGTAAAAAAAAAAAAAAAAAAAAGGCAAGCTTTTCTCAAGGACAACAAAAAGAAGCACTAAACGGCAGGAAAAGAAGCCAACAGTAGACCAGCTGCGGAAACTGAAGTTCCTGAGATGGTGTGCAAAAAAAGCTGCCTCTTTTTCAGGGTGGCTTGTTAAAAGAAAAATCTCACAGATTAATCTCGTGCTTTTCCGGCAATCTCACAGCCTGCAGTTTATAACTGTGATTCCCAACCTCTGTGCCTGATATGCCACAAAAGATCATCAGGTGTGAACATTTTCCACCCTGATTCCTCCCATTTTTTTTTCACCATTTATTATTTACAACAACGATGACTATGTACAGTGGGCAGAAAACTTAATTAAATGTGCTTCCACTTGATGGCAGAATGGTATTGAACGATATGTATTGAACTAAACATGTGCAGAGAATTTATGTTTGTGGGTACAACAAGACAAGGTCATTATTTCAATTATACAGCGGTACCTTGACATTCAAGTTGAATTTACTCTGTAACTGAGTTTGTATCTTAATTCACGCACAAGGTGAATAAATATTGCCAATTGTAATGAATAGAAATGCCATTATTCTGTCCACGTCCACTCCAAAAACCTCTGACCATGTAGACCAAAACCAACAAATTGATTTAGAATTTCGGACAGGGACCAGGCCAGCTCTTGCATAACAAAATCCATTATTTACAGCTTTATAAATGCTTAGGGCTTTATAAATGCTTTACAAAATTGATAAACCACATATATGTTCTCCCTTAAATAAAAAAAAGTTACCAAGAATGCCTGTGTATAGATTATTATGGTGACAAACAGCAAGTATCTACTGTATACACATTCAAATTTCAAATCCACCTTTTTTTTTTTTAATAAATGGGGGGGCTTAAGTGCTGTACTCTTAAATCCAAATTTTGGTGATATTTATTTTTAGTATTTCAATTGATTGTTTAAGCAACCCAATTTATAATAAAACACATTCTATTTAAAAAAAAAAAAATCTAGGTCCAGAAAGTAAAAACCTGCAGTCCACCTACCAGTTGAGTAAAAAGACCAGTGGCTAAAGCCAAATCGTGGCAGGGTTTTTATACATTCTGAACTTGATATTCCCATCTGAAAAGCTGAAAGCGCATCAGCGATTTGCTCTGTTTGCCACACTGAGTGCATTACCATACTCTAAATACAGTGTTTCATTTTTTCACTCATCTTGAGCGGCTCTAACTCAAATCGTGTGTCACAATTTAAGTCATAACTTCAAAAAAAAAAAGTAAAATGGGGCACTCCTAAGTCAAGGTACCACTGTATCTACCTTTTGTGACATTTTTCATTTCGGTGTGCCGTAAGATTTTCCACAGATCAAATATTGAGCCATGACACTTTAAAGGTTGGGAAACACTGGTTTAAAATAACTGCCCACTTGTACAACGCACATTCATTTCAGATTCGGATTCTATTACTTTTTTTTTTTTTTTTTTGCTCCAACATCCAATGAATGACAGGAAATAAAAAATAGACTGAAGGGAAATTTTGGACACACAACAGTCAAAATGATTATTTTTCTCTCAGTCTTAGCACAAATAAGCATCCAAACTCTTTGTTCCTTTTTTTTCCTGACCATCAGTGTCATCTTCTTGGCTCTCTTTGGAGTGTCAACAAGCGACCGGGTGTTACTGTCTTGTAATTTTGGAATCAGTAGTTATTTACTGGACTTTTGTTTTCCCGCTGTGGTTTTGGACTACAACTGCTCGTTCGGATGCTGTTCTCTGTCGCCCTCTGGTGGCTTGACCGTGTTCTGTCCGGGCGACGGTGTGTGCGGTGGGTGCGCGACCGCCGGTGGGAGAGGGTGAGCGACGGGCACCGCGCTGGGCACGATGCCCTCCACGGGTGGCGGGAGGCCCCCGGCGGTCATGCTTACCACTCCTTGTGGGTACCTATAAAGGGAAGAAAGGAGAGGAGTGGGTTAGGCATTTGCTCCAGAAGAAGCATGACATTTTAAAGCAAGAATAATGGTATTAAGTCAGGGGTTCGCCCCAGGGTTAAGAGTTTAAAATTAGCATTGCAAAGGCCAGGCTTATGGCTTTGAATTAGGATTTAAGGGTTTCTAGCCAATGTACGGGTTTAAAAAAAGGTTGTTTATTTTTTTCTCAAAGTAGATTTTGTGGAACTAACCATTTGCTTTCAGTTATATTATTTGTTCCTGGTGTTAGCGCATTTATTTCACATGCATGCATGAGATATATAAAAGTGCATTAGAACAAGGATAGTCACCTGTGAGGGAAAGAGGAAAAAAAAGACATGACTGAACTCTATTGCGGAAGACGGCAAAATATGTATCACGGCGTCAACGTTTGGGACCCCGACAAGGAAAAGCCTCTTTCAATGTTTGCACAATCAGTAGATCAGTGGCAGTCAAATCTTATTTGTTAGCAACTGTGTGAAACGTCGCACGCACATTCGCGGCCTGGGGCAATTGAATTTCCTCCATTGTTTGCTATACTTTCCAGAACGGGCGTCACGGCACAGCGTGCCTCCAACGTAGCGAAAGGGAGCGGATCGATTTCATTTTATGCATAATATCGATTTAGGGACGCATGATATCGATTTAAATCGTAGTAAACAAACAGCTGGTGAAAAGCGAAGTTTTGGCACGCCCCTAATGACCAGTCCACGGTGTGCCATTACCTGTAGGCTCCGTTGAGTTCCGGGTGGATGTTTGCCGGCTCGACTGTCGTCCAGTGGTTGTTTTGAGTCAGGAACTCCTTGTTAACGCAGTTCTTCAGACTGTCCGGAATACGGCCTGAACACAGACGGAATCATTTTGGAATGGAACACGTTAATTAGAAATCTGGCAATCAAGGCGGCCCTAACCTGTGATGGCTCTTCGGATCTCCCTTGCCGCCTCCTCTCGCATCTCCAGTGAGGCCTGTTCGCTGTACCAAGCGGCGTGAGGGGTGCATATCAGATTGGGGGCGTCCTTTAAGGGACCCTGACTGAAACTACAAAAATAAAAACACACAGTGTGAAATTTGATAATGGGGCGAAAACATTTATGTTCAAGTGCCACATTTTTTTTTTAATGTCGATGATGAGAAAGTTAATTATAAAACAAAAAAACAAAGCAGGTATGTGAAAGTGTTTCATTTTATTATGTATAATTCATTTAATTATACTTAACCAATTACTTTATTAAACAAACACAGTAGAGCTGATAAATTATATGCACAGTCATGAGTATGCAAAGGTCCACTGGAATTTAGAATTCTTTTTTGATTTAGAAAAATAAATGAAACATTTACTTACTCAAATCTAGTAGGAAAAAAAGCATGTTTAAAAAAAATCATTCGAGTCACATTAAGCGACCTAAAACAATGATTTAACCCCTCAATAAAATAAAAAGAATCTTGTTTTGATCCCTCCTCAATGTCAATGTTGTCATTCTTGTGACCTACTGATGTGACAAATCAGTGCAACATGCGAGCGCTACCGCAAATTCCCTCTTTTATGCTTGTTTATTTGAAATGAGATGTAAATTAAATATGTGGAATGAAATATGAAACCTGAAGATAAAAACATGATCATGTGTTTCATTGCAAATCTAGTCTCTGTGCATTAATTCAAGCAGCATATTTGAAAAGACTTCAAAGTCCTGCAGCGCCTGTGTGTTATTTTTTAGGTTGAGAAGAAACATCAAAACAAAACTTTGTTGAACCATTAAAATGTCATCAAAATTTTATATAAAATCTATAACTTTCTGGTCATCACAAGGCAAATAATGTTTTACTTGACAAAAATCTTAAATGCCATTTCCCATCACAACGATTTGACACACTGGAATTATTTAAAGTGCTCAAATCACAGATACTAAGTAAATACTTTCAGGTAACAAGTAATTATGACAACCAACCAGAGTGGATTACCTGAAAGGTTCCGTCTCGTGAACATCAAGTGCAGCGCCGCGTATCCTTCCATCTTTCAGAGCCTGGGCCAGGGCCTTCTCATCCACCAGACCCCCTCTCGCTGTGTTAACCAGGAACGCCCCCTGACGCATCTTGAAAACACACGGCGCCATGCGTCCTCTCACATTTCTGTTCAATTAAAGTGAAATGAAATCAAGGTCTGGTTAGGCACCTGCTTGACCGTGAAGTCGTTGATGAGGTGGTGGTTGTGTTCGTTCAGGCTGCAGTGCAGCGATACGCAGTCAGAATGAAAGAGCAGATCCTGAGGAGATAACCAAAAGATAAACATCGGGTTAAAATAAAAATAAACCGAGATCCAAATGTTGTCAAGGAATACCTGTAGCGTGGTGACCCTTTGAAGGCCCAGGGATCTTTCCACGCCATCCGCCAAATAGGGATCGTAAAAAATGACGTTGAAGCCAAACGTCTTTGCTCGCAGGGCTACGGCCTGGCCCACTCGACCTAAATACACACATTCAATCCAAAAGAGACATTTTTACACATCTTTCAAGAGGCTTAATGTTCAATCCCAGATAGTTTTTTTTTATTTATTTATCTACATTTCAAGTGTTGAGAGGAAAAAAAAAAGGGGGGGGGGTGTCATCAACTGTTTGCATATTTTGTAGCTGGGCATAGTTATAGCTCAATGTACATCATTTAGCTTTTCGCCCTGACTGACCTAGTCCAATCAGTCCCAATGTCTCCCCTCTGATCCTTGCAGCTCCTGAAGCCACCTCACGAATCTGCTCAACGCTCTGGACCCGTGTGCCCTCCCTGAGAGCCTGTTATTATAACGCATAACAGAATGTGAGTAACCATATGAATATAGGGTTATGTTTTTCTAAGTCAAAAGCAACAGACCTGATGGAGCCATGTGGTGCGTCGGTACAAGGTGAGGATGTGACACATCGTAGAGTCAGCTGTCTCCTCCACTGAGGCAGCTGGCATGTTACACACAACAATTCCTGTTGGAATACAGAAGGAGAATATTTTAGCTACAGCTTCATGGAAACCTGAGCTGGCAATCAGAGATGCACAATTCGGTATCACTTTTAAATGGAATGTCACAGAGAAATAAGTTTATCTTCCATCCCAATCTTTGGAGGGGTAAGCAGAAAATATCTGAACCAAGATTTGGATTGTTCCTGTTGTCCATGAATTGTTATGGTTGGTTGGATATAACCGTTGAATGGATATCATACAGCGATACATTTTAAAAGGCAAGTCATGTCAAAAATGTTCCCTATGATTATATTTTTGTACGTGTGTCAAAACACGCCATTCTGATCAAAACTGTGTGTTTGTGGAATATGAATTAAACAGCAAAATCCAACTGTTTTTATCAAATCAATTTTGCCGTAAACAATCTGAAAATTATATCACAGTGCCTAACAGTTCAGCTTACGACCTTCACGTGACCAAATCCGAAAAACAGATCTATCTCTGTGACCGCCACTGCAACACTGCGTGCACCTACAAGAGAAGTTCCTGTAGAAAAGGGTAGCACACGCATGGTTCAGGCACAGATTCGAGGGGGACATTTTCATTTGAACTGTTTGACACCCCTGACTTGGTCAACTTTTTCTTAATGCGTATAATATATTTTTAAAACTTCTTTGTGTCTGAGCCAATTTGGAATGTTTCTCCAGTCCACGAATTACGTATGGAGATACATTTGGAACTGAATGTCATTTTAAGGCTAGCTTTCCAAGGATTACCACCCACAACCACAAGAAATAACTGTCAGATGTTAAACATCAAACAGTTCTTTGATACCGTGGTAGTCTGATTGAAAAAAACAGTAGTGTGAAAGGGTGCCAAAGGCTCACCAAGTTCTCCTGCAGATTTGATGTCAATGTTGTCATAGCCACTACCGATGCGCACAATGATGCGAAGGGCTTTGAACTTCTCTAGGTCTTCTCTCATCAGAGTAATGGTATGATACATCAACGCCCCTACAGCTTCATTCAGCACCTGCGAGCACAGAATGCCCAGTATTAGTACAGGGCCATATTAAGTATAAAATAGGAAGCAGACGAATGTATTTCTATAAATGGATGGGCTGCCTGCACCGTCTTAATATCTTGCGTTTGAATACAACAGCCTTTATTAGTTGTTTGCACTGCCTGAATATCATCATGAAAACACAGATGATGATGTTCTCCTGTCTTATTGATGAGAGGGACTTATTCAGTAGTGTTCTATCAACATTTGTAAAAAAAACTAAATTAAAAAAAAAATAGCGCCCAACAGCAGTTTCACCAATCAATATAAACTTGGGTGAACGTGTTATAACGAGACGCAAGACAAACTATCAAACAGGGAAATAGCCATTTTGCTTTGAAGGAGCCTGCGTCTAGTAAAAAAAAACAAACAAAACAAAAAAAGAGTCCACAAGGGCCTGCTCATCAGCGTGGATTCATCAAGAGAATGAAATGGAGGATAATGTAGATGAATGGAGGATTACGTAGATGTCGGATATTCATTGTCTGGCCCTGTCATTGTAGTTGCAGGCCTCTACTATCTTCCTCCTGGGTGTTGCCGCGGTGTCAACGACACACGTTTCAATTAGCGAGTCAAAGCGACAGCTTCTCGGCCAGTTGACGAGAGCGCCATCTGTTTGTGTCATGTTGCGACCTACTGAGCACGCACAGAGAGAAAGAAAGTACATCTGACAGTCAATCAGAATGAGACGCAACCCTGCTATGCATTTTCACAAAAGTAGCGTCGTCAGTAGTCGTAGTAGTTGACCCTCAATCGAGCGTGACTTTGAGTTAGTCTCTTAATATCTGAGATTTACTTTTGATTGTTTGGATGCAAAATTGCAAATAGCTGGTTCACATTAAATCCTCCACCTATGACTTGGTAGCTATCCTGTCTGAAGATCCCATTTTCAAGTGATGATGGGGCTAAATGGAAGCAAAAATTCAGTTTGTTAGTTTCTAAAAAGTGGCACATAATAGGCTGCTTGCATCACTACTGTAGTTAATATATGGCGAGTATTCACATTTGTATCTGTCACATGCACCACATGCACATATTTGCTACACTTATTTGTTGAAGTGGATTTTTGTGGCCTGGTGGTGAAGCTTTCTTTACCTTGACATGTGACTTTACTATCATGTCTTTCCGTGAGATCACTTTCTAAAGAGGATTGCGGTTGAGTGAGCCTGTGATTCTTTCATTTTCAGTCTGGATGTGGAGAGTTGAACATCCTGTTATGCAGGAAGTTTACACACAGTAGACACATTAGGTGGCTTTGTGATGAAGTAATGCCTCGCCCAGTGAAATTCCAATTGAAACTACATAAATGGAGCCTTCCTTTATTCAGGTAAGTATGGTTAAATTAGACGGTGGTGGTTTCACTCCTCCTCCAGCTGTCCGTAATTAGTTTTTTTTTACCAAACTTTTTTTAAAGTGTGACATGTTAGACTAAATCTGATTCAGTGGTTTGGTAATGAAGTGAAAATCCAATAAAGCCTTCACGATTAAATTAGCAAGTAGTAGCTCTATTTGCAGCCTGGATGCAGAGAGGTGACCATCCTGTTCTAGTGGGGTTTTGTCTAAGTCCTGCACATGTGTAATTTTATGGCTCAGTGACAAAGTGCTGCCTCCACCAGTGAAAATCTTTATGAAGTTGATGTAATTAATTGATTGTATTGTTAAAGTAGCTGATGTTGACTCCATTTGGAATGTGGACAAGAAAGGCTGAATATCTCGTGTTCTGAAGGAAGTCTCAGAATCTCCACGTCTACATACACAAAGATGGCTTTTTGATCAAACACTCCATCTACTTGTGGAAAAAAAAAAAAAAAACATCTTTATGGACACTCACTTCACCTTAATGTTTGAATTAGCTTGTAGTGTTTTTTTTCTGTCTGGAGAATGGTGATTCAGAATTGTCCGTTTCCAGAATTTTCAAAACTTCCTCAAAAAGTCGCTTGATGGCTCAAAAAAGTTGAAATGACTGTGGTTAAATGATGATGTAATGCGGATTGCTCCATGCGAGGCCCATAGTCTACTGGTCGACTGCCTAGCATTTTTAGTTGCCTGCATGACATAGAACAAAAAGCAGGAAAATAACAAAACCACCAATCAAAAAAAAAGTCTCAATAAGTGTGACTGATTTCAGAACAGCACAATGTTACTCTGCTTACTCTTGAAACCAACGATTATCCAGTTGGTTGAGTGTTGTTGTGACTGTGCTTCCGGCAAGAACTTCAAAATAAAAGCATAGCAATGCTATCCATGTCATATGTTAATTGTACCATAAGTGCAGTTTATTTTTAAAGTCAAGAACCTAATGTGCCATAATTTCTCTTGTGTAGTGACCCACCTTCTCATGGATCTCCTGCGTGGACTGAGCATCACAGAAAGCCACTGTGGCTACGTCCTTCAGGACCGGCATCTCCACTGTGCAGTCTCGCCCGTCCAACAGGGCCACCAGGGGCCGTGGATGCATGGGTCCGTTCATGATAGGTGGACGAATGCCTAAAACACACACCAGAAATGTTGAAAAGTAGTTGTTATTGGATGGTATAAAGAATGATACTACTTTTTCATCCCACATTCTGAGAATAAGATGCATATCATCAATTTGAATAACCCCTTTCACGCGGCTTTTTATTAGTTTTCTTGACACTTCTCTGCCACAGCTCAGTTCAAGTGAATCTCATGGGTTTTCTCAATCATAGTTAAACCACACTGAATTTCGCTGAAGCGGTCTTAAGCCGTCATCATATTTTCCTGACATTGTGGCATTTTCCACACCTGATGCAAACAACTTTCCTCCAACTTTCCACTGGACTAATTTCCAGAGAATCTAAAACTGTATCGTGTCCTTCAGATGGAGGACACCCAACAAATTCCTCCGCCGTTAGATGGCTCGGTTTTTCTGTTTAAAAGAGCTCACACGCCAAGAACTTTGTAAAGCGGTGATTTCCCTCATATATTCAGATGAATCTGATTTGTAGGGAGAATATTTGAAATGGAAAAGTGACTCTTCATTCTTGTGGTCTGATGTCCTTGGCTGAAAAATACCAGTTGTGGAAATGTCTACTTTCGACTGGCTTTTTTTTTTGCCAATCCTGGGATATGTTTACTGTCAAATTGCAAATGAGTGTCTCAATGTCCTAAAGTCATAGCATGTGTTGTACTAAGCAGGCTTGGGAAGTAGTTTGATGAGTTTTGGTCATAGTTTATCATTGCAATGTGGTCACAAGAGATAAGTCTGGGCTTCCCACTTGACACGACTCGATAAAGCGGTAGATTAAGGATGAATGGATGGTTCCAATTTCATTTTATGTCAGTGTATGGGCTTAAATTAAGGTCTCAAAGTTGGGTTAAGTTTTCAAAGTAGGGATTCAAGCGTTTGGCTTTAGAATTGGGCTTTCAAAACGAGTGAGTGTTTCAATCCGGGATTGGCGATTCCAAGTATAAAGCCAAATATCAAATTCTGTGAATAGGCCCGTTTTTACAAAGAGGACTTCACTTGTAATCAAAGTGCATTAAGTCACATTTTTGCATGACTTCATGCACACTGCTTCCAAATTAGTGACAGAAAAAAAAAATGCTGTTGTCTTCTAACAGCAGAGGCAGCTCGCAGCACGGCACCAGCTCAGCACAATCTCAGCCTGCCATTGCTTTCTTATCGCTGACATCGGATTCCAGCGTGAAACCTGATCTGAAGATCAAGCTTGTGCTCATCTCTGCTGTGTTGAAAACATCCATGTGCTGTCCAACACGCTAAATGAAGAATCAACAGGAGAATGACCTAACTACTCAAAACCATGACCACAGCTATCAACGGCCAAGGGCTGTAAACCAGGTCTAGCAGGTGACTCAGCTCAACTCACTTGAAGCTGCAGTTTAACATGTAATCTTAGTAAATGTGTGGAAATTTGACAGCAAAATCTTGTGTGAAAGTGAAATATCCATCATCAAAAAATGAATGTAAGCTTTAAAAATCCACAATACATTGAGGCTGTGAGCCATGATGTGGCAAGGAAAAATTGTCCTTCATGCAGATGCCAGATGCAAACAAACACAATAGCGCTCAGCTTCTGGCAAGAAGATATAAAGGCAAGCCATTTCCATCTACCCATCCCTTACCTTGACTGCTTATACGCATAAGGGTCACGGGCATGCTGGAGCATATCCCAGCTGTCACTGGGCACTGGGCAGTGTTCACCTTGAGCTGGTTGCCAACCAATCACAGGGCACACAAAGCATCCACTCTCACAAACACACCCACTTTTTGAGTGGCCAATTGACCTCCAGTGCACATATTTTAAATATGGGAGGAAAGCGGATTGTCCAGTGAAGACCCACACAGGCATGAGAACATGCAAATCCCACACAGAAAGACCAGAGCCAGAAAAAAAACACACAATGTGAGGTGGCTGTGCTAACTAGTCTGCCACAGTGCAGGCCCAGGCTAGCCATACTATATAAAGAAAAGAAAAACTATCAGCTTCTCAGTTCTTCAGATGTTTTTTTTTTGGTTTTGTTTTTGATGAATGGTGTCATGCTTTCCAAACACTAATTGAGCCTCGGGTAAATATGTATTTGGGGATCCAGAAGGCAATGCAGGCCATTTTAGGAGTACGAAAGGGGAACTATTGGACATTTAATTTCCAAATTGGAGACTCAAGCCTCAATAAGACTTTGTTGTCTAAGTTAGTTCAAACTAGGTTTACAGTATGAAATGAGGGTCTTGAATCAAGGTTAGTGTTTTAAATCAGGGATTTTAAAACCTGTTTAGCTTCAAGTCAGGGTTAGGGTACTTAGTTCGGGCTTCAATGTCGGGTTAATGTTGCAGACAAGGTTTAGGGTTCCAATTTGGATTTCAAAGTAGGGTTAGGAATTGAAGTCAGGGTTTTGAGTCAGTATTGAGATTTAAAATTAGCTGTTGAACCTCAGTTGGTGTTTAAAATCCAAGTTATGATCTCAAAACAAAATTAGTGTTCCAAATCTTGGGATTTGTCAACCGGTTAGGGTTTTAAATCAGGGTTATGCTATTAAAATAAGGTATAAAGTGGAGGTTTTAAGCCAATCTTAGAGTTTAAGTCATGGAGCTATTGCTAAGAAGCTTGTGCTCTGGATCATCGCTTTCTCACTAAATCAAATCTCAGCTGCTTGATGCCTGATTTATCGATTGCTTTTCCCTAAGCCCAAAGTGATGGATGGCATATCCCATGACCTTGGACTCTGCCTCCCCAAGGGAGGGGGGGCGTATGTGGTGGCCCCCAGTAAATCGCGCTGGGCCTTTACATTAAACCCGCTCTACCTTCAACCCCCCCGCCCCCTCCCGACACACACAAACGCACGTCTTTTTGTTTCGCTTTCTAGAACAGTCTTCCTCAGCCACCTGTGTATGCGTGCGCACGCTTGTTCAATTCTGTCGCCGACACAGCATGCTTGCTCTTACGCGCACGCGCACACACATTCTTGCGAGGCCAAAGCAAGATAATGTAGTGTTGGAGAAAGGGGGGTCAGAAGGGGGAAGGGAGGCGTGCATACGCGCGCACGCATATTAGCACACGCACACTCACACAAACACATTTACCTAGAGGCATGCCTTTGTTGAGGAGATGTGAGCTTCCCATGGTTTTCACATGTAGGATCCACTCGGCATATGGCGGCGGCTTCCTCGCCTCCCTCTCTCACAAACGCATACACATGTGCTACCCCCTCGCTCTCTCTTTTTACTCTCCCTCTCTCAGCCCTTCCGTTCTGCTTCCTCACCCCCTCCCTTCCTTTTTTTCCTTTCCCCACTACAGCAAATCCCTCCCTTTCTGTTTGTGGTAGCAAGGCAGTGCAAGAAGAATGTGAAATGGATGGTTCGTGCGTGTGTGTAGGAACCAGTAGAAAAGGGGCAGAGCTAAAGCTCATCTTTTGTCTCCCGAAGCTGAAAAAAAATACAAGTTGCGCAATGCAAAGCAGTTGTTAGGGAAGACCAACTTGTTCCGATTGAAACCTAATGCAAGTAACCCGCTTGTCTTGTCCGCAACACTTTCAGGCAAACATTCAGTCGTATTGAATCCATTAAAACACGTTTTTTAAAAATGGCATCGTAATCCAGTATTCTCAAAATTGGCTCTGCGAGCCATAACCTGGAGGTCCGTAAAAAAATATTAATATAACGTTTACAAAAAGAAAGGTAAGAAATTGCTGTCTTTAAAGTAGCAGTATTCTATTACTAGCTTAATTTGTTCCATGAATTTATTTCACTAAATGAATGGCAATGTCGTAAAACCGCCCAAGACAGAAAAACGTCTCTATAATGTATAAATATAAAATAAAAACTATGATTTCATAAAGTGGTTAATATCCAGGTCATACTAAGTGCGCGCTTGTTTTGTCGGTTGACCAGACTGCATTTGATCTTAAAGCATGAAGGTTTCTTGCTCAATTCTTTGAAGACTCTCAAGAGATAGTTTTTTTTTATGTCTGTGAAAACATATTAGCATTAAAGTCAAAACAAAAAAAACACCCCCCCCCCCTTTTTTTTTTTTTTTGCTTTTACAAGCAATCTGAAAGGGGCTGGTTATGCAGAGGCTAAAATTGCTGCACAACACATGGAGGAAAAACAGAATAGACCAAAGTGGATGCGTCATATTGATTTATATACACACCGCATCATTCATACTGAATGGTGTGTGTGTGTTTGCATCCACTGCAGTCATCCTCACCTGCAGACGATTAGGCACCTCCCCCTTTGTCTCTTTTATGGTTCCCCATCTTGAAGACCCTCCGCCTCGTAAGTGGTGCTGAGGAAAACAGCTGACAGGAACACTTAAAGCCTAATTACAGGCATGCATGGCTGCACTGTATTGCACACAAACACACGCACACACACAAAGGCATGCACATCCACATTTAACACACATGCACACACACATTTAAACACAGACACGGACTAATGACATGTTAAATATGCTCATGTAGAAATGTAATACAGCGTCATACTGAGAAAGCTATTACAAGTTCCTCTTGCTAAGTTGAGGTCTCAAAGTAAGGTTTTGAGTACATTTCAGGGCTTCAAAGTACAGTAGATGGCTTCAAATCAGGGTTGGGGTTTCAAAATGAGGTTTCCATCAGGATTAGGGTTTCAAGGCAGTGTTAGGTTGCAGGGTTAAAATTTCAAAATGAGTTCAAGTCAGCGTTAAGGTTTTGTACAAGATTTGTACTTCAGTTTTGGGGTTTCAAAGAAGGATTTCTCGCCAGGTCTAGGGATTTAATGTATGGTTTGAAGGCACATTTGGGGTTTCTAAGGAGGGTTTTAAATCTGGATTATAGTTCAAGGTAGGTTTTAACGTCAGGATTGGGTTTTTTTAAAAATAAGATTTAAAATCAAGGGGTATGCTTTTTAATGCAGTGTTTTTAAGCAAGTTTTGACTCCTTGATTAAGGTTTCACGCCAAGGTTTGTGTTTCAAAAGTAGGTTTCTAAGTCAAGGTCAAGATACATATTTCAAAGTAAGTTGTCAAGTCAGAGTAAGCGTTTTGGGGCAAAATTATTGTTTTCAATAAAGTTTTCAAGTCAAGGTTCACAAAAGTTGCAAAAAAAATGGGTGGTAAACTTTGAAACTTCCGGATGCAGACCTATTTTAAAATGGAACGATATTTTTATGTATTAATACTTGGTTATACACTCCATTACTGAAAGATAATTTGAATTTAAGTCTAAAAAGAACTACAGTAGTGTATTGTATGTACAGGTAATGCTGGCGCTCCGGTGTTAGTGCTGCCACCATTCCTCTAGACGGCGGTAGCGAGTAAACGAGACCATGCTGACGCGTTAGAAAAAAACAAGAGAAAAAAACACAAACAAGCCCTCATCAGTTAAAAGCCCCATGCACAAAACCAAGATGGCGGTGCAGGAGACAGCGTCTCAACTCTCCATGGCTCTTAAAGTCCAAGAATACCCCACGCTCAAGGTAAACAACCGACGCCGGGTGACGGCGAGCGACCACCCGGCGCCTATCACGACGTGGCCGCGGGGGTGGAGAGAGACGCTTGATTCCTGGGGAATTTGACACCCATCTTGACGGGTTATCAACGTTAGCCCAGATAGCTTTGCCCAGCTTTCAAGTGCTCGTCTTTCCTCCACATAACAGATGTCGATATATCGCATGACAGGCTTGTGTGCACTCAGTGTTCACTAAATTGTACAATAAAGACTTTAAAATGTCATGTCAGTGTAACATGGCGTCCCCCTTTATTCAACATGGACGACGGGGTGGAATGTGTTACTTGTCGTAAAATGGCGTCACCCTGTAACGTGTTGACAGTCAAGCTGGAAGTCGAACCACAACGCGGTCGAACCATTTCTAAGATTGGGTTCGAAGTTCAAGCTTGTTCAAGGCGTACTAATCCGAGCCGTCTGAAAAGGAGATCTGTTGAGATCACCGGTGTTGGTCGGGTTAGGGGGGGCTAGTGTGGCAAATAGAGCTTCGGTTTAGGGGGGCTAGTGGGAGCCCCGTCCTCCGCGAATTATCCCCCCAAAATGGCCAGTGAGAGGAAATGAAAGCAGCCGCTCTTCTTCTCTCTCGCTGCGACATCAAACCCGGATTACCTCCCCCATCATCATCTTCCTCCTCCCATCCTCCGCGCACACGTCTGGATCTCTCGTGAGTAGCAATTCATGAACAACCTCAGGTATCACATGTTCAATCAGCCTTTGTATGTGCTATGTTGAAGGATTGGGTGGGTGCACAATGTCGATGCTGCAGTCAGGAGGGGATGGCGATGATGGGATCCATTTTAAGTCGAGAAGTGGCAGCAAATGGGAAGGCATGTGGGTCCACATATTCAGGCGTGTTGCAGGAAAAAAAAAATGTCGTCACAGCTGCTAATCTGTATTGATACAGCTCGCCCGGAGTAGTTATTATTTGTGGCATTGTTACAGTCTGCCTCTCATCATGCTGATTCATGTATGAATACATTAAATGAAGTCAAGTGTCTTAACAGGTCGATTCATGTATGAAGACATTAGATGAATTAATGCTGATGCAGTGTTCCTAGCTCATTCGCTGGATTAAAGCATGTGGAATAGGATAGGGGCCGAACCGTGCTGCAAAAGTCAACTGGTCATTTCTGCCCACTCCAAAAGCTTTGTAAGGGCCTACTGCAAGCCCCTTTCTCCCTATTTTACAAGCTTAAGGCTGGCCGAAATGACACTCACCCTCGCAGCCTAGGTCCTTTATATAGCTCTAAATTCAGGTACACAAATGGCTAGTCAGTGAACAGACGGCCTCTAACCCGCTCACAGCAGCCAACTGTACACTTGCTGGTTCTCAAGTCACTAGTGAGTGACGATCATACACATTCAAAGTCACAAGTAATTATTGTGTAGTGCATGAGGATGCCATGTGGACAAAAATAATACATGTTCCTCAAATGCACATTTTGCATTTGTGTTGTTTCATAATGTGACCTTAAAATACTTTTTGGGATTGATTATTCATTGTAATAATGAATAGAAACAATCCTAAAAATATGTGTTGGGTGCAGCCAGACTGACCTTTGCCAAGCATAAAAATGTGAATGGGTGACATTTTTATCTGCATAATTATGGTCCGTATTTTGCGGGGTAGAGCGCCTTTCCTCTGTTGTTTACTGAAAACCTCAACTTGAAACGAACTTTGTGCTCAGGCTAAATGTACATTCAATATAAAAATGCTGATATGGTGTCATCTTGCTGCTAATTATATTGAAGTGATGAGATGGGGTTCATTTAGTAGTGCCTTCTGTTGTTTTTTGCTACCATGTTGTGGCATCAAAATGCCATTACAAACATTTTTGTATGTGTGTGTCAGTTGCTTTCATTTGCTAAGTCCCTTGTGTACAGTGATAGGTTCTGATCTGTTAATGTTTGTACAGCTATCGACCAGTGACAAGTAGTGACAAACAGAACAAGTAAATGACCTTCCACTTGATTGCATTGTACAAGGTGCATCATTAACTTGTTCATCTGCTCTTGGTAGCGTTTTTGCTTGGTGGTGTGCCATGAGATTTTTTTCAATGGAAAATGTATTTTTGCTCAAGAAAGATTGCAAAAAGCTGACATAAATTGTCTGTAGTAAAGGTTTACTGTATTAGATCTAGGGTCCCAACATTTTGCGCCTGGGATTGGTTTCATTCAGGGCAATTTAATTTACAGACTGGTTTAGGGGTATGTTGGGGATGTGGGTGATTTTGAAGGATTTGGTGCCTTTTTATTTGTCAAGGAATGGACATTATACTTAACAAGAACACTGAAAATGTGGAAATAAAAAGATCAGTCATATTTATTGGCCAATTATTAAAAAAAATGAAAGAGTGTACACAATAAACAAGCAAGGGCTAATTTAAATCAGATTTTAATATATTTAATTATATTTAAACAAACATTTCCAAAATAAGGCTATATACGCAGCTTTTTTTTTAAATGATTTTTCCTTTAATATTGGTAGCACAGTGTGCATCTTAGGTGAAGATTGTAGGAATAGATTTTTTTTTAATCATTGTGTCATTCCCACTTTGATTAACCTTGGTGGAGGTGTGTGTTACAGTGAGTGATATTTTGGCTATATAGTTTTGCTAAAACGGAAAATGTAATGTTGGACTAAGATTCTAATTTTGGCTAGTAACCTTGCTAAAATATTTTCCTGAGAACTCTTATTCTTTGGGTTATCCTTTTTGTTAAATCCTCATTCCCCAAATGATATGGCTGCTTTACATTGTCTTATAGTAGTTCCAGACGCAAACGGGAAGGAACATTCCATGAAATTCTAAATGATACAACATGTTTTGCTTTTCACACTTGTTAGTAGGTGGAGAAAAAAAATGTGTTGTGTCCATTTCGAGATGTTTTAAAAGCAGATTTGCATACAGTTAGTCCAAAGCAATATCACTTATCACTTTCTTTGAAATGTTTTCCACTTATTCAATGCCCGAGATATTTCTTCAATGTCATTTCTTCGAAGGATACTTTGTGTGTATGTTGGTGCACATTTATGCACAAATTGAGCTTTTTAATTTGTTTCAGTCATCTCATCCATGCCATTGAATGATTACAATTTGGCTGTATTCTCAAGGAGCAGGTTGAGAAAAATAAGCACCATATATGTGATCATTATAGTGTTCCACTTGGAGGTGGTTCCATCGTTGACATCCATTTTGTTTTTTCTTCATGGCCTGCTTCCACTTGCTCACATTTTTTCTATTTGTCATTCCTCAGGTCCCCTACGAGACTTTGAACAAGCGCTTTCGTGCGGCCCAGAAAAACATAGACAGGGAGACAAGTCACGTGACCATGGTGGTAGCCGAGCTGGAGAAAACGCTCAGCAGCTTCCCGGTGGTGGACTCTGTGGTGTCCCTGCTAGATGGCGTGGTGGAGAAGCTCAGCGCGCTGAAACGAAAGGTTAGGTCAGGGACACAAGCTCCATGTGCTTGGTTCTAAGTAGGCTTTTTTTTTTTATTGGTTTGCATTCAGCAAGTAAGTTAGCTGTGTTGCAATAAATAAATAAAAAAAGGCAATAAATAGACATGTTTGACCAAACATGATGAAGAATCGTGATTTCAATATTGACCAAAATAATCATGATTATTATTTTGGCCATCATCGTGCAGCCCTGATTACAGATTACAGCTGCTCGTAAATCAAGTTACCTTTGTACCAAATAATACTTAAAAGTAGTCCTTTCCCACCTCTGGATATGCCTGCTTAATTTGTTTTCATTGTTAGGCCGCAGAGTCCATTCAGGCGGAGGACGAGAGCGCTAAGTTGTGCAAGCGGCGCATCGAGCATCTGAAGGAGCATAGTAGTGACCAGCCAGCTTCTGTCAATCTGTGGAAGAAGAAGCGCATGGACCGCATGATGGTGGAGCACCTGCTGCGCTGCGGTTACTACAACACGGCCGTCAAGCTGGCGCGACAGAGCGGCATAGAGGTCAGCCATTTTGTTTTGACACGCTCCCTGCCAGTCATCTGTATATAATCAAATCTTTGTTTCATTTTTTCAGGATCTGGTTAACATTGAGATGTTCCTCACAGCAAAAGAAGTAGAAGAATCCCTGGAGAGGCAAGAGACAGCCACCTGTTTAGCCTGGTGCCATGACAACAAGTCCCGCCTGCGCAAGATGAAGGTAATTGGGACTATCTTACTGTCGGACAATCATACTGTTCATGCTACAATTATGTCATGTAACACATAACTCAATGAGATTCGTGTTAGCCTCAGCTAAAAGACATGTCTTTTATAGCTACGGACAATGGTAAATGCAGCACGTCCTGCTGTCCATAATGAAAAATCTTACACAGTGTCCCTTTAAGATCTGGTTTAATGCCATGGTTGGAGTTTCAAAGATGTGCTACAATTATGAGCAAAGGTTAGTATTTCATAATAAGGTTTTAAGGTTGGTTTTGCGTTTTCATTTTAGGGTAGGAAAATATTAGAAATATATTTATAAATATACAATTTTTTTTTGGAGAGCCACACACAAAAAAGGTGCTTCTAAAGAAATTGTCTTTATTTTAGTCATAAATAAAACCCTTGTGCATTTAGAAAAGCTCTGCAGTATGCAAACAAATACATTAGTTGTAGTGGCACCTATTCTTTTTCACTTTTTACTAGCCATGTGGGCCGTGACAAATTATATTTTTAACGTGTACCGAGATCAAAATAGTTAGGTTCTCGGCCGGTAGAGTGCAAGCGACGCATTGAGCACCCCTGCACTACATGTACTCTAATTCACCACCAGGGGTCACTAATGTCATATTTCCACAGCAATGATTTGATTTCCCTTGATTGTGCAGAGTTGCCTGGAGTTCAGTCTGAGAATTCAGGAGTTCATCGAGCTCATCCGACAAAACAAACGAATGGATGCTGTCAGGTACAATAATTGTCCGATCAAGTGTAAGTCACTTTTATTAACACCACATAAATTACCTTTCAGACATGCGAGGAAACACTTCAGTCAAGCCGAGGGGGGACAGTTGGACGAAGTGCGGCAGGTGATGGGCATGTTGGCCTTTCCTTCAGATACACACATCTCCCCGTATAAGGTACCACTCACACGATGGACAGATGAGCCATGCAAATCGGTCCAAGTTCACGTGAGAACCTTGTGGCGCTCACAGGATCTGTTAGATCCGGCCCGCTGGAAGATGCTGATCCAGCAGTTCCGGTACGACAATTACCGACTGCACCAGCTAGGCAACAATTCTGTGTTCACAATCACCCTGCAGGCTGGTCTGTCAGCTATCAAGACGCCGTATCCTTCCGCTGCTCAACTACGCTGAAAGCATGTAGGTTTTAGTCTGTTTTCGGTTGTTGTTTTTTTGTTTAGTTTTTTGTGAAGTGTGTGGTTTGGTTGAGGTCAAGGATGGTTCCAGACTCTGGTGCACTTCCAATTTCTTTATTGAGCAAATGGTTTTAAAACATGAAGACTGCTTTACACTGCGAACCAATTATACAACCCAATTTGCTGACACCTACGTCACTCATGAGAACTCAAACTCAAATCGGATAAAATGCAGTAGAATGTAGCACTGACACCAAGTGGACAGAGAGTGAATGAAGGAGCCAAAAACAGGTGTTTTACTGACACTAAAATGCAAAACGGTGTCTTTATAGGATTCCTGGTGTGTGTATCTCACTTACTGCATATCTTTAAAATTTACACTTGTTAGTTCTGTTTTTTTGTGCATTATTGGTGTGGTAAAATCATGCTTCCCCAGACAATTTAAGTTGCACCTACTGTAAAGAAGTGTGAACCTTAACCATTCCTTCCAGTCAGTGTTACAAGGAGGATGGCACCTCCAAAAACCCCGACTGTCCTGTGTGCAGCAAATCTTTAAACAAGCTGGCACAGCCTCTGCCCATGGCTCACTGTGCCAATTCCAGACTTGTGTGCAAGATCTCCGGTGAGGTCATGAACGAGAACAACCCCCCCATGATGCTGCCTAACGGATATGTGTATGGATACAATGTGAGTGTGTACACACACAACATGTTGACAATTATGTGGTCAAAATGCTACATTAGAAATACTTGGTGCAACAGATATAATGTAAATATGGTATAAAAGATCCTACATCAGTTATGATGGGTACATTAGAGCAGTAGTTTTCACCCCTTTTTTCCTCCTAATTCTCCTGTGAATGATTTTTTTGAGTACCCCCTAACTGGTGCAAAGTAATTTTGGAATAAGAATTAGAGGTACAATATTTAAATATAGTACATCAAGCGTAAAA
Organism: Hippichthys cyanospilos; assembly: GCF_059441005.1. NCBI lineage: Eukaryota > Metazoa > Chordata > Actinopteri > Syngnathiformes > Syngnathidae > Hippichthys > Hippichthys cyanospilos. Next base: position 7,072,634 of record NC_142381.1, read on the forward strand.
AATGTACAGTCATCGAAATGCATGTTCAAATATTCACGCCACAACTTGAAAATATTAGAATGATTAAGAACATTTAGATGCCAATAATTCTGATTTTATGAATGTTGTGAGCTGTTTCATATCTCCTTGTAGAAAAAAAAGCGCTACTTTAAGTACGATCGATTGTAAGCAATTTTGATGACCTTAGGTCACGTATATGTGCATCCACTTATGTTTTAAAAATTATTAGAATGCTCATTTCAGAATTTTGAAATGAAACTTTTTATAAATTTCCTTTGTCTTTTTCTGTCAGTCCCTGCTGTCCATCCGTCAAGACGACAAAGTAGTTTGCCCCAGAACCAAAGAAGTCTTCAGCTTCTCTCAGGCTGAGAAGGTCTACATCATGTGATCATGCGCCGTAATGACAACACAGGAAAAATGCCAGAAGATCCCCTTTCCTCCATCACAACACTTACAATCCCATTCGTGGCCCTAAGACCTCCCTTGCATTCACTCCTTTGGTCATTTGATGACGCAGCCACCAGGATGCTTCCTTCACGACTGGTGTCCAGAGATTAGATTGACAAACGTTCGCCAGGTAGCAATGTATGTTTTATTGCTGGGTGGATGATTTTACGTGGTTACATTGTTGCCTCTCAACCCCACCACCTCTTTTAAAAGCCACACCAGGACTGCATTACAGATGTAAATAGTAGATAGGTATTGTTCATAGCTCCTGATGACTCATCATTGATGGGGGGAGATGATGATAAAACAAGTTTGTTTTTTGCCAATGGTTCAACTCCTTTCCATACTCACCGAAGCACTCATTTATTTTCTATTGTTGCATACTAACATGACAAGTGTCTTTGACGATGAGGCTGGTCTTCCTTTTTTGTTTTTTGGCCTTAGGTTAGGTTTTTACTTCATTTTCATCATCCGGCTTAACTTGATAAGCGTTAGATGATAGTGGACAAAAGTGCAGGAGGTCCCTAATGTCTTTTACAATTCAAGCACTGAGAAACAGTAAATCAATACACACATCTGTGGAAATCAAAATGAGTAGCTATTGAAGTTTTGATTTGGGCATGATTATTTTCCAAATTGAAGTGGGGAGTGAATTGTAAAGACACAGGCTGACAAAAGCTGCTGTCGTTAACTGTCGTTAACATGCGAGGTATTTTGATGGGCTTATTCTTCCACAACAAAGTCATGGGACTAACTGCACCGAGGAGCATACAAGGGTCCCAAAATCTTGAACAAAGACTACTGACCCAAACTGATACAAATGATTGTTTAGATGAATATTTTTTTCTCCATTCACCGTGTGTTGTTGTTGAACGATAAAGGATTTGGCTGTACAGAACCAGGAATCTGACATTTTCCCCCACATTTAGATCGATATTGGTAAACCACTAAGCACAAAATTTTGCATGAAATAAAATATTTTTTTTTTTTAGTCGCCACCACATAGAAGTACACCAGACTTAGTCTTCTGACTGAAGGACTGTGACAAATCAGGAGTTGCTGCTTTGAGCCCGTTTCAAGACTGGGCCATTGTCTGTGTTTCTGTTCTTAGATCTAGCTGAAAATGGGTATTTTGTCATCAATATGCCTCAAATATTTTATCTAGCCTTTTTTTTGGAATTGGCATCTTTTTGTCTCTGATGATTTGAGGGTGTGGCATGATCATCACTTGCTTGTTTTTATGGAAATGACGTCTGCTGTGTCTCCAACCTGAAACTTTGGTTCGGGGCATGACAACGCATGCCATAGAGATGCTAATGCAGCCGGAACCTCAAACCCATGCAAATAAAATCAGTTGAATTGAACTTTACACTGTATTCAAACTACTTTGAGGATGTTTTACAGCCTTTTTAGAACATTTACATTGTTGTCCAGACCAGGGCTACTCGTATATTTAGGGTTCAGAGAAAATTTTATTCCAAGGACTCATCATTCTAACACCTGTTGAACATTAGTACGTACACTTCTATGACGGATGTAAATTTGTTTCAACACGGATGATGTTTCAATATAGGATTCCAAGCCTACGAGCTTTATTGTGACGTAAAATTTCAAACTGAGTTTTGCGTTTCAAAGTAGTGTTGCGGAAAGGGTTAGTTTTATCTGATTTGGGGAGTGGCCATTTGACTACTATTTGTTGACTGAATATGACATCACAATTGCTCTGGTAAATAGTCGCAGGTTACTTTTTATTTACAGTTTGGAAAGCTGAGTTTTAACCTTTATTTCATATTCCACAAACACTGTAAATATTCCAAGCATTAAAGTGTCGAATTAGTATTTCAATGAAGAGATAAAAGTCATTTAAGCGTTTATAGACCAAGTCAAGCTATGTTAAGCATATCAAAATGAACACGGGTGCGTTTTCGATTGATGTTTAGTCGTCATAAAAGTTATTAATCGAATTAGCTTTCAACATTTAAACGACGCGTAGTCTTGATAAATGGACATCAACAGAAATGGGCGGTACCCCTAAAGCGCGAAGGGGTTGTGACGTCACCTCAGAACGAGTATAAATACAACTGCGTCGCTTCCACTCGCCACCATTTTGAGATTTTACCGCACAGTGGTAAAAAGTGTTAGGTATTTAGCAGCTAGCGCGATTTCAAAAATGGCCGACCAGCTTTGTAAACTCTTTGTCGGCGGCCTCAACGTAGACACCGACGATGATGGCCTCCGTAAGCACTTCGAGCAGTACGGCTCGCTCACCGACTGCGTGGTGGTGGTCAACAAGCAGCTCCAGCGCTCCCGTTGCTTCGGCTTCGTCACATACTCGACGCCCGAGGAGGCCGACGCCGCCATGAGCGCTAGGCCGCACACAGTCGACGGCAACACGGTCGAGGTGAAGCGGGCCATGTCGCGAGAGGACGCCAACAAACCCGAGGCCCTCGCCAAGGTGAAGAAAATATTTGTGGGCGGTTTGAAAGACGATATCGAAGAAGATCATCTCAGTGAGTATTTCTCCCAGTATGGCCAAATTGAGAAATCCGAAGTTATCTCCGAGAAGGAGACGAAGAAGAAGAGAGGCTTCGGCTTCGTGTACTTCACCGATCACGACGCCGCAGACAAGGCCGTTGTGATTAAGTTTCACACCATCAACGGACACAAAGTGGAAGTGAAGAAGGCCCTCACTAAACAGGAGATGCAAGCTGCGAACAGGAGCGGAATGTCCCCGAGAGGAAGGCCCGGCCGAGGCATGAGGGGGAGTCAAAATGGCTACGGCAGCCGCGACTATGGCGGAAACTACAGCTACGGAAATGGCGGCGGTGGCTACAATGGCGGTGGAGGCTACGGGGGCTACGGCGGACATTATGGGGGTGGATACGGCGATCAGGGTGGCGGCTACGGTGGTGGCAACGGCTACAGCGACTTCGGCGGCAGCTACGGCCAACATTCCTCCGGCTACGGTCCTATGAAAGGACCCTTCGGCGGCCAGCGGAACCCGTCTCCCTACACGCGGGGAGGCGGCGGTGGTGGCGGTTACCCCAGGGGGGGCTACGGCGGCTACTAGACCTGAGAGGAAAACTCCCTCCACCTAACCGAACATCGCCCTCCAAGCATCCCGATGATACCTCCAGCCCGGATTTGGACGTCAAAAGTCAAAACTCAGTAATGGGGGTCGACCCCCCACAAACAAAATGAAGACCTCAAAGCCCCCAAACAGGTAGGAAGGTCACTTCCTAAAAAAGATCCAAATTAAAACAAACTAGGACACTTAACAATTAGCAAAGAACTACGGATTCAAAACCTGTATCATTTCCCGACGCGTGTAAGCTTAGGTTTAAATCGCTAGACCCCTTTGCGTTCACCCATTGTTTAAAAAAAATGAATGTGGGCTTGTTTTTTATGTTTATTTTAATATTTTAGATGGCCTTTTTGTTTCTAGCGTGTTGGCGTGAGGAAATTCTGAGCTGTTAGTTTATTTCGTAGCTGTTGTCACGAGGCTATTTTGTGACTTTCTCTCACGTCTGCCCCAAGTAAAGATGGCGGGAGTGGCACCCTTTTTGTTCCCCACCTCCTTGTGCCCCAAAAACAGACTACGCTTTCATTTTAGCAGTCTTGGCTAGTAAGCGTCAATTTGTAATTTTCCCCCCGTTCAGTCTGTAGAGCTATCCCAAATGTATGCTGTGTACTTTCATGTTCTTGAGAACCATTCATTACTGTTTGAAGACACATTCTGTATGCTCATTCTTAAATAAAAGGTTACACCACATAGCTTAGTTTTACTTTTTGCTCAAGTTTATCCACAGGTCAGCTTTGTAGTTACACGGGGCCTCTTTTCCCAGTTTTAAAGTCAGGTGGGTGTATAAAAAAAAATATATATACAAGTCTGCCCAAAGCCGATGCATGTAGGCTATGTAGGGTTTGACCATGTTATTTGTTCCGTGTGATTTATGAACTACCTCACATTTTATGAATCTATACCATCTCTTATGTGGACATTATTATCTTTTTGCTCATTCCTGTTGATTATCCCTACATTTAGGTGTTCTTACACGTATTCCAGTAGGCTATCCCAGCCAAAATAGCCGTAGCAGTTTGTTTGTAGGCTACGTCAGGACCCTGTTGATTACCTGGGGTCGGTTGTGATAGGAGTCTGAAATATCTCTTTAGGATATCCACATCCAGCCAACTAGGTATGTAAAATCAACCTGTCTTATTTATGTGTTGGTCAACCATGTATGGAAGCATATATTATCTTTAATCCTAGCTAAAACCTATGTAAAAAGCCATTGTGGGCGGGTGGGTGATTAAATTAGGTTCTAAATTACTGGGGGGGAGGGGATCCGAATGTTGTCCACCATTTAAAATTAAATATGGCAACAAAGTGGTGGCGTGCTGGTGTCTCCTGACACAATGTCGATTTGCACGCAATCTTACTCGTATTATTTTTTCTTTCCCCTTCAGGTTGCAATGGGAACCTGGACAAAGGAGCCGGGCGCCCTGAATGTGCCGGTAAAGGGACGGGCCAGTTGGTGCTTGGTACTTTCTTCACAGGTGAAGTCTGTTTTCCCGCCCAGGATACTTAATGGTGCATTACACTTATTAAGGTCAAAGCAGATTTATTTAAAAAAAAAAAAAAAGACTTCAGGATTCAAATGGAAAGTGAATAAGCTTCATTTTGATGTAATTTATTTAGATTTATTTTAAAAAAAACGTTTTTTTATTAACACCGATTCTAAGGTTTCATCAAACATAATGTGAGTTTATGCTTTTTGAAAAAAAATTCCCCCTACTCTTATGAATGTAGACTGAAATTTAACAATCTGGATTCAAATGGGAAGTGAATAAGCATCATTTTGATGTAATCTCTTTCGGTGAAAGCCTTTAATCATGTCATTTGTGTCACTGTTTGTGTTACAGATTACGCTGTTCAAGGAGATCTGACATCATAGGACACTCTTATTTTACTGACTTTATTTTTTTATGAATAAATTATGACCAATACAATATCCCAATGTCAAGTTATTTACACTGGGGGGGGGGGTCTGTTCTGTGAGGTCAATCTTATGTTAAATACATTTCTCTACAGTCGATTAAGTGGTGTGACTGTGTGTGTGCATAACGAAGTAGAAGATCATGCTTTGTCGCAATGTAATTCGGGGGTCTAAACCTTTCTGGAAAAACTCATGTTTAATTTTTTAGGGCACATTCCCCTAAGAGTGGATGACCAGTTGCCAAGATTGACAGCGCAGTAATTGCATTGTTGATTTAATGTAAAGATGATGACTTTATTCAATGGAAGTGCTTTGTAAAACCTATGACCAAACACATGAATCAGTGCCAGGGCTAAAAGAACAGCTGATCAATGATTGAGTGTAATTAAAGTAAACATAAAATAGGTGGGAAAATATGGTCAAAGTTGGCCATCAAGCAAACACGTGTGCGGCGTAACAGTTCAGAAAGCACTGTAAAACGGAACCGCTTGGAATAACCGAAACAAGCAGAAAACTCATTTTTTTCCGAAACCAAGTTGTAGCTCTAAACACTATTGGCTTGTCGCCTCGACGGGGGCGTCCCTTGTATTCAATCTGACCAATCAGCGCCCGCAACGTATTACGAAAGGCAGGGAGTCAAACGGCCCGCCCTGCCGGTCGCTCATTGAAGACGGAGAGGGACGGTTCGTCGCACCTTTCCCTGCTCAAAGCAGTCATGTCGTCTAAACTCACAAAGCTTTTTGTTGGAGGCCTGAATGTGGAGACAACCAAGGAAGGCCTCCGCGCTCATTTTGAGCAATTTGGCGCGCTCAGCGACTGCGTGGTGGTTTGGAACCAGATGCTAGGCCGCTCCCGCTGCTTCGGCTTCATAACCTACACGACGCCTGAGGAGGCCGACGCAGCAATGGCGTCCAGGCCACATGTCGTTGACGGCCGCAGCGTGGAGATCAAGTGGGCCGTTGCCCGGGAGGAGGCGAACAACACTGACGTGTCGTCCAACGTCAAAAAGATCTTTGTCGGCGGCGTCAAGGACCACCTAGAAGCCGAGAACCTCAGCGACTACTTCTCCCAGTTTGGCACGGTAGAGAAGGCCGAGATCATCACCGACAAGACAACCGGCAAGAAGCGCGGCTTCGGCTTTGTCTTCTTCATGGACAACGACTCTGCCTCCAAAGCGGCGCTCACCAAATTCCACACGATCAGCGGCACCAAGGTGGAGGTGAAGAAAGCCATGAGCAAGCAGGAGATGTCCGCCGCTGGTGGCGGTCGAGGCGGTGGCCGGGGTCGCGGTAGAGGCATGTCGACCTACGGCGGAGGAAGAGGTGGCGGTGGCTACGGGGCAGGCGGCTACGGCGGCAGCTATGGAGGTGGCGACGGTTACGGCGGAGGAGGTGGCTACGGCAGCGGGAGCTACGGCGACGGGGGCTACGGAGGCAGCGGCTACGGAGGCAGCTACAGTGCCGGTGGCTACGGCGGCGGCTATGAAGAGTACGACGGCGGCATGGGTGGCGGGTATAGCAACGGGGACTTCGGGGAGAGCTACGGACAGCAGCACTCCGGCTACGGCGCCATGAAGGGGGGTAGCTACTCGTCCTTCCGGAGCGGGGCCCCGTACAGCAGAGGCGGCTACGGACGGGGGGGAGGAGGAGGCGGCTACGGGGGCGGCTATTAGAGTTCCCTCCACTTTTGATACGGCCACGGGAGGGGGGTTGGGGAGTCCAGGCCTCCAGAGAACTTGAATACACACCACCATGGACTGAGGCTAGGGGGGGGGGAATGTCCACCCCCCGCCGAATGAATGAGTATACCCCCTTTACACCCTCCATCTGTGCTTGTTTCCTCTTGGCGGACGCTACTGCTACTACGGAATTGTGAATTATTGATGAAAAGATGTCATTTCGCTCCGCGTGGACACGTTTGTCACCGCTTTTCTCGCGTCGATGATTTTTGTTTTATTTTTGTTTTTGTTCCTGAGTTCTCGCAGGGTTTTTAAGTCCACACTTCGCGGTAATTGAAATCGCCAAACTTTCTTTGTACCCTTCCCCCTTTCCTACAAGCAGGCGAACGTTTCTTTTTTCTTCCTGTTTTTTTTGTGTGTCGATTAAAACTGTTATGAAATCCTGTTTAGCATACCCATTAGTTTGGTTTTATTAAAGTTTTTAATGTTCGGAAAATAAAATCTCTTTTCTTTAAATGTTTATAGTTTCTGAAAGGTGCAGTGTCACGAGTGCTGCCCAGGGGGCAGCATTTGCATTTTTTGATGATCGCCATTTTGAGATAGAGAAGCAGGTAGCTTCAAGGTTGAGTCAATAAAAACACATGACAAATTGTACTAAATTATTTATTTGGGGGGATGAAACCTGATATTTTTCATCCATCCGATTTCTATAGAGCTACCTATCCCATCTCTAATGGCATTAGGCGGGGACACCCTGAATTGTTTGCCAGCATTGTAATTTTCTCAGGGCGAATTAATCCCTCAACAAAATAGGTTGATGTACGTATTGGTTAGAAAAGGTTGTGTAATTTTCTGGACTGGGAAATCATTTTAAGACGTGCAATCTCAGCAAGTCATGTATTAAAAAAGTCCTGATTTAAAAAAAAAATCTTAATGTTCTATCCTCAAATATCCACAGGAGCTCTGTCAGCTTTAAATTCTCCAGGAAGAAGTAGAAAAATAAAAGCATGAAAACACCATAATTAAATAAATTCCAAGTGGAAAACTTGAAATACAAGTACTGAATTCATTCTTTATCGATCATATTACACATTCGCTTTCCAATTGAAAAGGAAATTCATTTATTTTGCATGGTAACGCAGTTGTGTAGCTATTCAGTTGCCTTGAAGTTAGTTTTCAGGACACAAAGTATTACCTGCAAGTTTCTCATTTCTAATTTCACGCCGGACTTGGTCATGTGACTTTCTCTGGCTGATCCATGTTCGGTGGTTACTTCATTCATTGAGGCACATACGACCTTTTCTGTGCACAGAAAATGGCAAAATATGTATTGTGTGATCATGAAAAATAATTTAGCCATCAAATTATCTAGGGACGAAACATTGTTTTTTACTTCAGAAAACTGTACGCATCTTTTATTTAAGGTGCCGGAGTGGTTTCACATTTGCAATAGACGATCTTTGTGGCTGTGGGCGCCCGTGGTAGTGCGTTTGCGTGATTACGCCGCCAGGATGGATGATGTGTCGCCAGGGTGAGTTCTTCTTCTAATTTGTATATTTGTTTGTACTTTTTTAAAATAACACCCACATCAGGCCATTATGATTACGTACTCGCAGATCAAATGTCTAACGTTCCAAAGAAAACAAGCTTCCTGTCTGCCTTTCGATACCCCATCCTCCCACGAATACGCTAGCATTTTGTTGATGTTGATGATGTGAGCTAATATGCTTCGTTGCTCACTAAATTTCACCTGTTTTGGACACATATAGCCAAATAACTGCTTTCTAAGAGCCGTCCAACGTTGTAAAGACGATCAACAACAATTCCTGTCAGATGGAGCTCGTGGTGAATGTAAATTTGCTTCATGCTAACGCTGCTCAACTTGACCTAAACGTCTGCCTGTATTTATTTTTAAATAGTCGTTTTTTGATATAATAAAAACTTACACTGTCAAGTGATTCAATTAACAAAAAGCTCAGTAATTCCTTCAGTGTTGACAAATGCTGCAATGTTACATGAAAAGTATTAAATAAGAGGGTATTGGATCAGGAAATAATATAAATTATTCTATTATCAAAGTAACAAAGTTTTTTCGAGACTCATCGAGGCAGATGCTAGTTGCGCATATGCATTGCCCCCACTGTATCGCACACGTTTTTTTTTTTTTTTTAAGTTTGGTCAAACGCAAGGAAGTCTGCCCACTCCACTACGTCCATGTTTTTATTCTACAATAATTCTCGAAAATACAATCCTCCTAACAGTCTGTCCTAAGCTCCGATTTAACTTGACAGAGTATCTAATATACTGCAAACATTATTCAATATTATTCTGAAAATGATTTCTCATCACTTGCAGTTCAGATAGTCAACACCACTGGTCACCGGTTTTGGAAATAGAGTAAATCATTGATTTTTTTATTTTTTTTTCCAGAGCATGCGTCGCCAGTTTGGAGATCCCATCGCTTCTCAGGTGCCACACCGAACCAGAAGGAGAAGAGGGATCTATGGCAGTAAATGGCGGAACACTGACCTTTAACCATACGCACATGAAGAAAGCCTTCCAACTCATGAATGACCTCAGAGGGTATGTTGATGTTTTAATCTACTTTTTGGGGTAGCATCCTTTTTGGTTTAACATTCTAAAATTGTTTTCGTTAAAGTGAAAAATATGTCAGGTTCAATTGGTGATATAAATGCATATCAGTCATGAGTAGACCCACAAAAAACTTGAGAAGCCATGCTTAAACACTCAGGAAGTCAGCTATTTTGAGACATTTCAGCAAAATGAGAGAATTTTGTCCATTTACATTAATGTGAAAACGTAGCCTTGGCGAGTTCTCTCGAAAATATGAAATTCAATAAATGCTTGACATGTTTATCAGGAGTAGGCCCATGAAAAAGTCTTAACTCTCAAGCCATGCCTGAAAAAAGCAAGACACTTTTTCATTTTGGTTCAGGGTATCCACAAAATTCTCCTATTGATTCATTCTTATTGGTATTAAATCGGATGCATCACCACACCACATCAAACTGTAAGAACTTGCATCTTGGGCGTCCCATCAGAAAGAAGATGCTGTGTGATGTACAGCTGGTGGCGGGAAGTGTGATGGTGGCAGCGCACCGTGTGGTCCTGGCAGCCTCCAGCCCCTACTTCTTCGCCATGTTCACAGGTGGCCACCTTATTTGATTTGTGCATGCGCGTGCTTCGATACTGATGTGTGCGCGTGTGTAGGCGACATGAGTGAGAGCAAAGCCCAGCAGGTGGAGATCGGAGAGGTGGACGGCCCCACGCTCTCCATGCTGGTGGACTACATCTACACGGCTCAGATTGAAGTCACGGAGGACAATGTACAGGTGAGGTAATTGAGTGAACCATTCACTGTTACCCATTCCGCAATTCATAATTTACTCTATTCAGGTTTTTTTTTTCTGTAGAGCCAATTTATTCAGGGTTATTAGCCAGAGTTATGGAACAAATGTTTATGTTCTTTAAGCTGTTTTTAAGGATGATAAATTTGAAAGGGAAGTGTTTTCATAGTTTTTTTTTTTTTTAATGTTTTAGCATGTAGATTATGTGTAGTTTTTTTCAAGTTTGCAGCATGCTTTGTCCTGATCGACCAGCCAAAAGCTCATCTGTGCTGTACTTGTGTGGGTAAAATGCAGGATGGTGATGTTTATTTTTTCCTAATGAATATGTGCCACGTGAGAATATGGCCCTTCTACTCATACTATATTTTTATTTTATTTATTTTTCTTTTTTTTTTATGGCCAGTGCGGATACTGATATTGCGGAATAAAAAGAAGTGGTATCCAGTATATCTGCCACTATATGCATACATCCACAGAATATTTGCTATGAATAAATAAAATAATTTTTAATGCCCAAAATATGATTACAGTCGACTCTGGCTTTCAGTAGGTCTCTTAGATAGGGACCAGGTGTGCTCTAAAATAGGGGAAATTCATGTGTAGTTGATGCTAAGTGAAATTCATTTGAAGGGAGTTAAAAGATTTTTTTTAACTCTCAAAACCACAAAAAAAATGCAGGTGCTGAACTGAGTATGTAGTTGCTGATTCTAAAGGCAAATCTGAACACAACTAAAATAGAACTTTATTAACATTGTCAACATAAGAAGTGCAACCTGTAAAGTTCTATCATAGTCTTATATTTGATCATGGTGGACATGCTACTTAATATCGCATACATTTTCCTAACTCACATGTACAGATAACTACTTTTCACCTTGAAAACACCCCACTGACGTCTTCTCTTCTCATTCCAGCTCTGTACACATATGCACTCACGTCCGTACACTTCCTGTTATTATTAGTTCAGGAAGGGAGCACATGGAGAGAGACAGGAAATCCTCCCCCTGTTAGCTGTGAGCCTCATTCACGAGTGTGCCACCAACGCCACTTGCCGTCACAGAGACACTTCTCGCTGACGTCACTGTACCCACAATGCATAATTTTGAAAACACTAAGAGAAGCCTTACCGGTCATCGGGCGAGTTGTGTTAAACCGGACACCTGAATATCACATGGACACATTGGAGCTATCTTCTCAAAGTTGAAAAATAAAAGTCGGTTGGAGGGAAAGACCCCTTCACTTCCAAAATCAGAGCTATCACAACAATGCAAATGACTGAAATACTGAAGCAGCAGCACCTCTTGTGCCTCTTTTGCTAAGAGCTTTTTTTGTGTGTGTCCCCCGCCAGGTTCTGCTGCCAGCCGCCAGTCTTCTCCAGCTGATGGATGTGCGGCAGGCTTGTTGCGACTTCCTGCAGTCTCAGCTTCATCCATCTAACTGCTTGGGCATCCGAGCCTTTGCAGACATGCACACTTGCACGCAGCTCGTCGGACAGGCTCACGCATATGCCGGTGAGCTCATTTACGTGCGTACAAATGGAATCTTAAAAGGACAAGTATTTTTTGAAAATGCCTCAAAAGTACTTGCAAAATGTCATTTAAACATTGCGGCAGGAATGGAATTTGGTGCATTATCGCTCATAGAAGGGTTTGCTCATTCTTTGACCTTTGACTTTTTTTTTTTCTACTGCCACTAGCAATTGTTATTTAGTATTGTTGCATACATTATTATTTGGGCGGCTCACAGTAAAATTGATTAAAATAATAGAATCCATCATCATCTTCTTCATATTGCACCATTGATACAACATTTTGCCGTTGTTGATCTGTTTAGAAAGTAAGGCGGCAGAAATATTAGTACAAAATGGTGCACTCACATTTGTGCGTCATATAAGTTTACAAAAGACAACAAGCTTTCAATTAAATTAATTAAATTTCCTTTGTTGTTTGTTATTATGCGTCGTGTCGCCATGCGTGACTTTCCAGAGGACGGAGGAACATAGGCAAACATTATATTTAATTTGTTCTCCATTTTTTACATTAATCAGATGATAATGGGTAATTTGGATTTTTCTCACCAAAAACGGCATGAAAAATCCATATTGGTTGGGCACTAATTAAAAATACTCAAGTGTTGCTGTTCTTTTTAGCCTTGTTGAAATGATCACCTGTTTTTGCGCCTCACAGAGCAGCATTTTTCAGAGGTGGTCCAGTGTGAGGAGTTTGCGTCCCTGTCTCTGCAGCAGGTCTGCAGCCTGTTCTCCAGCGACAAGCTGACCGTGTCCACTGAGGAGAAGGTGAAAAAACATGCAAAATAGAGCCTGGCTTTTTGGGTTGGGTGATATGACTCTTTATTTGTCTTTTTTTTTCTTTTTCACAAAACCCATGTTTTTATATAGGAGAGGACGAGGACCAGTGAATACGAAAAAATGAGAATTCTTACTTTAAGTTCTGGATTCTGAGAAAACAAACCGGAAGCGAGGATTCTCACTTTAAAGTCAAAATTCAAACTTTAAATTGAAAATTCGGAGTAAAGTGAACATTCTTACTTTAACTCCAAAATTCTGACTTATGAAATTGTGGGAAAAAAATTCAGAATTGCAACCTTTTTTTCTTTATTGTTGCTCTTCCTCTTCTGTGGTTTTAGATTATTTTTAGGTTGTTTCAAAAAGGATACACAGCTGTTTTTGTTTGAATTTTTATGTGTGCTAGGACTCAGTTTTAAAGTCCCTCCCCCAAATTGGTCTAGAAACATCCATGCTTTAAACCCTGACTTGAAAACCTGATTGCACTGTAATTTCTATTGCTTTTTATTCATGCTCCTATTAATCTCCCCCTGCTGGTTCCCGTAGGTGTTTGAGGCGATGATCTGGTGGATCAAACACGACAAAGTCTCTCGTGTGGAGCACATGCCAAAATTGATGGAGCATGTCCGCTTGCCACTGCTGTCCCGAGACTACCTGGTTCAGGTATGTCCATGCAACGGCCACACACTCAGACACGGCTGTAACCAAGCGCGGCTCTGAGGGTCCGTCAGGTAAAGATGGGTGATACTGCCTAAAAATACGATCCCACGACTGACCGCGTCCTTTTTCAGATAGTAGAAGAAGAGTCCCTAATCAAGAACAACAACACTTGCAAGGATTTCCTCATTGAGGCCATGAAGTACCACCTCCTTCCAGCCGACCAGAGGCACCTCATCAAAACGGACAGGACGCGACCGCGTACGCCAGTCAGCATTCCCAAGGTGCTCCCACGCGCGACCTTATGTATGTCCCTGTATCTTAACGTTTGCGTGCGCGTGCGCGTGTTTGTGATCAGGTCATGATGGTGGTGGGCGGCCAGGCTCCCAAAGCCATCCGCAGTGTGGAATGTTACGATATCCAAGAAGATCGATGGTACCAAGTCGCGGAGCTGCCGTCAAGACGCTGCCGAGCAGGTGTGTGTGTGTGTGTGTGTGTTTGGGAGAGAGAGCTATGGTCGTCATGGTGACACAAGAAGAAATCGGTATAATTGATTCTTGCTTTTTTTTGTTCTCTTTTTGTAAATCTCTATGACATTACAAAGATCAATTGCTTCTCAAATAGTGGGGCGGGCCCCCGAGGAGGGGCGTTGATGACCCCAGGGAAAGTCTTTTTTTCTCTTTGCCGTGAGAAGTTTGTTATAAAATAAGGATTAGCTTCTTTTTTCCTTTTTCTCCGCGTGCAGGCGTGGTGTCGCTAGCAGGTCGAGTGTACGCGGTGGGCGGCTTCAACAGTTCTCTGCGCGAAAGGACGGTGGACATTTACGACGGCGCCAGAGATCAGTGGAGCCCCGTGGCCAGCATGCAGGAGAGACGCAGCACGCTGGGGGCGGCCATGTTGGGGGGGCTGCTCTACGCCGTGGGGGGCTTTAATGGCAGCATAGGTACACAGACACCTCGCGGGGCGGACTGTTGCGCTTCTTGGACATCAAAAGTCATAAGAGACAAAGACGATTATCCACCGTCATGTCTCCGCGTCTGCTTTCCAGGTCTGTCCACGGTGGAAGCGTACAACCCAAAAAGTAACGAATGGACGTACGTGACGTCCATGAACACGCGGCGAAGCAGCGTTGGTGTCGGCGTGATCGAAGGTACGAACGCTTCTCTGAGAGAAGGGCGATCGCGTGACCTAAGTGCGAGCGTGCCTCTCAGGTAAGCTGTACTCGGTGGGGGGTTACGACGGGGCGTCCCGTCAGTGTCTCAGCACGGTGGAGGAGTACGACCCCGTCTCCGATCAGTGGTGTTACGTGGCTGATATGAGCACGCGACGCAGTGGGGCAGGTGAAATGCATTCGTTCATACTCTAATCCACATCACAGTGCGCTTTTCAAATCCCAAAGCCTGTAATTAGGGAATTATTCGAACCGGTAAATCCATTTTTCACCAAGAATCAGTTACCAAAATGTTCATAATTTGTCCTCTACCTTTATTTGTATTATTATTGTTATGATATTTACTCCACCAATTTTTTGACTAATTTCAACTTGAAGCTGTTCGTCTTATCCATACGGATGTGTTTTTGTTTTTTGGTTTGTTTTTTTCCAGAATTTCAAAGTAAAAATTTTAATTTGGTTTTATTATTTTAGTATACTTTAAGCAATGCACATGCTCCCATAAATTCCGAGTTCAGCATTCACACGCTA
Organism: Hippichthys cyanospilos; assembly: GCF_059441005.1. Classification (NCBI taxonomy): domain Eukaryota; kingdom Metazoa; phylum Chordata; class Actinopteri; order Syngnathiformes; family Syngnathidae; genus Hippichthys; species Hippichthys cyanospilos. Next base: position 7,087,788 of record NC_142381.1, read on the forward strand.
TTTCTCCAGCAATGGCTTCATTTAATTATTTTTGGTTGTCGAATAATCAATTTGTGACCTAAAAATATCCAAATACACTCAACAGGAAATCTCATATTTTTTTTGCTGTAGAAAGCAAAAACATATTTCTAATTTTGAATATTTTCATTGTGTTGATTCAAAAGACATTTGCAAACATCGGCTTTAATTTTAGAAATGAAGATCCACATTTTCTGACATGTACCACAGCAAACCAACAACCAAATCATAGAAGGAAAAAAAAACAGTTTGACATAATAAATATTCGAATGAGTGTTAGTTTTAGCTCTTATTTATTATTTCGTGTCTAATATGTGTGTCCAAGTTTTATTGATACAGCCACAAATTTGTTTGCATTATTCTTGTAATTTGACTTTTGTTTACATTGCACTTGCAGGTGTGGGGGTGTTAGGAGGTCAGCTGTATGCGGCCGGCGGCCACGACGGACCCCTCGTCAGAAAAAGCGTGGAGGTTTACGACCCGCCCAGCAACACGTGGAGGCCCGTTTGTGACATGAACATGTGCCGCCGCAACGCCGGTCAGCGGACACGTTAGCACACCAACCAACATGAGCGTGTAGCCTTGTAGCTTATTCGTGTGTTTCTCAGGCGTGTGCGCAATCAACGGGCTGCTCTACGTGATCGGAGGTGACGACGGCTCGTGCAACCTTTCCTCCGTGGAGTTCTACGACCCGGCCGTAGACAAGTGGAGCCTCATCCCCACCAACATGAGCAACGGACGCAGCTATGCCGGTGAGGCGCACCTTTCAATACTAAAAAGTTTGGATTTACCTTCATATTCAAATGGTCTCAAACGTTCCAGCTCTTAATTCTTGATAATGCACAGCTGTGAACCCAAAGTCATTCCAGCTCGTAAAGACTGAGAAAATAGCCAAATGTGAATCTATTCACCCTATTTCATATACGTAGGGCGCAGAGACCATTTTGAACTTGATCAAGCATTTTTTTGAGATGTTCGACTTGACAGGAGGGGCTATCAGTATTGTGTGGTTTGTGTATTAAACTTGACACATCTGCCAATCATTTTCCCACCAGCAATGATTGGTATTTATTTGAAATGTGGTGTTCATCTATTGAACTCGATGAGGCTTTTACTGGTGAAAAAAAGCTTGACTAAATCCAGCAAGTCCACTTTAAACAGGTCTTGAATCTCTGCACACATTCACTAAATAATAAATAAAACGTCAACACACATTCAATCAGTGCTATCAATTATTCAGTTCATTAATTGATAGGATGAATCAATTTGAAAATGATTTGACTGACAGCCCGAGGTGTTGAATTTATATATGGATGGCAATACATTTGACAGTTGTCCCTCCTTAATTGAACTTGACAACGTGGCATCAATTAATTCTCTTTCATTTGAAATGATTCTATCCCGCAAACAGGATTAAAATTCTATTGTTCATTTTGTCGCCCCGTGCAGGAGTTGCAGTCATCGACAAACCTTCTTGAGAGTAACACGCGTGTAAAATTGCCGGAGGAGAGACAGGCCCCTCAGCTTGCTGCTCGACAAGAGCCAGTCGGAATTTCGTCCCGCGTCATTGATCTGGATTGATGGAGTCGCTGTTTACACCGCTGAGGATGTCCCCCAACCCCCCCAAGCAACACATGCGCACTTTGGTGTCAAGCACACATTTCTCAGGCTCTCAGGACGGACGACACAAGCGGTGCCAACTTGCCAACCACCAGCAACAACACGTTTGCACTCATTCATGTGGACATGAAATATTTGTAAAGAAATGTATTTTTAATACTCATGCCAACAAATATTTGTATGCATATCAGGTGAGAGGCGCATTGACGTGTCACACACTACTGATGGAAAAAAAAATGGTGGTCCAGAGCATTTTAAGTGTGCCAATAAGGAAAAAAAAATGCTGTACTTTTGTATTTAGACAACTGGCAACATAAGAGAAAACATTTGGTGTCAAAATGCACTGTATATTTGGAAAATCTATGCTTATGATTTCATATTGTATTAAGTGTCAAATGTGATGTCTTTGTACATTTGTTATTGTGCCTCAGATTATTTTAAATAACATATACAGATTAAAAACATTGCGGTTTATCATTTCTTATACCTGTTTTTATACCTATTTTATAACGCTGTCGGGGAATTGCATTTCAGTGTTTCAGTTCAGTTATTCAGTTCATTTTGGAGTCGACTCCAAAGCATGATATTGCCGTCTAGTGGACATAATTGTTAATTGCACTCGTCCCCTATATATTAAACATGATGGGTTGAAACCCTTTGTTTTAACTTTACACTTAAATTACAGTGTTGTGTTTCAATTGCATTGTAACTATAGAACGACAGACATGGTGTACACTTAAAATGTAAGGACTAAAACAGTAAAGCGAATTAGTATGAGTGCAGACAAGTAGACCAGCGCCTGACGGAAGGACGGCCCAGTAAACAAGTAAAATGTCGCCCTCTAGTGGTGGCAGAAGGTTGTGCAAAAATACACCGATGGACTGACAATTTTGAATGGCTTGAGCAGATTTCGTATATGACGTGATCAAAAGATAATTCTAAATTCGTTTTTTTTTTTGCAGCCCCCAAACTGCTGGTGAAGGGTGTTTTTTAACGGTGGCCATGAGGATGATGCAAATAAACAAATTGAATTTGATTACTCATGCAATGGCCTTGTCTAGGATACCGTTTTTTGTCTGCATATGTAGAAAAAAAAGAAATTATTGTAGGTGTAGATCGTTCACACACTTTTATTATTGCTGCTCTTTTATGGCACAAACAATAGAAACAATAAAACATTGGATCTGTTTCTAAGTTGTAGCATGCAAGCTTTTTTTCCTTTTAAATTTGAAACATCACTGGACATCACAGATGTGCACACGCAAATTCTAAAGCTGCTTTGTACACTTTTAGATTAAAAAAAAAATCACTTCCATCGCACACTTAACAAGTCACAGATATGAGAAATTACAGCAATAATTAAAAAAAATTACAGCGATAAAAAAAAAACCAAAACAAAAAAACCCTTAGGTGTCACAAGTATCATGAAACGAAGACATCAGGGGGTGACCGTGAAATAATTTAAACATTTGACATACATTCTTCACGTGGTTGTATGTACACACGTGCATATACATGTGTTGTAGTGGTGAAGGGCTACACACACACACAAATATATATATATATATATATATATATATATATATATATATATATATATATATATATATATATATATATATATATATATATATAGTGCTTCATCTTTACAACACACCAACAGGGCTGCATTCTGAAGAACGCTGTGCAAAATAAGTTAGTTTTCTCTCTCTCTTCCCCCCTTTAAACACCTTGACGACACAAATACACCTTTGCCTACAAAACGCTGGCTTTTGCACGCTTTCCAAAACCTCCACACACGACCTGCCGGCAGGAAACCACCACCACCACCACCACTGCAAATAGAGGAGCTTAAAAAAAAAGAAGAAAAAAAGACACGAAATGATTTTGAACTTTGTATTAAAAGGACAAGTAAAAGGTCCCGAGGCATCAAGAGCGACAGCTCTTCGAGGCCCCGGTGACGTATGAGCTCTGTTTGGTTTGGGTCGGATGCTACTTGAGCAGCAGTGATTGGTCGAGGCTGCTGACGATCCAACAGTGAGAGTTGCTCAAGTTTTTTTTTTTTCCTTCGTGAAGATTGTGTGTGTGTGTGTGTGTCTATATGGACTTTGAGGAGTCCTGTTTGCTGATGAGCACTTCCAGAAGGCGGAGCTTAGCCTTGAGTCTCTTGTAGGCTCGGTACTCCTCCAACATGGGTTCGCGATCCTCCTTCTGCACGTTCCTAGCAACGTTGAAATACGCAAAGAAATCACTCATTAGCGTTGTTTTGAAGGGTTATTAGTAATGCGGTGGAGCAACATATTAATGTTGTGTTTTAATAAACATTGTTTCCTACGGGAACGAGTCCTGGACTTGCTAAGGAAAACTAAACAAGGCTTGAAACCCATGGCGTTAAGATCGCCATCAGAAAGACGTACGCATGTGAGTACGTATGAGTGCGACTCTCGCGGACCTGATCCTTTGCATTTGTGGATCCGGATATGCAAATTAAGATGACGTCACATCAAGCAACCAGCCAAAGTCAGAAGATCATACAATCAGAGCGAGTCAATTGCGCCGTGCATGCGAAAAGCAGAGAAAAAAATGGCCAGATTAAACACTAGCTGAACGCCAAACAGGAGCCAAATCAGGCTTCAATCTTAAGGATAATGCATGGAAATTTTTAGTAATGCTCAAATGTTTTGTGGGTCATTTATGGCTAATTTATTGGAAAATGGAGTCACTTTAGGAAGCCTCTGGAAAATTGAGTCATTTTAGGAAGCAGCTGGTGACCTCTGCTGGCCGAAACAAGCACTGCAGTTGATTTGGAAAAACCATTCCCTTTGAATGATGCACTCACAAACGCTGAAGTGGAATCCTATTACAAAATGAATATTAACTACAAATAAAGATTTGTATCTTATTTATTGTTGTGTTTAAGTGGTTTAATCTCTTAAAAAACATCGTGACGGGCCAATGTATAATTTATATTCATGATTTTCAAACAATTTATGAATGTTTTATTGCAATTACACTTCACATGAGAAAAAAAAGCCTTTACCTTGGGGTCATTTGCACCAACATTTGAGAAGCACTGAGTTAGTAATTGGTAAGTTAAACAAAAAAAAAAAATAGCACAGCCCTTTTCCAATTTTCTGTATGAGGCACTCAGAAGAATTTGAACACCACTGACATAACTAATAAAATGAATACTTTTGAGAGATACAAATTATATTCTACCACTGATAGATAATTTGATGACAGAAGATGGAATATGATCTACATTAAAAAAACAAAGTCTTAGACCTCAATTTGAAAGCACATCCATGGATTGAAAGGCTACCTGCCGTTCCGTTGATAGAATTCATCCTCAAATTCTCGGATGGTCTTCCTAAGTTTCTTCTTCTCTGCTCTGCCTTTCCACAGCTGTTCCAGCAGCTCTGGCCTAAAAGGGATACAGACAGGAAGTGAGGTCACCATCTTGTCTCCCGTCTCCTTTGCGCATACGCGTTCTCACATGGACGAAGCGTTGGAGCTCGACAGCCTCAGGTCGAGCGCCATCTTCCCGGAGCCTTCGGCCATCTTGGTCCTCATGGAGCCCCCGGCGCTGGTGCTGGTCTCCATGGCCATGATGACCTCTGAACTCTGCATCTCACCTCCGCTGCTCTCTCCTTCCTCCTCCTCCTCTTCATCTTCTTCGTCCTCTTCATTGTAGTCTTCCTCCTCCTTTTTGTCTTCCTCCTTGTCGTGTTTTTCTCCTGCCGCTCGCTCCTCCTCCTCCGCTTCCTCCTTGATCTCCTCCCAGAAGTGAGCCGTCTCTCCCTCTATGATTGGCTGAAGGGTTTGGCTCCGCCTCTTGGTGGAGGGAGACACCTTGTGGGGGGACACAACGTGCCAACATGAGATTGTCGCTAATGCTAGTGGGGTCTGAAAGGGAGCATTGATTTGCTTAATCGTTTTTGTTGTTTTTGTTTAGACGATTACGAAAACCATAAATCGGTCCTTTGACTACATCTTGAAAGTGTCATGTTGCACAGCTTCAAAAAATGCAGGCATACTCACAGTAACAGGCGTGATGGTCACCCTGTTGAGCATCTGTTTGATGAGACGGTAACGTTCATAGAGAGGCTTGACCACCAGACGTTCCTCGTGCGTCACCTGGCACCACACGCCAAGAGGACACACTTTAGAGCGAGCGGCAGACGACTCGACCAGCAAGCGTGTATGTGAACTGACCGGTCGCCCGTGCAGGCCCTCGTAGTGCAGCAAGTTCTTTTGGAGGACGGTTTTCTCGCTGGACAGTTGTTCCTTTGTCATCTTCTGCGGCGGGCACAAAACCGCGGCGTCAAGTCATCATGCGCGACATGCGACCTCAATTGCAAATTGGAAGCGCTTGAAGCATAATCGCGCAAAATGTTTTGTCACCGTGGAGAAGTTGTTGTCTCGTCTCGAAGAACTGTTAGCTAATTTGGCTAATTCAAGCCCTACTCACAGCCTAATGCTAAAGACTTAAGGTAACAAATGTTACCAAGACCCTTTCCCCTGGAGGACCAATCCTGTTCGACACTGCAATCTCCATTCCCCCTCCCACCAAGTGGTCCCAAGGACTGATGGACAAGTATTGTCCTCATGACAATATGCTTGGCGTACCAGCTAAGGACAGATACACAGAAACCACATAAACACAAGCCGATCTCAAATCCCCTGTCCCACTTGGATCTGCACCCATTGTTCATTCACGTGACACTAGCCCATCACAAAGAGGAATCCTAAATGAGTGGCTCACCTTGATGTCGTCAGGCCAGCCGTCCTCGGGCCGCTTGCTGCTCACGCGTCTCTGGATGAGCTCCACCGTCTCCTCGCGGCTGGGGTGCGGCGCCGCCGCCTGCTCCAACGTGGAGCCGAAACTCTTGGGCAGCGTGTTGCTGCGAGGGCGAGTCTGAGGGCCCAGCTCGCTCTCGGCACGGTGTTTAGCGTCTGCGCCCACGACAGAGAAGAAGGACGAGACCGTGTGGGAGGAGGGAAACGACGACAAAGGCGGTCTTGACGTCTACCGCGCATGGACGACATCATGTCAATGTTAACATGTAAGACACGCATGCAACACACGACGTTGACACGCACACACAGAGAACTCAGTAACTCACTTCTAGTTGGTGGGGCCAAACTGGTATGAAACCCTGACCCAGACTCAAATCCCCATCTTGAGATTATAAATCATGTTTCAAAGTCATTTGTAACTCTAAGCCATGCTTGAAACCAAAACCCAGGCTACAAACTATAGCTTTCAACCCTAAAAATGTCCCAAAACCCAACCTAGAGGCTTTGAACCCCACACTTTGGCTTCAAACTTCAACCTTTACAACCCAACCGGAAACACAACTTTAATACAGACCCGGTCTTAAAAATCCTAAGCTATCCACTCGAAATCCTAAAACAAGCTTGACTGGCTAATCTAACTTTGCAACTAGGGCTGTCGCTATCGAATCGATTAGCCTATTGCTTTTTCCATTGAATAATCTAATTAGCATCCGCCATACCACTCCCCTTTTTAAAAAAAATATTTATTGTTGAACATTTGTTGAAGTCAGTGGCTATAACTACTTATTTAACCAATAATAGGATTTTTTTTAACAACAAAATTTGCCTATGCTTACTAGTTGGCAATCCCAATTAATGTTAAAAGATTGTTATTTATTCATTCAATTGTACTAAACGCAGTACACGTTTCTTAATATACCAAATGTTCTATATTTTGTTTAAATAAAAAGAGCTGTAATTTCAATATTGTGCTATTTTTGCTCATGGTTATCACACAATCAGAATCCAATACTAAGCCTCCTTGAAAAAACACTTTCGAATAATAAACCAGACTGGAAAACCCAAAAAGACATGATACCAGAAAATACGGACAAATCTGTGCAGGACTGATGAATCACATCATTGCTGAGGTAAAAACAACTGTAACCACACACGAATGACAACATACGACACACATCAAGTCACATGCGCGCGCACAAACACACACACGGAGCACATGTCCACATGAAGGAAGCGGGCGGGATGCTCTCACAATGCCACCTGACAGTGGACGCGTCTACTTACAGTACAGGCACGCTGCTACTTACTGAGGTGACACGGACCCGAGTAGGGGGCGAGTGCGCAATGGGAGGGGGGCGTGGGGGCGGGCGGCGCGGGGTGGCGCCTGTGTGAGTGGAGCACAGCCTGCTGCCTCAACGTGCTCCTGGGAAAAAGGTGTTGCTGGCGTCCTGGGTCGGTCGGGGGTGAGAGAGGGAGGAAAGCGGGAGAGCGGGTTCTCGGGTTATTCACAAGGCAAATTCGGCCGCCTCCGCGGGGGGAGGGAGCGTTGGCCTCGCCGAGGGCGAGATTGGGCGCCACACGTCCGGTGCGAGGACGTCCATGGTACAAGTTCATGTTTGCAATTTCACAGATGGGGTTCACAGACGTCCCACTGATGGGTGGATGTGTGAGAGCCACTGGTTAGTGCTGCATTCATGCGGCGTGTCTGCATGTGTGCTTGTGCGTGCGTTTGTGTGCGTGGCCATGCCACAACTCACTCGTAGCTCATACGACACACACACACAAGTACATGTGAAGCGGGCCTACCTTTTATCTGCCGGCGGATCTTGGTGAGGTCCGTCATCCACTTGAGGACTTTGGTGTTAGCTGCCTTGTCACCATGAGAGGGCTGCAAACACAATGGAACAGAGTGCTTGTTTTTTCACGTTACGCTTAATGCATCGTTAGTTACATTGTAACAGAGGATAGCCAAATATCAAATAAATGTATCGAAATGAACCCGATCTCTGTTCTGATCATGTGTATATTCCTCAACTGGAATAAAACCTTTAACCAAGACTCAAAATGATCGAAATGTGCATGTTGTACCTGATTAAAACACATTTTTCGCTTGGCTGGACGTGTCGCAACACGCTTACGTCACCGACGCACGACACAAGCTCGGTGCTACTTACAGCACAGCCAGCTAGCAAACAAGCGTCGCTGGCAGCTACTAGTGTGTTAGTCAGTAATCATCACACCGACTACTACATTTCTCTCATCCACTTGATGAAAGACCAAAAGAATTTCACTGTAAAATATGCAAACAAGTGCAATGGTGAATATGCAGGGGGTTTAGCATAAGGCTTTCCAGCATTCCAGCTGCACCCTATGTTACCTCATATGTCTTACATTTTGGGTGCTACTTGCTGATTGCATTTCTTCTTGTACCTTGTAGTTCTTCTCCTTCTCAAATTGCTCCTCAAACTGCTTTATCTTCTTCTTGAGGTGTTGAAGCTTCTTGTTGAGCTGGTGTGTCACTGAGTCACTTCCTCTCAGCGCCTCCTTTGAGCCAAACGACGCTCTCCTCGGCCTGAAGAAAACGCGTTCGGCTCAAGAAAAAGCTCAGAGCAAAACTGCTAGTACATTCAATTATCTGCACCTTATGGGTGGATCAGTTTAACAAGTGATATGGTTTGGGTACGCCTAGTTTTTTCTTTTACTCTGTATTTTTTCTACCTGTGCGCTTTGGTGGGCGAGGTGGCGTCGTTGTCCTGCAGCAGGAAGCGCTGTGTGCCGTGTGCGCCGAAGTCCAAGAAGCGGCGGGCCAGGACGTGCGGGTGCGAGCGGGAGGACGAGGGCGAGGCGTCCTCTCGCCCACCCTCGCCGCCGCCCTCATCCTCTTCCAGGGGCAACAGCGGGAGGGGAACCATGCGGCCCGCTAGGGGGGACAGCTGGGCCTCGCCACTTTCACTGTCATCCTGCCACGATTTGAAGGCCGGAACCGGATCTGTGAGAGGACACGAGCGGAGCAAAATCTTACACATTGTTGGCGTGAAGACAGCTGGGGAGAGTTTGAAGTGTTAGAGGGCACGCAGAAGAAAATCTCCCATTGGTAGAAGAAAAAAGAAAAGCCAGGAACGCCAAAGTCCCATCGAGGCCCTTTCGCTACGTTCCCGGGAGGAAAACGGGACGGGCGGGGGAGGGGTTAAGTCGCGTTGGGCGGGTGAGAGGTGGGGTCTCACTCTGTACAACCACTTACCTTGGCCTTCTTTCTGCAGGTGCATACATGAGAAGTCTATGGGAGGGAGGTGGAGATGATGATGATTATGATGAGTTGCTGTTTGGATGGAAGGAAGAGGAGAGGAAGAGGAGGAGAAGACGAACGGTGAGCTCCATCGGTCGGAAACATTCCGTCAATGCAAAAGCACGATCCACTGTTAACGCTATAAGCGCGGCAGTGGAAAAGCATTTAACTTTAACTGGCCTGCCAGTCACTATATGTCACTAGCATAGGTAGCTTTAAAAAAATGGAAAACTATATTTTGTGGGTCTTCACAAAAAAATTATAGTCAAATTGGACACGAGGGTTGCGGCTAGTGCAAACGGCTGGAGTTCAGGAAAATGCATAAATATTTTTTAATGAAATCGATTACTGCTTCAACCGAACAGTAAAAAAAAAAAAAATGACTACAAAAGGGTTAAACAGATAATTCAATAGTATTTCTGCCACAATGGTATGTTGAAATTGTGTGGCTCTTGGTGATGATCACATGGGGGCAGTATAATACACGCACATGTAATCTGTACGAGCTTTGAATTTTCAAATTAATACATTTCATTATTTTAGTTCACAAAACCCAAACTGATGTCTTGTGTCACGGGCCACACCACAAAAATATGTTTGGGTATTTCCTGCCCAAATAATGGGTTCTAAAAGGCTCTTTGTAAGCTGAATTCCAGACATAAAATGGAAGTCTAGACATAACATTTTATTTAAAAAAAAAAGTGAAATAAAATTTTAATAAATGATTTAGAGCACACGAACTGCATACCATTCAGTAGGGGTGGGACTCTTTGAGTGTCAAACAATTCGATTTGGAGTCTCTAAAATTGATTTTTGATTGATATGGATTATCAGTTTGATTCAATTAAAAATTTATCATACTGCTTCAGTCTGATTTGCAAGATAGAATGACATAGGTTTGTCTTCACATAAGTATCTTTTTTTTTGATTTTTGATTTTTTTGATTTGTTAGGAACAAGGCTTTCCCACAAAAAAGCAGGTGGACAGCTGTTGCTCTTTGATGCTAGTTACAAAATACCGTATATAACTTTTATTGTATAAAAAAAAATATGAACAAGAATTTTAAAAAATGTAGAACAAGATGCATTGTGATTTCACAGTAAATTACAGTGCCAAAATATGTGAAAAATATTCATATTTCTCAGTACATTGAAGTGACAAGTTGTGAAAATAAATGTTTTAAAGCTATATTGCGAGTTTGGGCAAAGCATGAAACGTGTGCCCGTTTGTTAAACCCTGAGCATATCGGGAGCATTATCAGACACTATGGTACACTATAGACAGTATTTGGCTTGACTTTCCAGAGCGGGATGCATGGCGACATCATGGCACAGTGCGCCCAGGACGTAGTAAGGAAGCTGACAGGAAGCGGGCGGATGTCTTTATTAACAATAATATTGATAATGATTTAAATCGTCATTTAGAATCCAAATTCTTGTGTGAATGGATTTTTTGGCACACCCCTACTGCTCAGGTGAGGTGGAAGGCATAGTTGTCATCTCCTACCATGACCATTATCATTGTTTGCAGTGCTGCAATCACCATTATAGATTATCAGTCATGCAAAATAAAGTGTACTTGCATGAAAACAAATAAATTATCCAAAGAACTATACTGTACGCCCTGAGACGCTCAGACAAAAGTACAAGAACAAACTGGGCGCAGAAAGGAGAGAGTCGCAAAGATAGAGAGAGAGATGAGACGCATTTATGGAGCAGTGCTGCTCGGGACGGCTGAGGCAGAATGGAGAACTACACTTATGTAATTTAAGATGTGGCTAGTCCTCAAAACTTTGAAATTGTAAATGCAATATGACATTTTGGGACATTTCTGGGTAGCTGTAAAAACGTGTTTGTATCTAGAATGCATAAGTCAAGCGTCGAGGACTAATTCGACATAAAAATGGTCGCAACTGCTCAGGAAATTGGAGTAAAATTTGTGGTTTTTAAGCAGACAAAATAAATAAAGACAAAAATATTACATGCCGTTGAGTATTGTAATAATGTCTGGCTACAAGTATTACTCCTCTATTTCAGCCTAAGTATCTGTAGCTCAGTGTCTGCGGCCCGGTGTCGCACCCAAAATAATGAACTTGTCACGGCCTGTAAGAGTTGGACCTAGTGAAGGCAAAACTAAGCAGTTGTTTGAAATACAGCCTCATTTTTTTCAAAGACTTATATTCTTCAATGAGATATTTGATATTTTTGTCACGTACCATCCCATTGGTGGTCAGGGAAAAGCTGGATTTGCGGGGTGTGGCCATTGCTCGACATTTGGCTGGTGTTGGCATTCTGGTCGCATGAAGAAGAGTCCTACAAGAGAAGATGTGCTTTACTTGACATTTTATGCTATGTTAAATCTCTAACTGATTGTATTACACATGTTACGGACTGTATTTGTGGAATGACATTATGCAGGCAACAATTTGTGTGTTACGTGTATCATACTGGAATATATTTGTAGTAGCACACATGACAACTCTGCTGTGTTGTGGTCACATGTTTGTTCACAAGAGAGAGTATGTTATGCATGCGACATGCGGTGCTACGTTTTACACTATATAATGTTACATGAATGAGTTTAACTTACACAATTCGTTGTGTCAGCAGGCTGATTGTCCTCCCTGAGAGTGCACAAAAAATAAGATCAAACCAAATTAACTCAGTAGCTTAGAAGTACATTGAGTGTCAATATAAAACAACATGAGATTATACATATATAAAATAAATGATTAAAACCACTAAACTGAGAAAAATAAGAGAATGCCGAGCTGCATGTGACAATTTAGCCCCAGTCTTTTGCACTGCTTGATCTCTCCATTGTGTTCCTTTCTTATCATACGTGCTTCCTTGTGCGAAGGACTCCTTCTCAGTAAGATGCATTTTGGAGGCAGTTTGTTGCTTGACGCGGTTTGTTCACTTCACAAATTTGACATTTTACAGTACATAATGCGGTCGGGTGCCTTTTATCGCAAATGGCTTTGAACAAACCTTGCAGCGGTACTTGCTCCACATTAGTCGCAGAACACCCAAAACACTTCCAAAATACTGAAGATAGAAAGGTTCACTTTCTTTAGCCATAGCCATGTTGCATCAGTCTTCTGTTTGGCGCAAGTGTGAAGAAAACAAGAGGAAGTCAAAAGCTACGGAAGCTTGTGAGAGTGCAAAGCACCTCGGCAATTGGGAGGGTTTGATTTTATTATTTTTAAAATAGTCTGTAACAAGCAAATCAAATTAATACGGGGGGAGGGGGAATTGATAAATCAACCAAGCCTATGTCCAAGTGATCACAGCAGCCATGACGCCTCATCACGAGTGAGTCACACCATCTGACGTGTTGATTTTAAATGCATTTTTGTCATGAGCCAAATCAATTGGCATGTAAGCTAAACCCCGCAGATGGAAAGGAAACGTGTATTGACGACATAAGTGGCTTTTTGTTCAGTTTACTTCCTAAGGCTGCTTATCCGTGGCTAAGCAATTTGTAAACGTGGATGATGTTAACCATGAGAAGAAGCGTTCAGTGCTTTCAGCATTAAAGATGCAAAGCAGAAATGGATCTCCTACCTGGCGGCGTCAATGTTGTTCTCATCATCTCGGACGGTGTCCAGCTCCATTCCTAAACCCTCCTCTGGGGGACCCAGTGCATCCTGGATGGAACAAGTAGCAGAAGCCATTAACAGTTTGTTTTCGAATAAAGATAAAGTCGTCAAAGGCTACTTCTATTCTCACCTGCGTGTCTTCCTGGTCTGCTTTCTGCAGGCGCTCTCCATGGCAACCGGCAGGCTGCGCTTTATCACTGAAAGGAGGCCAAGAGGGTAAAAAAAAATGTGCGTCACACAAAGTTTGGTGTCTCAAGTCGTGTTCGATCGCTCACCCTTGCTGGTTGTCAAAGTTGCTAAGGTCTTGGTCAATTGAGGACTTGAGATCAAAGAAACGTTGCTCCACCGCTGCTCTGATGGTTCGTTCGATGATTCTGGAGAAACAATAAATGGCAAATCAGTTGATTTGTTTTTGTCAATTTGTTGCGGAATGTGGGCTGCCATGCATTCTTAGCTACATATCTGTTGCATTTTTAGCGTTAGAAGAGTTTGGAAGAATTTGTGCCATTACAAGTAACATTTGGTGTGTTACATTGACATGTGCTGCGACACTCATTTTGTATGTTGTAGTTCAGGTATTATGAATGGTTGGTGTTATATAACGTGCACTTGCTAATAACATTGCGTGTTAAGCATTACAGGTATGAAAAAGATCATTACAGTACACGCCAATGTCTTACAGGTTTTTAATTAAACATATGCACTACAACTTGTGTTACACTAGGTGTTAAGATTGCATTTGTTCCCTTAAACATTTTTTGTTAAAGTTACATTAATTGGCTTGGGTCTGCCTACATATCAACTTCTGTGTTTGTTTGCACTTTCAAATACATAGTCGAAGTTCCTTTTAAGACAGCACATATTCAATGTTTTGACCAAGTTACAAGTCTGAAAAATGTCTTCAGTGTCATTTTGCTAAAGGGGAAATAGAATTTTAGGGAACGTGATGAACTTCTCCTCTTATGCCGGCCCGTTTGATGTTAAAGAAGGAGCCAAGCCAGACCGTAAAAGGGTACAATGTTCGTCCCACCACATATCTTTTTGAGACACTTGATCCTTAAGACCTACTGAGATTTTGGTGTGCTTTCTTTAACATCCACCTTGTTAATTTTAGCTCTGAGGCCCGGCAGAAGCTGAGCACACTTGATGGGGACATAGTGTTAAAACATTATTTACGCAGCTTTCTGCAAAGAACCAAATGCCTGTATTTGAAAAGACTGACATAATGAAGATTGGGCTTCCCCACGCAATGCGCAGACAAGTCATGTGAGTGCTTCATTATTTGTTCACTATTTTAGTTTCTGATCCAAAACCTTTATTGCTGTTTTTACATCTCTTTAACACAAGTTCTTAGCATCTTTGACAATGCTCTTCTGTGTCACACATGTAAATATATGCATATGTATATATGTGTATATGTTTATACAGTAATCCCTGTTTTTTCGTGGTTAATGGGAACGGAAACCCCCCTCGCGAACAGGGAAAGACCGTGAAGTGGAATTTCGGGGGGGGGGGTCAAGTGAATCATTTTAATTCTATAGAGAGCCTAATTTTGCCACAAAGAGGGAATTGCTAAACAACAATGTTAAACAATAAACAAAGAAAAAGAGAAAACATTAAAACATGCTGTGTCACTGGTATTGGCAGCTGTTCCTGTAAATCAGTGTAGAATCACAATGAGACTCACTTTTGGTAAATCACAAACGAGAAACACCTCAGATAAACTGTCTGTGCACAGATCAATATTTTAAAAAGTCACCTGTTATCCCTTGTTCCTTTGTTGAAATAAAAAATACAAAGAAACTGCTTGAGGACATTAGAAGAGGGATAATTTGCATAACACAAGGCCTCGAACAGTTATAAGACCGACACCAAAGCCCTTGGTATACCTATATCAACTGTGAGCAATGGTATCAAGAACTCTGACCAACATGAAATAGTCTATAACCTTCCTGGACATGAGCGAAAGATGAAATTGATGACGCAAATCTTCCTAGGTTGGTTCAAACAGTGAAAACAATACCACGTCTAATAACTAAGATTTGAAGGCACAGGTTCATTTATTCATTTAAGATATTGTAGATATAGAAAAAATGAAGGGGTGCCGGGACTACAAAGCACACAACAAACATGACAAAAAACAGGAGGGAAACACGGATGAAAAATACAACAAAGCTCCACATAACCCTGGGTTCTAATACACCAAAGCTATGTACTGCTGTGTACCTTGATTAGACTTTGTGTGTGTACGTGTATGTGTGCGAGCGCATACTCACTCTGCAGAGTCAGCAGGCAGCATGGGCACAGGGGAGAGATGGGCGCTGCAGAAAGAAGAACAAGAAGACACTCTTAGAACATCCTGTTCTCCTGGACTACCATCACAGACATGAAACGACCTTGGCGAGTATGTGCGTGCAAGTCAGTCAAAACAGGAAACAGAGTAAGGACGGCTACAAGGATGCTCACAAAGGGTGAGAAGGCATATACAAAGTCAGTGGCGCCACTCTAGGGAGACACATTCTTATTTAGGCTACTGTATTTCTAATACGATATGAGGTTGTGTGATGTTTGCTACAGAGGTCACATTTGCGCAGTTGTTCTTTCTACACAGCTGAGACATAGCTGTGGATGCTCACAAAAGCCCACCAGGGCACATTCCAGGGCAGTACATTTACGTAACGCCACAAGGTCAGAGATGTTATATAGCAGTGCATGAGTTCAAGTACACACTCAAGTGTATTTGTGAGTGTGAGGTTGAGAAAGAAATGAAGGCGCGAATGACTTTTTTTTTTGGTTGGTTTTCCAATGCCAATAGAGACACATGCGACATGAAGCACGTTCAGATAATAAAAAGTGAGATATTTTGTTATTAGATCAAGCTGGACAAAACAATTGGTAAAATAAAACAACTGAAAATAGTACAAAAGACAAAGATATGTTAGTCTAGGATTGGGGGGGGGGTTGGAAAAAAAAAAGATAAAATATCAGATGATAAACAGAAAATACAAATTATTAGCCAAAGATTTATCTAGAAAATATCAGGGGACCCAGGGATGCTTCTATTTTTTACATAACAAATGTTACTAAAAAATAGATATATTATAAAACACTGCACCGATATTGTATTTAACAGACACACAAACGCAAAATTGGCTAAAAGTTACTTATGAATATGCAGAGGCATGATGCCACGAACAGACGACTGATGGCGTCCTGTGTTCGTTTTATTGAATAAGCACAAGCACCAATCTCCACATGCTGAGAAGTATTTGTTGTAGATTCAAAAACAAAACAACAGCTTGAGGTGTCAAATATGTACTGATTTTACATACAGTACGAGAGTGTCGTATGCGTTAGCAATGAATTGGTGAGCAGTCCGCAAGACCCTGAAGGTGCTGCTGTCAGCAAGTTAAGCAATTATGACCAGGACACATGCAAACACGTCATAAACTGATCCACTAGCTGCATGTGAGGTGTTGACGACTCAAGACGGGGAAGGCATTTTAACTTAGAAATTGGGCAGATGGACCACACCAAAGAAAAGCATTTAAAAAGAAAAGTGGATGTAAAAATAATTAGGAATTTGTGCTCATTTTACAATAATTATACAGTGACACATTACTATTATTTATTAAAATCAAGGAACTCAAATTACTCAGGGGTTCATGTCACCCCTACAAGGCAAAAGACAAATTTAAATGTATACTGCATATTTTACAAAATGGCTTCTTACAAATAAACAGAGAACACACTGAAAGACTATAATGATATAAATTGTGTTAACTCATTTTAGACTTGATTTAATTAACACATTTCCCTATATGAATTGTTAAACCTATGGTAAACTTTTTTTTTTTTTTACATTAAAAAAAAGACATTTAATGGGGAAACTATACATGAAGCCGCTCCTATTATTATAAAATTGTATTTTTTAATGAATTATTGAATAAATAAAACTTCTTAAATGTGTATAAAATGTATTCAGTCAATACATTTACATTCTTATTTTACAATAAATCCTTCATTTCAAAAATGAATGCACACATTTCAAAGAGGCGAATAGCAACTAAAAAGCAATAAAAGAATGCACCAAATAGGAAAGAACATGTAAATCTTTAACGTGCTGGAGACGAGAACGGAACGGGCCTGGGCAAGTATAAAAAAAGAATCCACTTTGCATTCACGGTTTATAATTAATAACTGCCTAATGCCACATTCATTCATTCCTGAATTATGCACCTGTCGTGTTTACCTCTGCAGCAGCATGTCACAGGACATCCTCATGGTTGCTGTTAACGTTTTGCACGCAGAGCTTCTTTAAAAACAAACAAAAAAAAAACCCGAGCGGACTATTACATCAATACGCTTCTCTGTCAAACCTCCTGAAGGTTGAACAACATCCAGCTGCTGTTTTCAGAGCAGCACCCAGGCGCATCCTACATCCAGCCGCGACGGTGGCGCTGCTCAAGTAAAGTCCTGATGTAACCAGGCAACACCACCAGCGGGCTAAGTGGGAGGAACTGAGGAAATTGAGGAGGGACCTCCAGTTGTGTGAGCCAATCAGAAGAGAGGGCTAACAGTCGCGGGGCAGGGGTAGAGTTTTGGGGTTCACTGGGTGAGAGTTGTTCCCGCTTGATCACAAGCACTCAGAAGTGCAGTGAATGATTGACAGGCGCAATGAATCAGCGATCAGCAAAGCACGGACAAAAACAAATAAGCATCATACATCCCTTAAACAGGGATTCAAAAAAAAATAAATTGTTGGGACTGCGGCCCATTCAAATATTTACAATGCGTTGGTTTAACTGAAGGGATTGATAAATAAATCAATTCCACTGATAAGTTTCACAAGCAAAAACCGACTGCCGTTTACAATTTTATCCATAGTAAATGAATTGTAAACGAGTCAAATTTTTTGGAACACTTGTACTATCTTGTTACTACACTGACGCTACTTCAGGAGGCAAAACATGTTCAGCTTGTCTGAGCTATCAGTGTCGCAAGCATTTTCAATGTCTCAATCCAAGGGCACTGAACCCGCGCAACTGCGAAGAGAAGGAGTAAAGTCAATCTAGTTGCACGTCGGTTAATGCTTTAGTAAGTTCACTTTCTGTCCATTCAGCTACTTTTTTAGTGTCCTGCTTCTGTTCCAAAAGTAAATAATTAACTGCAGTTAAGTAGATCAGAAAAACAGTAGGCTGTGGTCATGATTTGACCTACATATCACTTGTTAACCCTCACACCAGCCATCAATTAAGCATCTTAACCACATGTCGCGGTATTCATTACGATGGTGAAACTTTATATGGCATGCATTCTAGTGCAGTGAAAGTAAGTATTGTATAACATGTACCCGAGTGACGGGAAGCTATTTTGCAGCCAAGTTTTTCATTAAAAAAAAAACAAAAAAACTATGGAATCACGTGGAATGATGTGCAATGCATGGAATTATGGAATATAACAGAATGATTATGAATTATATGGAATTAGACTGAATAATGTAAAATTATATGGAAAGATACTGAAGGATATGGAATTGACATTTTTTGTTGTTGTTTGTTTTGATATAGAAATGCAAGGGGAACTAGTAGTAAGGACAAGTTGAATAATCTAATGTTGGAACCTTTGAATAGGTCAAAATGTTTCAGTTTGAAATCATGACAAAAAATGTAGGTAAAAATGTGGTAGTTAAATAGTTTACGGTTGGAAAAATTTGAATTAGTAAAAAATGTAGAGAAAGGAGAAAAACCAAAATAATTTATCTGTTTTCATTTAGAAATTTTGGTGAAATTGTAATCTGCATGAGATGAACAATTAAATTGGAAGGGTTTGAATCTGCCAAAAAGACTTGGAAATTAAAGGGGGAAAAAAAAAGAAAGATTTTGACTGAAATTTAAAAAAAAAAAGTGGTATGGATGAGCTATAGAGTTCAAAGTTGAAACAAATTTTATGAAGAACGTTAAAACTGTCACAGGAAGGTATGTGTCAATATGAAATGTGGAATCATTGGACAAGTGCAAATAAAAAATTGAATTCCCTATTTGAAATGAATATTAGAAGTGAAAAATGTTGAACTGTGCCAAACAAAGTTAGGAATGAGAAAAATAATAACCCAGGAAGCATAGATATTCTGAACATATTGAGGTTGGAATGATTTAAATCGGTGAAGAAATGTCGAAGAAACTCAAGGCCAAAATACTGCGGAATGAAAAGATATTCAATATTACTAAAAAGGGGGAATTCACAGCGTTCACACAACAAACCTCTGGCACATTGTGTTTTCAAACAAACTAGTTCATTTTGCCTGATTAAAGTTTGATACCATATTCCTACATCAATTAAAAAAAAAGGCCAAACACAAGCCTACCCAACTAGCATTAATGCTACAGTGTTACAACCCATTTAGCCAATGGTTATTTAAACCCCAAATGTAGGAAATTAATTAATGGTATTTTATTTCATTTCAACAGGAAAGGTGATTTCCAAAATGAATTCCTGGTATCACTTGTTTTATTTCTTGTGTAGCGGCATGCCATTAGATTTTGCTGATGCAAAATATGAACCGAGGCTTCGTTAAGGTTGGAAAACACTGCTGTAAGGGTTATGTTCCACCGTATGACATTTTCCACAAGTCGATAACACGCAACATTAACAGAAGCGCCATTCCCCGCTGCAGTTGACAACATGGCGATAAACACACCGTGTCTTGTGAGGCTTCGTTTTCATGCCTAACTGTTTTGAATAACAAACAGCCGCAGACTCTCACCTTTGCATGTGAATATCAGTTGCTCTCACACTTCACAAATAGACTGTTAGCATCCAGCGTGCGGAAATAAAGTCAAGTCATTTGTGTGCAGCTTGACTGACTGTGAGGTCTGTTTTCGTCTGTTGCCATGCAGACGGAGCACACATCGTCCACGAGTCCGACTAAGGCCTCGTCCGCACGGAAACAGCACTGGATTAGTTTATATTAAAGAAGAAAAAGAAAACACGCACACTGCATAATTTCAATAAATGTGTGTGTTCAATGTCCACACCAAAACGCTGAAACACTGTCATACTGAATACTGTATATTCCAGGCTTGTGTGGCACAGCAATGCTGCCAAGAGGAAGTCAACAAAAACAAAGAGCATAAGAAACTGTGCCATGTAAACAAACTCATAACAATGCGGTGAATGTCAAGCGAGGAATGCAGGAGACATTTTTTTTTTAACTGGATTTGTGTGATGATTTTGCTGGAAAAGACCTATAATGTTCGGGTTTTTCTGCAGCGACAATGAAATCGGTATTGCGCCATTGTTGTCACTGTTGGCTGTGTTCTTCAGGCGAGAAGCGGGACAGCTGTGTCATTGTTTCAGGAAAATTCAATACTCTGTGTTTTACACACAGGAAGGCCAGTGCTTTAATATTCATTCAGTTTGGTCCCAGTCAATGCTGGCTTTGAGAATGAAAGAAAGGAATTATTCATTTAAAAAAAAAAAACAGACAGATACATTAAAACTCAGTTCCATGTGGACGGGTCCTCAAAACAAAAACATCTTTGTTCGATAATTTTTAAAATCTTTTATTGCCAAAATAAGACTTTATTCTTGTAATTTTCTTTCTGAAAAATAACATCAAATATTGAAAGCCTACCTTCCTATTTTTCTCAGATGACAACCCTGTTAGAGAATAAAGTTGTAACTTTTTTTTTCCCGAAAGAAAATGGAAAAAAAATGTTAACATCTGACAATTTGTGACCACATAATCATTTCTGAAAATATGATGTGTCACCATCAAGGCAACACAGCTGTTAAAACCTACTAGCTCTTTGTGCAATGCCCCGGTTATTTTTAGCTGTTTGTGTGAGATTGATGTCTGTATCTGGCTTTACTGCAACGTGTAACCCAGCTAGTATTTCATCTGTGAGTTGAGGCATACTCAAGACGAGAAACACATGCTCTGCTCATGACCTAATATCACCTATCAAACTTTAACACTTAAAGTAAAAAATAATAACTGCAAGAATGATAAATGTAAGACAGTGATTTTTCTTTCCAGATACAATTTGTTTTCATTCTTGCAATATTGTTTGCTTTTATCCTGCTCTCTAAAATGTCACTTTCATTATGGTAACTTAATTACTCGAAAAACAAAATATTTATAATTCTCTCTTTTTTTTTTTGAGGTTGGGGGGGTCAAAATATAGGACTATTTATGTAACATGACTTCAACGTGAAAATGTGTTAATAAAAAAAAGAAAAAAAGAAAACACCACCTTATATCTTTTGTAATAGCGCAACTTTCTTTCCCCCCAAAATGCTATTATTCCTAATAAGGATGGGTGCGTACCAACACCAGGTACCGATATCGGGCCATTATAGTCAAGATATTTGTATTTAAAGCGGTTTTTCCATAATGTGACTAGTTTTCCCATGACTAGAAATTCCATTCCTTTCATGAATTTTTACGGCTTATGCTACATTAGAATCGGTTTGTCTTTAAAAAGATGTGTCATTGATTTTTGGGAAATTTTGTGTATCAAAAGTACGAGTGGTATCGGTACCGGTAACTACTCAAGAGTTGAGTACTGGTCTCGGTCTGAAAATTTGTGGTACTGAACACACCCCTGATTCCTATTATTTATGAAGATGCAAACTTTACAATAATTTATTAACCTTAATTCCTGTAACACTACTTCTAAAAATACCTTGTTTTCTATGGAAAAATACTATTGCAATTTTAAAAAAACAATTAAAACTGTAGTTACATAGGTTTGTTGTACAATTGCTTTAACTCACAGATCTTTAAGCATGGCTGCAGAAAGGTTACAGTGGCAGTTTCTTTAACATACAGGATCCATTTTGTCTGTTCACCATTTGGTAAGAGTTGATCGAGTCCCTCCAGTGGAAATGCTATGTCACACCCGAGCATTCTACTCTTATCAAATGCGCTGTGCAATATTTAAATAGCCGAGTGGAGTGTGTCTGCGCGTCCTATACGCTGACATACAAAGCAGATGTAGGTCAACTTGGATGACCTCAGCCCACTGAGATGTTGATAGTCATATATTCGCATGCTTGATTTCGAGGTTCCACGTGCCCGTAAATAATCAGCGAGAGTAGCGGCTCTTGCTTTTTGAGATGTGACCTTGGCACGAGCACTGACATTTGTCGGGTGTCATCACACTTAGCCGAAAGCTCACATGTCCTGCTGACAGCCTCTTTTATGATCTGCGAGAATGCCACAGAGGGAAGGTCAGTGGCGGCTAAAAAGGAGACGTCAATTTTGTGCGCTGATATGAAAACGAGACAAAAGTTATATTTTTTACACCAAATGATTTTTGTTTCCTCGGGAAAGAAAAAACACACACACCATTTTTGGACCTCATTAATATGAGCTGTCATTGCCGCCACCATGCGCAACCGAAATAAAGACGAAATCATTCATAAACGCTACCCTGCATCTTGTGGTATGGCTTGTATATATGCCTTCTACCAAGGTTTTCATTGAAGAGTGTGGATTGATATCTTTAACTTTACTATATGGAAGTTGCCATTGATGTGAATAACGAGTCTTTTTGTGTTTCTTCAGTTTTCAAAATGTTCCTGTCATTAACTGCTGTTGATATCCTTGTTCAACCTTTTTGATGTGTTGCTCAATACATCCGTTTCTTTTTCAGGAGAGTCCAATTTATTGTAAAGTGGGTGGGTACATACAAAATATGTTTTGTCCTGAACTGTTTTAACACATCCAGATGCACAATGAAATAAAAGCTAGAAAAGATCATCTAAAATATTGTTTTTCCATTTTGTCATTTTACGTGTTAATTTTTTTTTGTCTAGTGCAGCCACAGATTAACTGTATGTCAAATTTAAAAGATTTTTTGCTGCTATTTACCACCCCCATGCGAGGTGTGACAATCTAGTAATGATTTTTTTGTGTGTTTGCACTGCTATAAGTGACCATGACCCTCCTTGGATTACAGCAATGATACATACAGAACACTTTATCCTCAAGCGGCAGGTCAACAGTGATCTAATTTTTCTTTGCTAATGTCGACCGCGGCCCTCCAAAGCCTACATTACAGTATTAATCCCCTGCTGGCTCGTCTCGCAAACCTTAATACCAACTAAAACAATCACATGAGCTGCAAAGATCCGAAGTGTCTGGCCAGTGCGGCTTTAAAATGCATACAGCTGCGACATGAAAACCTGCGCAAATCCTCCATGTTGCCCCACAAAGATGCAGACCATGTGGACCGCGATGTGCAATTTTTTAAATCTCCCTGAAAGCTATCACGGCAGGCCATCAAAAATAATTAGAAACCGACACACACATGCAGGCGCATGAAAAGATTCTCTCCCCCTTATTGCCTCGGCTAAGGATGGATATGTTATCAACTGTGTATGTCTGTTTGCAGGATTACACAAAAAAAGCAAGGAAGGCATAATTAAAATTTGATGCAGATTGCAGATATGTATAAGTTTGGAAAATTGGGAAGGCTCAAAACTACATTGATAATTTAATGTGCTGCACTCATTTTTTATTATTATTTATTTTTTATTATGAAAAACAATTTAACAAAAAGAAGCTTGGGTTCAACAAATGTTGGCCAGATGGCCTGTTGCCAGTACACTACTGTGTGTGTGGGCCACAACCTACTATCAAACACAGGACCGACCAAGCCAATACACAATGCGTTTTTTTTTTTTTCCCTCTTCAGACCCTATTAGTTTTAGCATGTGCTGAGGCCAGAAAAACATGCAACTGAAATTCTAGGCTGCACATAAACATGATAAAAGTTCACAGCACTATGCACTTGCCGGTGTATGACATAGTACCACTCTTGTGGAAGCGTAGCTAATGGCGAGAGATATTTTTATTGATTTGTCCTTATTTGTCTTCACTTGAAAACAGGCGGTGGTACTAAAATGTTTGGGGGGGGGGGGGGGGGCTGACTTAATTATTTAAGACTTTTTAATCCAATTTAAAATTTAAGACCAATTTCTCAATGTTCAGAAATTATTTGGTGCGTATTTAATTTGACTTGTATATGATTTACGTTTAATCAATTCTGTCCTGTATGACTTTTTTCAGGCAGAGAAATAAATATCTTATGTCTGTCTGTTACTTTAATATATTAAGTACTATGTGTACATATTTTATATGAATTAATTGCCCCTATTATTTTGTATTAAAAAACAACCAGCCGTAACATAAGTTGAATATCAAATACAGTGGCCATAAGTATTAGATGCAATTTTGATATCTTACCATCGTTTATTCTGACCTTTTAATTTTTTTTATTTATCATCAGACGAACTCTAAGACAGTTCTGCAAACGTGTGCTTTGAAATAAATGATGCACGTGTACCTGTCAAGTATCTGTGACCGGTGCTTATCACTTTGTGGGTCTTCATGTAAATGACTTAGGAAAGGTGTGAAGTGTGTCATATGCGTAATGCGCTTTGGTCTGGGTGTAGCAGCAAATACTAATCATCTTAGAGGAGATCAGCTGATCAGATCTTGGGTGCCTATAGAAGGAACTTCAAGTAGCCGTGCCTGGACAAGACTCTTATTATCTGACGTACGTGAGAGTCGTCATGCAACCACTGGGACCGACCAACTGTTGCAGTCTATATGATGCAATAAATAAATAGTGTCACTCAGCAGGGTGAAGACTTCTGCTAAGGCCAAACTATGCCAAACAGTCTGCATGATGGGAAAGGGTGGTCACAAAAAGCCAGCAACCACAGTTAAACGCTAGATGGTAACACACATTGAAAGCAGACTCTAGCACGTGATAAGTGAAAAAGATCCTCAAACTTCAACTGCAATAGCGCACTTAATTCCAACCAACCGACTTAACCAACTTCGGGTCTGACTGACTGACTATCCAAGCAAATGCCTGTGTAAGGGCCGAACTATCAAACCAACCAATTAACTAAGTGACCAAAAACGACCGACCAACATAAATGGCCGAGCGACCAACAAACAAAAAATAAACAATAACCAACCCACAAACATAAATAACTAACCAAATAACACACCAAAAAATTCCTTGATTAAATAATGTAATATTTAACTGATTAAAACTGCACCAACAGCTTAATTTAAACTGAAACTGGACAATGGACAAGGAGGAGGCACCATTGGAAAATTGAAGGACATGAAAATGAAAGCTGGAATTTAATGCTTGATGTCACTGTCATACATACGCTTATAGAATAGGGATTGACTGATTGGCTATTTTTTTCTGGAACTCAATAAAACAAGATTTGTTCCAAACCTAACCACTAAAAACTGTCAATCAAACTCAAAGTCTTTCCCTCTGATGGGTATCAAACAAGAATGTTACATTTTCTGTTTATCATTCAATTGGCACGCTCTGTTAAGATGTCAAGGCTGGCCTGTTAGTCACACGTTAAAACAGTCTGATGAAGTAGGCAATTTTGAGAACATTGGTAGGGGGGGCATGAGTCACTAAGATTAATGATGGACTGAATGCGAGCAATGAAACACATTTGGCCCTCTCCTGAAGGACATACCTTGTCCTCAACTAAAACCCAGACATGAGGTGTTTTGAAAGTGATGACCCCAACATGAAACACTCACCTGTCGGTCGGGTCGTTGGAGCAGGTGTGTTGCGGTGAAGTTGAGGAGGAGGGACTGTCCTCACAATCCTGGGGCAGCTCCTCACATTCCGCTTCGCATTTTTCATCATCCAGCAGCTCTGTGACCTGAACACAAACATGAAAATAGATGTAAACGTACTAGTCAATGTTTTTTGTTTTTTTTTAAACAAACTAGTGACTATGCAATAGTAACTAACATCACCAAGCAGTGAACAAATGGCTAGTTAGATTTTTTTTTTTTTTTTGTAAATTAGCTCCTCTCTATTTGTGGCAAATACGCGATTAAAAACAAACAAAAAAAACAACTTCCCAAGGTCATGCTGCAAACATTCTGATTATGATGTTATGTAAATTTACAATGCAACCCCCCAACTGTGAGGGTGCTATGTCACCTCATGACACTAAACGACCTTTTCATTTGATGTAAACTCAGCTGTGACATTTAAGGCAACCGAGGCAGTTTCATAACACATCTAAATATAGTCTCATCCACTCAGCAGGTGGAAAAGATGGGAGGGTGAGGAAGAGGGGGAAAATGGCGTGAAAAATCCGAGGATGAGTGATGGGTAATTTTATATAATGTACACCCTGGGCCTGGTGATTTTAACATTAATTTTGATGAATCACAAAAAACGTCACCTTCATGATGCCAAACATGTTCGATCAAGCACTTATTAAATTCAGGAATGACTACTAATATAAGAATACAGCAGACAATAATATTTTTTTTTCCATCATACACAGGGATCTAAAAATAGAAATGACAAAAAAATATTTTCAGCAACATAGTATTTTATGAACCAGCTAGAATGGAGTAACATAAGAACGTTATTCTAATAGTTTCAATTCACAAAATAGGAAAAACAAACAAAACAACAAATTCAAACGAATGCTGCTGTTGCTTTGACTGAACCTCTTTAGATCATTTCGAATATACATATATTGTAACAGTTGAAAAATCATTTGAAATTTCATTTATGTACAATAAAGACATTACATAATGTCATTTATTGTACTGGCTGTCCAGAAATGTGTACAGTATTGCTGAAAACAGCATGCCCACTTTGATTCATTCCTCTCTCATCCTTTTCAGACATGGCTTCTTTTCAACCCTTTTCTTTCCCTTTGAGAGTAATGGAACTAAGATTTTGCATAATGCAAAATCAAGGACAATGGAACCCACAATGCCTGGTTTGGTAGACAATCACTCTACCACTGAGCCCTGCCGCCCCAACGAGACATCTTGGTGGCTCTCCATTAGGTAGTAGATTTCAATTTCTTTTCCTTGTTTTCAATTTATCCCTTGGTCTAGTCTTAACAGCGTAACCAATTTGCTCCCGTATCACCCTGGCAACAGGGCCACTCAGCCACATTCATTGGCTGGCAGTAGATTCTTGCACGGTCACATCCAGAGTGCAGCCTCACATCAGGATGACTCACCCATCTCAAGATGTGCAACACAACTGCATCATGCTTGATGTGATTACATTATTTGCTGAGTCAAAAACAAGATGAAAGGGTCACACAAAGTTCATCGGAGCACTGATATCACGTATTTCTTTACTTGCTGATAAGTAACAAATTCAGTGTGAGTAACAAACCAAAAAAAATAAATAAAGAAAGAAAGAAATACCCAAACAACATGGTTTAATCCCTAAATAATAGGGATTGAATGAGATTTCTTGTCCATGCACAGCACAAGATTTATTTTCTGTTGGCTGGTAATTTTGACTGGGTGCATAGTAGAATATACTAACCTGTTAATGCTCAGCAAGACAGTAAAACGCCACCAAACAGTGTGACAACTTCAAAATAAACCTTACCATTCAAAATAATATAACGACACTAACACTTTGGCTCAGAGACGTATAGCAGCAATGACTAACTTGACTCACAGACTGTAGTCTGAAATCATGTTCAATTGCCAATCCAGGTCACTAAAGTCCACATGGCTTTGTTGTGAGTTTTAAAGAAGTTCGAAGAACCGATGCACTTCTGTGCATGTTACTCAGCAGGTTATATAGTACCTTGATATGACATAACCAAATTTACTCATTGGGAGCAACAGCATTGCCCTCTTCTAAACACATGACAGCAACCCAGGAATCATTTTATCAAACATTTTCTCCAGATACCGATCGTGTGTCTTTCATAATGAATGCTGATAATGTTGTTTGTTGTCTAGGCCTTGAGTCTTCTATGTTTCATCCGATTAAATGTTCGGTGCAGCGGCTGAGATTGTATCTATAATGTACACCTCTACACAACCATAATCTTTCTCCCTCTTAGTTTCAGACAATTTATTTCTCGCTACCTCTCCTTACGTAACGAATAGGCGAATTACTTTGTTACCTGCTCAGTGATGGAGCTGTAGTCGTTGGTGGTGGAGACGTCATCGTCCTCTGAGTCAAATAGGCCCTCCTGGTTGTCCAGCAGCTCAGCTAGGACCCGGCTAACAGACTCCTGGTTGCGCAGGTCCTCGCCTTCTGTCGACAGACTGCTCATGGATAGAAGCACAAGAATACAGCGTGCAAGAATAAGGGACAATAGAATATTTTTTGCCACCTACCAATTGGAATTTGATGCACACCCCCCCAAAAAAAATAAATTGGGGTAAGTTGAGGACTGCTCAAAAAGCACCTCATTGGAAGAGTTCACAAGTGAACAATATTTCTATACTGATATTGTAATACTGTACTAAGCATGTGCCAAAGAAAACAGCATTTTTTTATTAATAGTACAGCTAGCTCTGTTACTGGATGATGATGTGTAGTTAAGGTTTGAATAGTTTAAGTCAGATAAAAAGGTACAATATGATATGGAACTTATTGTACATCTTTACAGAACGCGTATTGTGATGTCCATCGTTGTTATATTTGAGACAAAAGGTTTGACGTCACTTTGACAATTTCAACCTTTCCATTAAAAAAAACAAACAAAAAAAAAAAAACACATTTTATATATATTCTAACCACTCAGTTTTAGAAGTAACTTGTGGTGGTCACTTTTTTTTCCAAGTAAGGCACATTTAAAAAAATATACAAAGTGATACCTAAGTTTTGAACAATTTACACAGATAGGTGAACTTTTTAAAAAATCAAATAAATATACGACTGAAGGTTTCTGTGTGTGTTTTCAGGATGAGCGTCTTACTGGAAGATGTCAGGCCCAAAGACGGCGGCGAGTGCCCCAGCATTCCAGTTTTCACGCTGGAGCGCCGCCACACTGGCCAGGAAGCGGCACAGGAAGCGCAGCAGGTCGTAGTTGAGCTGCGGAAGCTGCTGGAGAAGGAATTTCAGGTTGCGGAACAGCTCGTCCTCGTTGTTATATTCTGCATTCAGACACATCATGCGAATCAGAGAAGGAAGAGGATGTGATTATTGTACACAAAAGCACGGACTGTAAATGACTGTGCACATTTTAATTTAGTCCCATTGCTTAACAGGAAAGCCAGCAATTACTCCGTTTAAGAGGTTTAATAATAAAAGCCTACATTTTTTTGTGCTTTTATCAAATATCTTAGGGAAAACAAGCAGACAAAGATAGACAAATCTTGTAAAGTTGACACGAGGTGAAACGTAATGCAGATAAATAAATAAACCAAGAAAGGCAGAATTTGACATGAGAATGAATAGTCCCCTGTGGCCATCAAGAGGATTGGAACAGATTATTTTGCGAGATGAAAAGAGTATAGAGAGGAAAAGAGGCCGAAGAAGACCCTAACAATAGCAGCCATGAGTATCAAGCCCTTTAAATTAATCCGCATCTTTCTGGATCTCTCACCTAGTAAATAGCATACTTCAAAGGTGACTGAAGTGCGTGTCAATGTGCACCACTACAAAAGTGCATGTTTGATTTACTGACTGAATTATTTCTAGCCAAGTCTTTTGTGTTTTATTCACCCCTATTGTACAAGGTGGCAGTTTCAAATAAATGGCAAAAAATGGGAGCATAATAGTACGAGCAAGAAATAAGCAGTTTCATATTGCAGCCTGCGAGGTAAAGTTTGCCATTTGTGCCTCATCAAAACACATTCAATCACCAAAAGGCGGGGACATTGGTGCTCTGATCCCTGGCCGCAGAAGCTAGCACTTGGGAATGTCTTCTCTTGCCCGGGGGGCTTGGCAAAATATAATGCAGAAGGACTGCTTTTTGGTCAATCAAATCAGCTGATTTCATCTACCAGCTGATTAATCATTTGGACCTTAATTTCTTGTCTCCTTGAGTATTTTTGCTATGAATCTATCTTGAAATCTGAGGCCCACCTTGGTGAAGTTGAAGAATGGATCCCTGGATGGGCGCAGGGATAACAGGCTCGGGGAGCTCCTGCAAGAAGAGTCGCAGCAGACTGACAGCTGATGCCAGGTCCGCTTCCTTGTCCAACGCCACCTTCTCGCCACTGTCATAGTGATGCCGCAGCCAGCTCACGCGCTCGGCATTGCCATTGACTAAGAAGAGTCCCTCCAAGTCCAGTTGACCTGGCAACACACAATAGGTAGACACATGAAGCCTATTAAGGGGTGCAAAATCACAAGGCCGCTTCTTTCATGTCTGTCGGCTTGGTGAAGTTGTCAGGCTGAGTTAGCAGAGGACAGGATGACTTTGCAGAATGCCAGCAATAGCAGCAGTTATTATGGTCAATTAAATTTGAATGGACATTTTCTTGCTTGAACAACCTTTTCTGTCTGATAATGAGTGTCATTCAAAGTCTATTGTGGCACGTGTGTTTTCTAGTCGTTTTATTGTGCAAATTGGATGTTATCGCCAAAGACTTGCCAGAAACAATTGCATTAGACTGTGTGCCCAAATGCGTCATATACTAAATCTTTTACTGTGGATTATTTCTAGCCCTATTGTTTATTTCTAGTGTGCGTGTACATTGCATCCAGTGTGCACACAATGTACTGGTCCATAGGAAAAATAAAGTGTTTTTTTAGCCAAACTGATACATCAACTTTAAATATTGAGACTGAGGGTCAAATAGACACTTCTAACCCATCATTCGTGCCAGGATATCAAGCCTAATTTTAATCAACCAGGTAAGGCTAACACCACTCCTTAAATGATTTGAGTAGCTCAGATGAAAAAAAATTCTAGACTTTTTTCTTGCAACTGATACCCATTTATGAGCGTACATGTCAAATAAAATGTTTCAAGGCAATCACCCGACACACAGTGAGAGGGCCAACTTAAAAATAAACATTAGTTTACCAAATATTGACACAACTACTTTGGTATGGTTTATTATTTTAAAGTTGTTTCCAGCAGCATGTCATGGTGCAATTTCTACCGCAAATGTTGTAACAAACGACTTGATTATGCTGACAATGACATTGACGTACGGCACCTATTACCTACATTTACCAGTGTCTCAGGCTTGATTATTGCTGCGTCGAGCATAAATTAGTCACTAGCTAGCAGCTCTCAAGTGCTCCATATAGGCAGGTGTGATAGATGACTCTGCACATTTTAATGCTGAAAATTGACAGTTGCTGTTCCTACTGATCACCTTTTGACAAATCATGTTGACTAAAAAGTGATGATGTGCAAATGTTACTTGTTTTGTGATTGCTTATAATTGTTTTTCTCCATTAAGTTTATTTTTCAACTCAATACTGATTATTCGATTCCCATTTCCTACGGTAAATCTGAATACCTAAAACACTCGATAGCTGCAGCCATACAACAAAGATTTTTTTTTTTTTTTTTTTACTTTTTATATTTACAAATAGATAACACGTTGAACACTCACATTACACAACATCTTGGACACAGACTTTGGGGGTTAGTTAGCATCAGATAGTATTTTGCTTTTTAAATTCTAATTGATATAAATTCTATAGTGTCTGTGTGTGCCATGGCAGTTTTTTGGATTGTGGCTCTTTTTGTGTGAGATGTACTGTGTGCAGTCATGTAATTTTTTTTTAAACTTTTTTTTTAACTTCTTTTACTTCAAGTGCAGCCATTTTCCATTTTTTAAGAGATCTTTTTGATGTTAAGCTGATGCTAATACCTCAAAGACACACGCACACACTAAATAAGAGATTAAAGCCTTTTCACAGGCTGAATAACTTCCTGACTCACAGCAGCAGCCAATTTCACGCACTAGCAAAGGCCAGCGGGGCGTTTAAGACTTGTTATACAACCTCATATGGTCATAAGGTGAAGACTCAGTGGTATAATATTTATATTTTGTTGTAATATTTACTTTATGATCACAAGAAAAAGGAAAATCGCAAGAATGTTTTCATCCCGGGGCCATTAAGTTCCTTGGGACTTCATCTGGTAAAACCAGCGGTGATATCCATGACTATTACGTTTTTTATTCAAATTCAAGGCCCAATCTGTATGGAGTAAGTTCGCTGTCAAAAGAACATATGTGTGTTCAAGAATTTGTGAGTATAACTAGATTATGTTGAGTTTGAACATTTTTTGCATGAGTACGTCTAAATTGTGTAGAATTTACGGATTGAAAACTTGCGAGTGCAAGGTATTTCGAATACACCTCCTGTTTGCACGACTATGACCTCCCGAAAGACAACTTCACGTCTTTGCATGAATTTTTCCTTTGGATTCTTGGATCTGATCCTTTGCATTCAAGGATCTAATCCTTTGATTGATTATTAACAGATAAGAATTGTTAGCTACAACCCTAAAGTAAACTGTAACCCTCTATACAATTTGTACGTGCACATATCTTACCATGCTCTTCGATGTACTCCACAATGTCCTTGACAAGTGCTGGGACCTCAAGACCACCGAGCGTGTGCGTGCGCGTCACCTCCTCGAGGGGCACGCCAAATACACGGGCGGTGCCAGCTGGGTCCCCGCCCTCGTTGCCTTGCAACTGAGATGCACTCTTTCTCATGGTGCCCCCCCCCCCCCCTCCTCCTCACCACAACCACACCAAGACCTCACGTCTTAGGAGAATGGGAAAAAAAGAAGAAAAAACAGTGTAAAAGCAACGCTACATATCAGTCACTACTACAGTGCAGTGGGTGAATCAAAGCCTGTGCTCTTCAATGTTGGAAATCAGTCACTACAGTGAAAAAAATAATAAAATGCTATTTAATATTATATGCATGCCTTATTCTACTACATGGGCAGGTCTGGAAGTCAAAGTTGCACATTGGTGGCTACCGACAAAATTTGGCCAAAAACACTAATAGCTCTACTAATAGGTCTTTACTGCATGCATGGGTCTGCATGTCAACGGGACAATTCAAAACGTTTTTCAACGACTCGTGCTTGCATTAAAGAAAACAGCTGTAGCTGTCTATTCGCAAATGATGCCGTTTTCTGACATTATGACTCATGCATAAAAAGAAAAACAGCTTTTGAGTTGAGACATGCAACAAAAAAGTTTTTTAGAAATGCAATCCTTTGCACTGACTAATGTGCTACAATGACACTAAATAGTCCCTCTTTTTAAGTAAAATAGCAAGCTCTCCCTCTTCCCGCCAACCCATCCCGATAGGGAAAAAAAAAATGTAATTGACTTATGTAATGCGATGTGACTTGTAATACTTGCCAATAGCAGTGAATGTGTGAATTAACCGTCCTAATGAACTTTTTGTCATTTTACTATTTACATTAATATTGTCTCTTTTGTGTGCGCACTCACCGTGTAGCACTGAAAATGTGTCCTATGCGCTCCTCCCTAGACAACGAAGCACTCAACCATCTATGGCTGCTTCAGGTTGTGACAAAAGATGAGCCGGTAGTTCCTCATTGACGGACCGCTAATCCTTCTTGCAGGATTCCTTTTTCAAGCTAGATAAATTAGAAAAGGGAAAGAAGAGTATATGGGAAGAGAAAATGAAAAGAGATAATAGCAGAGGGTGGAGACAAATATGAAAATCAGTTAAGATGCTGGACTTGATATCTGCAATGGCAAATATGCTCTGTTGCATAAGGAACGCAGATCTGTAACAACAACAAAGGCGGACATCATTAAAGGCGTACTCAAGAAGCTGTTTGGACTTTATTTTTGTAGTTTATTTCTTTTGTGCAAAGATTCAGATGTTTAGGCTAACAGGTGCAATTACAACAACAAATCAGATTAACAGATTCATTGCGATCAATTAATTGGTCCTAGTTAAAATGTTTTCTTTCTTTCTGTATGCTGATTAGATCCATTTTATGAATCAAGGTTCTTGTATTTGAGAACACAACCCAAACTGGGCACCGATAGGCTGTTATCATATTTGCCATAAAAACTGGCTCCTATAGTGGAAGGGAGGGCAAATTCAGGAGAAGGAAGACCTGAATGCAATTTAAATTTTAAAAGGTAGAGTGAAACAAATTCTTTGTAAATTTGCTTACCACGTAGAAGCTCATGTTTAGCCTAACACATAAATGCAAAGCACTCAGCTGCCACTGCAGCCACAATATATCAACTTGGATGCTAATGTAGCAAAGTGATTAAGAATGAGACACTTTAAAAGCTTGTGAAAATCCCATTAGTAGAAGTAACCAAAAGTCCTCTATTGACCCAACAAATGAAACCCAAAGGCTCCATAAAATGTGAAATAAACAGTATCCAGAGACCAAATGAATACTACTGATGACTCCCTTAAAATGTGATGAACCTAAACTTTTGGTTCACCTTTGTCCCTGCACTCAGGCAAAGCGTGGAGCCAACAGCCGACTTCCAACAGCTGAATGAAAATCACAGAAATAAAAAGTGCCACTAAAATGTTTCGGGATTTGCTACGTAACGAACAGTCCAGAATAAAGCCGGGTCTCTTTGTGCCGGCTAATCTTTAATCCCACATTACTGAAGTTAACCTTCAGCATAATGAGGGGCATTGACAAAAGGCAATAATGGCAGAAAGTCAGTGCCATAAAAGGGAAAAAAGTGAAGAAGGTTGAGGAACGAATGTCACATAGAAACCAAGAAAGTGCAGCAATGGTGTAAATTTTAGCAATGCCTGAATCCAGTTTTATGAAAGAATGTGAAATTAGGTTGTCATATATATGAGTAGATTTAAATATGCATTAAACCAAATTCGATGTCAGACCTTTTGTTTTGAAGCACACATTTTAGGCTCGTTTTGAGAATTAATTTTCAAATTCAAATTTCAATTTAAAATTCACTTGAAAAACACGCCTCCAAAACCAGGTTAATCAAGCAACAGAAAAACTGCACCACAAAACAGTTTCACTTTAAACTAAACATTTGACAGGAATGCCTATGAATTGACCTACACATAAGTTAGGAGAACATGACAAAGTTAGCGCACAGTTTTAGTTTGAAGCATCCATTTTTGGGTCATTTTCCATTTATTCAGTCCTGCATCATTGTTTCATGAGATTTTGTTTTGGAAAGAATGCAAAATGTACACTAAGCCACTAAGCTCATGGCATTAAAAACATGTAGCTTTCCTTGTTTGGAGAAGTGAGAACACATGAGCTCATGGCAGGTGCAGGTACATCTGTGAATGCCATGCATGCATCCAAAAACCATGAGACAGTGATCTTATCTGTCTTATGGAATGAAACAACATCAACCTCCTCCCATAATTATTTGTGCCACAGTTCACTGTTGCAAATTTTCCTCACTAAGCAACCTAACAGTCGCTCTTAGCATCACTGAATTAGTGGACAAAAACACGTCATACAAAAACGTTTGTAATCAAAAGTGGCAAGCAATATCAGAATGGAAACTTTAAGCCGCGATGAGATGACACCTTTCTAAAGTGGGCTAAAGCTGATTAGCGTGTGACGAAGGGTCTCTCCGATGGCCAGCACACCTACTTTTTATTCATAACACTAATAGATTTTACTCATAAGACTATTTGAATTGCCCCCCCCCCCCAAAAAAAAAAATGAAATCAACATTCAAAACAACATTTAAAAATCATGACAGAAAATAACATTATACCATCAAAACATTATTGCTCCAATAATGCAAAAGAGATATGAACCCCCCCCAAATATTTTTCCTCACTGTAAACAGAGACTGAAGCATTAGCACAGCGGTGTACGAACGTACTGCCCACGGGCCAGGCTGCATAGAGGTTTAATTCGGCCCACAAGGTAATTTTGTGAAATAAAAATCTTACTTTAACAAACAATGCCCAGGTGAGCACTGCAATTTTTTAACACCTTTATTTAACCAGAAAAAGATCCATTAAGATTTTCATTTTTTGAAAGGATGTCCTGGAGAACAATTACAGAAATCAGACATAAAGAGCA
The DNA here is from genome assembly GCF_059441005.1 of Hippichthys cyanospilos. Lineage (NCBI taxonomy): Eukaryota > Metazoa > Chordata > Actinopteri > Syngnathiformes > Syngnathidae > Hippichthys > Hippichthys cyanospilos. Next base: position 7,123,931 of record NC_142381.1, read on the forward strand.
AGCTTGAACATTTATGAGCAGAAATGACCAATGTCCATGCTTGTGAAATACAGGACTATGTTCACACTACAGGGCAATACCATGATACTGCGATACCGTGATATTTTTTGCTCAAGCTTATAATAGTCAGATTCTGATTAGTTATAACTATATTAGTTATAACTAATAAATCAAACGTTTAATTGGCTGGCTGTGCGTTCAGGTCTCTCTCAAATTCAGAACCAAAACAAATGTAAAGGACATGGATAAGAGCCGTGTGTATTGACTTTTGCACGAGTGGTTTACTATTGTCAACAGGCTTTTTGCAATTGGTTACTGGTTACTTTCTGTGTCAAGTCACTGTTTCCATGCACTGTCAGAGTCAATCTGCCACTTGGCACACTGATGGAAATGACAGGGAGAGCACAGTGTTATTTGAGTTTGGAATAGAGTGGAGGGGCCCTTCGGAGTAAAAGAAAAAAAAAAGTTGAGACGCGGCAGGACTTCCTGAGAATGATGGGATTTGTTTTTAAGGGCACAACTTGCCGGTATTCACTGAGTGTGGAAATTTCCAACTGACAGTTGTATGAGACAGTGATGGAGAGGAAATCAATAAACAATGTCAGCCTCTCAGATGGGAAGGTGGCAAGAATAGGCCGCGTCATTGCATGTGTACTGTGACTGTTGGGGGGGACATTTTCAAATTGCGACTTTTCTTATCGACAAAAGAGAAAAAAAAAAAGAATTCTGTGGTTTAAGTAGAAGTGATGGTAACCCAAAAAACGTCAAAATCAGCAGAAACATTATTTGGCAAACATTGTCTCGGTGCGATGGAAAACATGAAACCCAAAATGTGTGACTTTAAATCAGGGATGAATAGAAAATGGAGATCTATGTTTTTTAGTGAACCAAAAAGGGACAACTGAACAATGGACAAGAGCAGGCAGTAGCTGTGTTCTATGTGGGAACTGAACATGATTTAACAAATACTGTTTCCAGAATGGGGTGATCAGAGGAACCCCCCCCCCCCAGCATTCTATGTGCTGTATGTAGGAGCTGCATTACGCTCTTAGATTTGTGCCACAATCACAAGCGCATAGGAAGAAATTTTGAGCACAAAATCATGTTTTTTACTTGGGGTTTTACCTGTGAAAATAGCATTTGCTGTTAAGTAAACGTGAAGACCAAAACTAGCTTTATTTGGGAGAAAAGCAACAGTTTTGGAAGAAATGTTTATTTATTGAGATGAGGACATGATCAACCCTCGCCAAATTGATAAAAAGCCCAAGTTAAGGTCGGGCAGTAAGGCTGAAAAGTGTATCATGGAACAAGTACTTCATAACAGACGATGTTGATCATGTTTATTATATCCTCACGCAGGTCTACAGTACAAACAGCAACAAAAATCAAAAAGAGGGTGGGGTTAGAGGCTTTTGTCAAGACATGAAAGTGAACCTTGGCATGCTCTTCATAATTAGAGTTAATTGCAGGAATTAAACTGTTCAGTCATGTTTTGCCCCTGGCTGATGCACAACAAACTGGAACGTTCCAGAAAAGGAGAATGATTATTGGCAATAACATAACCATAGTCATAAGAAAGAAAAGAACATATCACCTTGTTAAAGCAAGTGAAAAATGAAAATTGTGAAACTTTGTAAAATCGATTACTCCTCCCTACCTTAGCTTTGGGTCGTACATGTACAAACACATACCAGAATAGCGAAGGGATACCTGGAAGTAATGATCATCATTACAATAAGAATAAAATATTCGCCACGATAACGTCAGGGGACACCTTTATTATTAAACTTCTAACATTGTAACCAAAATGATGCTTTTAATGTTTAGGGAACTTCAAAAGCTAACACACTAGATGAATGTTGGGGGAATTATATTGGACTACCCTTTTTAATTTTTTTTTCTCCTGAAATTGAGATAAACCACAAGCTTACAATTATCTGCCTGTGAAACACCTGACTGAACTCATAAACAGGTCAATTAAAAGTGTACTTTTTAGGGATAAGGAAAGATTTTGTGCAACGAGATCTCGCGAGATTATGACATCACAGGGTTTCTCGTCTCTGCACAGCATAAGATCTATTTTCTTTTGGCAGTTTTTTAGTTTGTTGGAGCAGACAAGTGAATGCACTCTTCATGACTGAAACACACCACAAATGCGGTGAGAATGCCCACTTCAATATAAACTTTAACATATCAAATAATATATGGACACAAATGCCTTGGTGTGCCTAACACCTGACATGCCTTATCATTCTACTGTGTAGACTGTTGCTTGAGTCCCAGTATAAACAAAACGATCTGAATTCACGTTCAAGCCACCACTGTGCAAACTGTTTCTCTTGAATCCAAATATAAACAAAAGGCTGTTCCGAAATCATATTCAATCGCCAATTCAGAAACCAATTTACTTGTGCTGACATTGCATTGTACAGTGCCTGTCGCAAGGCTTTAGTGGTGGATTCAGCGTTATCCAGCAAAAATTAGCAGCGCTTGAGTGCCACAAATAAGCGGCAAAGCACCCTGCCTGATTACTTTTCAAAGGCTGTTTAATAGACATAAATGACTCGAAAGTCTGATTCTGACAGTCTGACACAGTTGCATTCGAACTGATCATTTTTTAGGCTGACTCAGATCGCGAGATTGCTACTGTGGTTGTGAGTTTACTTTGTCTCACAGACCAAAGTTTAAGGGATCAGAGTTGTCTAAACTGTCACTAATCATTCTAAAAAGTACAGTAGTGTGTATTAGTGTGTTAAGCACAGTTTTGGTCGGGGAAAAAAAACATTTTGTCAAAAACTTGGTTGTTCATAATTAAGTGGAAATGTATAATTTGGTTCTCTGTGTTTATTAGGGATGTCCGTTTTTTTCAGGACGTTTGATTACATGTAAAACAATAAACAGTCTAGTTTTATTATACTGTCCTGCAAACAGTAGACTGTACCGGCCAAAATGTTCTCCGTTAAAATGTCCTCACATTGTAGGTAGAACACCCAAATAGGTTCTCACAAGTACTGTGTTGCCGTACTAGAACCCTCTCCCCCCCACACACACAAAATCTAGTAGGATGGGTGAAAAAAATTCTGCTTAAATGCCCAGTAAAGGTAAAAAAACACAAGCTAGCACTTAGCTACCTGAAAACACCCGATTTAAATCACAATCAATTGACTTTTAAAGTGTGTCAAGTACTGTCCAATGCATTTATTAAAATCATTAATACTGCAAATGAAAGGGGCCTAAAACGCACCACATCGATAGGAACAAAATTTAATAGCATTGTTCCCATGTAAAGGCAAGTGAAAGCTGCATTTCAAAACTTAAAATGTGACAGGTGCAACAGCCCCAAAAATGGCGTTTAAAGGCACAGGAAACGCCAAAAACATCTGTTTGAGAAAAATCGAACAGTTAAATCACTTCATTTTCCCAAATGTGTATCGGCGTTGCCATGTTGATTTAAACGGCATGTTTTCCTGTTTTGCTTTCCTGCATAGACATGATGAAACGAACTTTAACCCTTTTCCTCAAGCCGCTAGCTAGCAGTTAGCTTTCAATATACAAGCCGGATTAATTAACAAACCAATGGTTATACATATAATAAGCATGGAGCAAATGCTTGAATAAATACAGAAACCTTAGACGTTAATTTAAAGATAATGCGCAACACTTCCCGGAACGCAACGAGGCGTTTGACGTCGTTAGCCTTAACGATGGAACGCAGAAGCTAAGCTTTTAGCATCGTGAGCTAAAGCCAATCTTACCAGGTCAAAACAGGCACAGAAGCGGGCCGAGGAGCATCGATTTCCGGCTTGCTTTCGCCGGATGGCCCGCTTTCTGTCTGAGAGTTGGATGACGAAGAAAAATATGCGGAGGTTCACAGCGGGCACTGCAGACGACGCGTCGGGATCATAGCACTCAAGACCCTGCAAAAAAACACTGGAACGGCCCCCTGTTCGATGCCCGCTTTGCCGTTGCAAGTCGTCGCTGAGCTCGCACACACCCCTCCAGGGACAGAGCTGTACTCACCCCGCCTCCCTCCCTCCCTCAGCAGCAGCGCAAGGGGGCGGGGGGGGGCAGCTTGCCAAATACTGACCCACTATTATTGACGAGAATTCATATTTGCGCTAGAGTCGATTCGTTTCTTATGAAGGACCGAAAGTGACTAAATTAAACGTTGATTGGGTTTGTTAGCACAATCGCGAATCGCGCAAAAGGGATGCCCACGTCGCTGACGTCACACTTTGGGCAGGCACACTTGAAAACACTGTTTGCTTTGTTTGACGGTTCTCTGGATTGATATGCAACGAAGCAGCAGATCACTTTCTGAAAACATACAAACAAAAATATGCTTTCCATTTGTTTCCATTGTTTTGAGATCAACGTGGTAGCAAAGTTCGATTCCAATCTCATTATAAATCATCCACTGTCACGTTATCGTTTGACTATTGAAGACAACTTCTCCCTTTCAGTTTTGTAATCATGCGTTCATGTACTTTGAATAAATTTCTACATTTGCTGCGGGATAGGGTTAGGGTTACATCGTAAAATTGTATATCGTAACTTGTAGATTTTCTTTACTCCGACCCAAATATCTTTACAAACTGAATGGACTCGCAACAACTTAGTGAATTGTTAAACTTCGGTTTGCCTTAAGCGTTATGTATTTCAACCGTAAGCATAATCTTTTTTTTTTGTAATTTTTGCAGTTTTTTTTTTGTGTGTTTGTGTGTGCGTGTGTGTGTGTGTGTGTGTGTGGGGGGGGGGGGTGATACGGTGAGACTACAGTAGCTCTACACTCCCATCTAGTGGACAAATTATTTGAAGCACTTTAGCGTAAACACACACTCAAACTGCTGTTATTGGACGTTTTATTGCTGTGTTTATTATTCTGTGAAGACAGAGTAATGTTCAAAAGTGTGTTGTCAACCAGATTAATGTTCAAAAGTGATGTCAACATACCGTCCACCGCGCCCCCAAAACATTCAAATTAAATATCAAAACAACTATAATGCTGTCAGTTTACACATGACACTATAAAGTTGCTAATAGACAACAATGTTTACAAAATGCACTTTACATTGAAATGCATACAAAACAGGAGTAATGCACACTGTACATATTTTCAGGTATATTTGTATGACAAAAAAAAAAAAAACATGATTAAAAAGTAATGTAACTTTAAATGTATCTCTTGATGGCTTCCACAACAGAGGAGGATGATGTACTGCAAATATTTGCATCATCATAAACAGTCCTGGTGGTTGTTGTTTTCTTTCATTTAGACTTAAAATATCTTGTTGTTCTGGTGACACCAAGATAAATTTCAGGCTTCATAAACCCTGCAAGGAAAAGGAAAGCGATTAGATTGAAATGCCGCTAATAAAAAGTTGCATAATTAGTTAGAAAAATAAACAATCATATAAACAAAGCTTTTACTCTCTCCACATTTCTTTGGTGGGGGTACTGGCTTGTGGCATTTTAATGTCCTTTTTTAATAAAACCACTCCATTCAATAATTCAATAATTACAACTCTAATAATTGTTATTTCTAAAACTTAAAATAGATTTTTTTTGTTTAAAAAAATATCTACAAAGCAAAGTGTAATCAATTATGCGGTTCATAATTATAAGCATTGAAACAATTTCGATTCCATTTCATTCAGAACGGGCAATCTCATAACTCATTCACAGCCATCTTAGTAAAGTTGGATCTTTGCCGTCGATGATAGAGATTAGAATTGTACTTACTTGTATTGTACTTAAAATGTAAATACTCTGAAAGAGCATGGGGTTGGATAGGTAGTGGTGGGCAATTTATGCACATAAATGACACATTGCAAGATGTTATTATATTAAAAAAAAAAAAAGTGAACCTGTGTTTGTCCTTCCAGATGTGGAACCACTTGACCAGATTCTTGGTGCTCTGCAGTTTAGGGTGCAGACAGTACTCCTGGCCCTTGAAACGAGCCACATTCTCCATTGTCACACTAAAGGGGGTAAAAAAAAATGCATGATTCAATATCAAGTGCATGCTATTTCTGTTTAAACTGCATGAGAATGATGAACAGACAATGCCTGATTGCATTGAAGGAATGTAAAGTAGTTGTTGAAATGCAGAACGTGAAACCCGAAGTTGAATTGGTTTGAATTTGCCAAGAAATGTGGAAGATTAATGTACAGTACATACTGTTTGGAAAATCACTTTAAGTTGCTTTTTTTTTTTTTTTTTTTTTTTTTACATAAAAGTGCTATGCAACTGAAAATATATTGGTTGATAGTTATTTTGTTTTATGTGTACCAGTCACATGTGCAAGCATGTCATGTCAAATGGTATGGTGTTCTATTGTATCCAGTTGCTTTGTGTGGTGACATATCGTTTTGTGCCATGTTTGTTTTTGTTTTTTGTTTGTATTGTATTATAAACGCATATCTGATTGCATTGTCTGCATGTCTGTTATAATAGCTGATCACATTGTATTTCTATGCAGTGCACAGACATGCATACCTCTAAATGTATCATATCAATCCTAGTTTGTTCGACGTTAATGAATTTGCCCCAATGTTATGAAATGATTAAAAAAATAAAGTTAAAAACATACTATTTATGAGACAAGCAAATCAACATGCTGATGATTGGCCGCTTAGCAAAAGCGCCATTGTGTTTCGTTCAGTTGCACAGAACACACACTCACACAGAAGCTTGAGAACATTCTTTCTTTTGTACGTCAAGCGAGATATGTCCGCTCTTTGGCTGACATTAAAGTCGCTTATTGCATTACATAACAAAACGCTAAACAATTTCAAATGGAATTCCACAAATGAGTCGGGCTGGCTTGTAACTTCCTGCCTGGCATGTGGCACATTCAGGCCAAAGGGAGAGAGAAATGTGGGAAAAACACCCAGCATGCCCTGGGACTCTCCATCCAACTGCCATGAATGTTAAATGAGTTGACTTGGAGACAAATAGGCTTTATTTTTGAATTAAAAGAAAAAAAGGCAAAGCCATTGATCATAGAATCAGATTAAAGGCTTTTTGCAACTAGTTTCCGGATCCTTTAGGTTCTGCAGTGGGATATCACAGCAATGTGTGTTTGTGTGTGCCTATAAGAGTGCTTTTGTTCCTCATAATTTACTGAGGCATGTTTACATTTCTGACACACCCACAACAGGTGAGTGTTTAATGGACATAGTGGACATTGTCCATTATTAAAAATGGCATGCAATGAATAGCTGCAAAGTCCACCTAAGACAGTGGCCCTCCTTTCCCACATGAGAGAGCAGTTGTATCTTAATATTTGAGTGAGCTGACTTGTAAAACACAAGCTATCACTCAGCCATTTTTTATTTGGCTTAATAGGTTAATATTAACTCTAACGGGTAATGTGTAAGATTTAGGGTCATCAAATGGTGAGCAAAAAAATCAATTGAATCCATTTAAAGACGCACAGTAACTCAATGCTATAAAAAATAAAAGTTCTATCAAGAGAAAATGATTACACATCAGTGATTTTTGTCGCTCATGGGTACCTGTGTACCACTTATGTGCATCGCTGTCTATATTACGTATGTCATGCCCAGTCGAATAAGAAGCTCACTTGTTTCACTTGGAATGTAGTGTAGTAGGAGTAAGTTTTTAAGTAATGGTCTCTTGGGACACCTGAGTCTGCGTGATTCAAAGTCAATTGCATTCATTTTGTTCACCACTAGATTTGACAAACTCTTACAAATAGTCCCTATAAGCACTTGATGGTGCCATTGAATTTTACAAGTTGTTTATCTAAGCATTCCAACTAACTTTAGCTCACAAAAATCAACTAGCTTTATGCTTGCACTCTATTGTCATAAATGATGTAACAAATGCAGCATTAATGTCACAATGTTATCAATATTTTAGAAATACACATTTGAACACATGGTAAAGCAACATATATAGGCAGATGATATAACAATACTCAGAGCTATTTATTCTTTATTCTCTGTGGAAGAGATCTGATATTACTTGGCAGGAGTAGAGATTTATCATCACATATTATCAGGTATTATCAGGCATTATGCATTTATGTATTATACCTCCCCCCTGTGGCGAATCCACACACATCAGACACACCATTGTGCCATTGAGTTAATGCATGTAATCAACATAATACATCCTATTTAAAGTTTGAAGATGGGAGGTAAAAAACACTAAAGAGGGAAGATTCAGGCCCCTCTGGTTGGCGTCAAGCAGCGGGTCAACCTGAATGCCCAAACAAGACGTGTGAACCAAACCATTGCAAAATCAACAAAAAGACACTTATTCCTCTCTCCCCCTTTCCCCCTCTCTTTCTTTTCCCCTCTTTTAGCACCTTTCCAGAAAACCCACAGAGAGACTCATTTTTCACTGGGCACCAGCAAGGTGGTGGCCCTGTCACATGCTAATCGAGCAAACCGCAGGGGCACTTGAAACACACAAGTGAATCCATGCATGTTTACACTTGATGTCTTTGCGGATTTTTTTTAGATATCATGCACGCTTATTAAAGAGGACTTTTTAATTCACAAGGTAATGCACATTTTGTGATTGTCGTGAAATGGTGGACACGTTAAAATATTGATAAATGTGAATATGAATGTACTTTTTATGCAGTTTAGACTTGATTGGAACACTACAACAGCTAAATTCCATTTGGGTCACCATGCTAATCAATATCAAGCAAATTGACTATTTTAATCACTATCATTCCTGTTAAGGTTAAAGTAACTTGTTTTACTAAAGAAGCAAGCATTTTCAACAACTGTTCACCTTTATCCTAGTATTACTAACACGTTTTCCTCTAAAAAGGTAAACATTATATATTACAAGGTGAAAATGTGAATAAAAGTCATCATAAAACTTGAGGCATTTTACAAGCAAAGCCCTTGATTGTTCATCTTTATAACAACCTTGCTGATTTACTCAAGCCCTGTAACAACAAATTTCTTCCTGTATAGTCATTAAATGGGGGTAAATATCCATAAAATCATGAATAAAAAGTAATTATCTTCAGGCACTTTGCCCTTGGATAACCAAAATACAAATAAATTCCACTTGTGTGACTTTGTTTATAAGTATTTAAGAAGGTGCATTATTTGTCTTTATTTTAAACTTCATTAAGTTTAATGCTACCTAAACCTGTTTTTTTCATGAATCGTGTGCCACAATTGGCCTGCAGGTAGAAGCCAAGAGCACGTCTTATGCAACCGGCCTTTGTCAAGCTGACATAACTTCCATCCTCCGGCCCAGTTGTAGTTCCCCGCCATTGCCATCCTAGATGATTGTAGCAGGAATGAAAGAGATTTAAAAAAAAAAAGAAAAAAGCTTACAATATCATTTTTTCCTGGCAGTAGGGGTGTTTGGGTTTGAGTTCCAGCTTCTGCACATCCTTGTAGCGAATCTTTGGTCCTTTCCTGGTGCACCGGCACTTGTAGGCTATAGAAACAACCGCGAACACAACAAAAGATACGTACATTTGTGTCATGTTATTCTGATTCATAAACATGTGTTTTACCCTTCATCGATCTTGCCGATCGATATTTTTGATCTGCATGAATAAATTGTCTTTACAATTGTAAGCGTTATGCTTTGAATAATTTGCTTATTCGTATACAGGTAGGCCGACATCACATTCATATCACTTCAGTATTCATCCGTTTCAAGGGAACGTGGCTGTCTGTTCCCTGGCTATTTTGTGAGTGCCTAATAAAATGAATTTATTTTGGATGAGGTGGGGGTTGAGTGCCAAGGTTGGTAACATCCATCAGCCCGCGCTCAAATAAAGCTGTCATATTCCTCACAACAAAGGCCAATCAAATATGTGTTATAGTAAGCATGTAATAGCTAGAGGGGATTTTGCGCTTTTTTTTTTTTGCAGTTGAAATTTCAAATGGTATATACATCTCATAAACAACAAATATTATTCCATCATAAAACTGAAGGGAACAGAATTCATAGGGATCAGCGAAGGAGCCATAACTGCTGCACAGATGGAAGCGGAATAAATGGACCTGCTCAAACTGAGAAACAAGGGGATAGCTGCAAATGTTTTGTAAATGCATACAAACAATATGTAAAAAAAGAAAAAAAAAGACCACCTAAAAAAAGAACATTGAGTTAAAAAAATACTCAAATAAAAGCTAACACCAAAGCTAACACCACACACTAATAGTGTAGAATAATGGAAACATTTTTGGCCAGTGACAATGAAAACCTTTTATTCAATGTAATGAAATTATAATTTAAAAAAACGCAGTTGACTATTGCCTGAGATAATAATTGAAACAATTACTTCAATGCAACTTTCCTATAAGCAGAATTTTCTTTGGTCAGTGATTACAAATCACTAAACTATCCATGCATTCATTTTCAATCGCCGCTCCTCGTCGCTGGCTTGCTGGTGCCTATCCTAGCCATCTTCCGGCAGTAGGTAAGGGACACCTTGGACTGGTTCCCAGCCAATCGCAGGGCTCACAGAGACATCACACAATTTAGTGTGTCCAATACACCTTCCATGCATGCTTTTGGAATGTGCAAGGAGACCGAAGTGCCTGGGGAGGACCCACATGAGCACGGGGAGAACATGTAACATCCACACAAGAAGGTCTGGACGAGCTGGAATTGAACCTATGCTCTCTGAACTGTGAGGCAGAAGTGCTCACCAGTCAGCCTGTGCTGCCCCCTGTGTGAACTACAATTGAAAAAAAAAAGTGCCACCTAGTGGAATACTGTCTCACTACTGAAGCCGCAAACGACAACTGTTGAGTGGAAAAAAACAGTTAACTAGGGGTGAGGATAACTACGAACATTTAGGGGTCAACTACAAATTTTGTGACTAAACGCGACAAGCATGATTTTCTTCTAACGAAAAGCTGATCTGTATTTAAATACGAATAAGGTCATGCCTCACTACTGAAATAATGAATCAAATATCAACTTTTACATGTAAACTAGTAATTCAAAGCATTTTCTCCCAGAAAATGAAGTGAGCAACAAACTGTGCATTCCATGAGTTTTGTTTCCTCTCTTCTAAACCTGCCCTGCGTCACCCTCTCTATGCAGCAATTCCCTTGCTATGCATTTAAATAAATCAGCTCAATTATGTTTAAATGGCTTGTACACGCAAGAAGTTGAGTAGCAAGATTTGGGGACGTTTTTGTATGGAAAAAACCCCTAAAAACTATCAAAACAGAAACAAAACAAACAAAAGAGTAACATGTGTTTATAAAACAAAAATTGAACATATTCATTTTTACCTTCTGCACTCAGGACATATAAGGCCACCACCAGCAAAAGCAGCACTACTGTGCACCGCAGCATGTCTTCAACCAATCCAAAATTCAAACACTGCAAGCAAAAGAAGAGAGAAAAAAAGATGTCAAAAGTGTGAAGCGCCACTGGCAGCTTGGAGTGGATGGTAGGTCTGTAATGGAAGAGGTCCACGCAAACAACACTCTCACCCCACCGCCTGCTTGGCTGCTGCTTTTAAAAGCCTCCTGCTGCCCCCCTCTGCTCATTAACATGCACCACCAGACAGCCAATCACCACGCAGGAGAGACAACGAGGACACTGACTCCATTTCATGAGAAAACATGAAATGTATGACAGAAAACACTCATATTGCGCCTCATTTTGTACACAATTAATTGAATAGGTATAAATACAAATTAAGATTATATAAACCAACTGGCAATCAAATACGTTACAAAAACAGCAGTCATTGGAGCAGTTAGCTTTAATTAAATTGTCTAATCTTATCCATTTTCAGATGGGAATGTATGGTCATAATGATAGTGTTCATATTCACCAGTGGAGTGATTGCAATAAGAGCATCACTGACCTGTAAGTGATAGCCCTGAGAAGAAGGTCAACTCTGACCCTTCACAGATGGGACCCTCGGACCACAGCCTTCATTGGTTCCTCTGTCAGGCATGTGTGTATGCGTTAACACAACATGTGATCACTCAAACCAGTGACCATGAACTGTCCGCCTGTGTATTCACCATTACATTACCTTTGTGTATGTGCGCACACTTTGTGTGTGTGTGTGTGTGTGTGTGTGTGGGGGGGGTTGAGAGATGTCAGCTGTATTGTGATTATGTGAATCCCTGGAGGACACTGCAGCAGAAGGAGTGTTTATCTTTTCTAAAAATGTTAGTCATCCATTGAGATCTTAAGTTGTCAGATGGACTCATTCTTCCACAGCAGACCCATCCAAACATACTTTTTATGGACCTTACTTTGTGTACTGAGAGTAGTAAGGGCCTTCCTTGAAAGGGAAAGGTCAAAATGAGTCAAAAATGGTCTCCTTGAAAAAAAATGACAGACTTTCTGTCTTAATGGGCAAACTTAACATTTTTAGTGGGTCAACCCATAATAAATGCAACGACCAAATTTCACATAGTGATGTAAAACTGGTTGAGGACAAGATTGTCTCTGAAGTGGATTACAAAAATGACCCTCAGAAGGCTACCGCAAACCAAACTGTCAGCCTTCCAGTGAGAGATTCATCAAAGGTTTTTGTGGGTATTCTTAGGATATTCATGCTTACCAAATTTGATGTGGCTATGAGGAACTGGGTTCAACATTTTTGGAAATAGCAAAAATGTTCTAAAAATGGCTGCTTCAAGCAAATTTTTTAGACTTTCTTTGTTTTATTGGGCAGAGATCCATGAGGCTTTTTTTTGTAGGTCGACTCATAATAGACAAATCTATCCAATTTTATGATGGCAAGAAAAGTTTGCCTTTCCTAGAGCCCTAAAAATGATCAAAATGTCCATGTGATGGAGATTTTCCGTTAAAAAGGGAGGATTAAGAACAAAAAAAAATGGTTGCAATTTCCCTTGGACATTTTAAGAAGTTACTTGCCTTTCCAAAAATACTAAGACCATGAGAAAAGCCTTTAACGCATGATAACACATGTTTCTATCTCATGATCTTGTGTGTCAAAAACATCCTGAAATGGCTGAGTCAAAAGCTTGTTACTTAAAAGTCTGTGATTATCTGATCAAAGCTTTTTATGAGCCTGCAGCGCTACTGAAATTTCAGACATAAAATATTCCTTTGAAGAAAGAATTAGCCGCCTCTGCAAGTCCGACTGCGGACATTGAGGCATCCCGACCCATGTCTCTGTGCGCTTACGTCAGCTTTTTGAACTGCCTGTTTACACCACTGGTCTGTGTGTTGAAGCTTTTACTGGTTTGGTCAAAAGTGTAGTGCATTCTACATTCTATAACACTTTTTTGTGGTGACGGTGGGCCTTATAATCCAGTATGCCTTATATACCGATCGTTTCATCTTACCAATGTACCAAAGCAAAGGTTTGATCATTTATATGCGTATATTTAATTGTGGAAAATTTAAAATACCATTGTGTGGCTCCTTTACTGTCTTTATGTTGTGGATTCTAACTTAATGTAGGTGGGTCTGGGACGTTTTTTGCTTCCCGTGTTCTTTCAGCCCCCATCTTGCAGTATTTACACACCTTTTCTGAATATTCATAAATCATAATCAAATGATCTCCAATATTTCATGGGAACTGACATGTATTTAGAGCCCTGGAAGGCAAAGAAAAGAGAGGTATGCAAAAAGCGGAGTGTGGGAAAGTTGCTGAGGTGTTCATAAGGAAGTGGGTGGTTCTAAAAGCCTGGAGCAACTAATTACCCCTTCAAGTATCAAAATGTTTGTTACTAAGCATTTTTGCTTTAATACAGAGGCAGTGAAGAGAAAAAAACATTCCTGTTTTGACATTTATTGGACAATGTTTACAATTCAAAAGCCTGCCATTTGTTTTAATTATTTATCACCATAATAAAACGTCATATTTCATTTTCATGTTCAGTCAGACTTGGGCGCACATTCGTGGGAGCTCCCATGCACCTGGGAACTCAAAAAAAAAAAAAAGGAAAGAAGCGAAAAGAGTACTTTAATGGATTAGAAGGTCAATGATAAACATAACAAATCAAACATCACATAGAAGATGTGCTAACATGTCTGCTAGATAAAATGGAAGGTGGTGGCAAGAGTGCAAACATGCACTATTGTGAGATGGATTCCACCTACAGGTGCAAACACAATCTGTGTTCGCAATTTTGCATTAGCATGCTTGCAAAAAAAGAATCTTAACTCACCTGATGACTTACAAGATAAAACAAACAAGATCTAACATCAATTACATTCTACATTTTATTATAGATTTAGATTGTTCTCATGACATGTTGTCATGAGGAAAAAAACAGGGTTCATGTCAGTTAGGTTCTTGTTTTGACGTTAAACTGTTAGCCGCATTCATGCTAAGAGGCTACAGTGCCAATTACTTTATTTCTGTATTAGTGTCAATTCCATTTATGTGTCTACATTAACACAGCTATGATGGAGTCCCAGTTAAATCAATGAGATGACGTTTATCGTAATGTGGATTCTTGTTTTAAAGTCGATTCCTTCAACTTTGTGACGTTACGGACTTTGACATGTTCATTATTGAATCTGGCATGTTCATTACTACCATGTTAAAATTGGATTCAGATTCTGACTGTCAAAAACCTTTTATGATGATTTTCATCTTTATGCGTTGCAGTGCTGGAGCTACAACCTTCTTAGTCGTTAACAAATCACCAGTCTGCACATGCTTAGAATGTGGAAACCCTTTTTGTCTCGCTGCTTTTGCCAAGACAGACGGAGGGCGTCAGTGAACAGATGCAGGAGCGATGTGAGCCATTTGTTTCCTCTTTGCACATCAATTTGAAAAAAAAAAAAAAAAAAAAAAGGCCTCAAACAAAACAGGAGCTGTCCTGACATGCACCCTGTTGCTTAATCTTACACACAACACAGAATCACAGATGAACAAAAAGTGAAGACGTGGAGTTGAATAACGAAATGCTCATGGCATTAATATGTGAATGGTGTTTGGATTCTTTCACGTAAAACAAACAAAAAGAAAACCTAGCAACCCCATGTCATGTTGCTGATGATCTTGAATGTGCAATGAGAGGATTAGAGAAAACACATTTGGATTTATGCGATGGATAGACTCCATAAGCTATGCATACACACATAAAGCTTTAGAACACGATGTAAGTCACGTGACTCACGCTGAAGGAGGAAAATGTGGAAACGTGACCAGACGCCTGCATTATTCACATCAGCCGAGGGATAGCAACAATCTGGAAACGGAAAGACTCTAAACTTAGTAGGGAACAAACAGATTTTACGTTAAATTAATCGTGGGATTGTTAGCTCATTATTTCATCATAGGGCACACATGCACAATGACCACGGAATATTTAATCACTTACTTTTACTCTAAAAGAACCTTGGCCTCAGTCTAAAAAGCAAAATATACACACTAGAATTTATTCAAAATATTGTATTCTCTTTCAAGTGAAAATTTTACTTTTAAATTATACTCTGTTTAGACTCTGCAAAAATAGAAAAATATCCATCTATCATCCATCCATCCATTTTCTAGAGCTGCTTATCCTCACTAGGTTCATAGGCCTGCTGGTGCCTATCCCAGCTGTCTATGGGCGGTAGGCGGAGGAAATGTACACCACTCTCGCTGCTGATGGCATGCAGGAGTACGACATCAAACGCATGCTGCACTCATTTCTGAGCCGGTCTGCCTAAGTAATAGGTGATCTTACACTGATCTTGTATAGTAAAAACAATCTATTATGCTGATGATACACACATGGTTGTCCTTAGCTCTGGTGGGTTACTACAAAGCACTGAGATTATTTTTTGATAACATATTTTTAATGCCTTGTTGAAAGTCAATCAATTTGAATATTACTGCATACCCAACTCAGCACCGTTATCACTTGCTTCCGAAGCGGCAATCGTTTATTATTTATAAGTAACTTGTGGCGCTAATTAACCACGTGTCCTTTGGGTCTACAAGCTACTCAGCCAAAACAGTGTGACCCAGCATCCTTTTGGCACGTGCGTGACACAAATACACAAAAGTCTGACACGTGAGACTTGCCATTGTCACCGTAGGCCGAAGATAAGTATCCTCTCAACCCTCACGCCATCAAGTGATTAACTCAGCAACGTCACCAGTCGAGTCGGAAGGCTGGCCAAGCGGGACGGAAGAAGCCGAGCAAAACCTATAGAGGGGCAAAGGAGGTGATGAATCATGTGTTATGATGTTAAAGAATGTTCTACTCAGTGAGTGACGAAGGAGGCGGAAAGCATGTAGGAACCAATATGACGTTGAAACAAAGTGCTCTTTTGTTCCCGCCGTATGAAAGCTGACGTCCAGACGCGTCCCTCGCCTACGTTGGTGACACACTTTAACGATAAGACCGACTCACCACATCTGAATGAAGATGATCATAGAGTTCATTCAGGGATGGAAGCTAGCATCAACCCACATAGGGAAGCAAAGCCTCCATACAATCATCATCACTTTGATCACAAGTGTGGCAAGAGGAACCAACGACCTTCATCTTTTGGGCACCATATTCCTAGATTATGATGGCCTGTATTATTTTTTTTTTAACTTGTTATGCTCATCATAAAGCTAAAAAAGATGCCTATGTTGAAAAAGTTAGAAAATAATCTGCTTGAACATTTTTTTTTTTCCCACAAATAATTCCAGCCATATTTCTTCATAATACTCATGATTTCGGTATTAATCTACAGGGAACGTTTAAAGAATGAAAATCGCAGTTTTAGAGAGTGTTTCAAAACTTTTGACTGGTACTGTATGCAAGTTATTGGATGTTTCATGCAAGGGTGTTGTCCTTTTACCCTCAACATCCTTGACATCTCCATGTCATGAAGTGTCGTTGGCAAGGAGGAAGAGTGACAGAGGATTTTGCGAGCATTTTCCGAAACGTGATGCTCGGATACTGCTGACTTCTCTTGACTTTAATCCTATTAGCTGCAATGATCTGAGGACTACATTTTCTGACAGACGCAAGAAGATAAAAAAAAAAAAGAGCATGCAAAGGTTTATTGCAACACAAACATCTGATAGATAGGAATCACGTCTAGAACACCTTAAAAGCTTTTCTCCTTTCTGGTAAAAAGTAGTGAGATAGTCACTTGTTCCCAAAATCAAGCATAGGAGCTTTATAGCTTTTATGAGATGTTTCTAACATTTTATAGCATGTTGCATGCCTGTAAAGCTTTTATGACACTGCTACAATCTTAGACCTTACTTCTAAAGAACTACTAGAAAACAAGAAGCCACTAAAAACCAGAGATGAAAATCCTCAAACATGCACAAACACACGGTGACAATCTGCACTCCTAACAAGGATCCAAACCGCAGGGCAAACACGTCCGGATGCCTCCCCACTATCAAAGTGCCGACATTTGCTAACTGCCTGCATTAGGACTCGACATGTGTGAGCACGTTGGAATGTTTTTTAGATTTTGTGTGGAAAATTGCCTAAGTGACCTAATTACTGTAGTTATGGTTTGTTTTCTCTCAAACAGTTTAAGACAGTGGTTCTCAACAAGTACCCCGGAGGTACATGAAAGCACATTAGGGAATATGTGAGCGTTTAAAAGGTTTCTGCAGGTATCAGCAAATCTAATTGCTTTATGTTGCTGTGACAAAAAAAACAAAAAACATTTTTGTTTTCAAATAAAGAACACATGAATTGGAATACGAAGAAACTTAATGTTAAATTGTGTCATATATGCCTCTGGAGTTGTATATTAAAGTGCATTGTTAGTGACACAATTTTCCAACAGAAGTGACCGAAATAAGACATCTGATAATGCATGATTTATCTTCTGGTAAAAATACATCTAAAGAAACCACTATTAAATGTAGTGCCAAAATGTAATATATCAGATATGATATGCACAGCACTCTGTTTTATTTTTTTGTTATTTATTTTTAAAAACCCAAAATATTTTGCACTGGTTAGGGGGTGCCCGACTAAAAAATATTTCACAAGAAGCTCATCATTGCAGAAAAGGTTGAGAACCACTGGTCAAATAGATGTTTAATAATTTAGTCTGATAGATAATATTGTAATTGGAGCGGGACTGTTTTGTGGATTTTCGAGTCGGTTCCGCCC
This sequence comes from Hippichthys cyanospilos, assembly GCF_059441005.1. Lineage (NCBI taxonomy): Eukaryota > Metazoa > Chordata > Actinopteri > Syngnathiformes > Syngnathidae > Hippichthys > Hippichthys cyanospilos. The sequence continues at coordinate 7,141,976 of NC_142381.1, forward strand.
CATCAGTCCCATTGTACATGTCAGGGTTCAGTTATCTTTACACTTGTTTATAACGCCTAAATGAAACTTGAACCCTTGTTTGACCACCTAATTAAATCATAAACAAGACAATAAAACCTAAATATAGAATCCAAATTCTAATGTCTTTTAAAATCCTGTGTTTGAAAAAATTGCTTCAAAGTATAACCCAGGCTTGACATCTAATGCTGATCTAATGCTCATTTTCAACCCAAATAAAGGATTTAAACTAATCATGTGCATTATACTTTCTAATGCAGTAATGGAGCGAAGGTTTTGTTGTTATATTGGAATCTTCTTGAAACGTATTCATCTCTTCATCTTATGACTTTCACACGTGAAGTCACATTGATCCACTCCTCCTCCAGTCTTCTCACGTGCATCCTCTCTTCTCCTGCGGCGTGAGCTCAAACTTTATAGATCGCCATGCGCTCTGCCATGTCCCTGCTCGCCCATAGACCCCAGGGCACCCTGGCACGGCTCCCTGCCAACGCACTGTAGGCTTGTTGTCTTCTGTCCTCTCTTGGTCTGCTGTGACCTCTATTTTCTTTCTCTGTGGGGAAACTTTAGTACACGTTCAACAATCCTTCTTTGATTCGCTTAGGTGATGGCATTTCATACCAAACTCAACAAATACAGTAATGCCTTTGTGGATCTTATGGAATGAAACTGCGCTGCTTGATCAAAGAGCATGTGTTACACAAGAGTGACCTCTGCTTCTATTGTCAATACCTACACAATAACCGTATTTAAAATTCGGAAAGAATTTTGTCAAGGTTACCATTTCAAAGTATGGTTTCAAGCCACGATTACTGCGCCATATACTGTATTTGCTTCAAACCTTGGTTTTGGGTCGAAAGAGGGGTTTATATATATATATATATATATATATATATATATATATATATAGTATGTATTCAAGACACTTTGGAGATGCAAAACTCCAAGTCTCAGTTAAGGTTTCGAAGTAGGGTGTAACGATAAATATTTACAGTTTCAATTTAGGATTTCTCACTTTGGTTAGGACTTTAAATCAGGTTTGAACTCAAGGGTAACAGATGAAGTTAGGCTTCAACCCAAATTTTACAAGTCTCTGAGTTTACAACCATCCTCTTAGTTCTGACAAAATGAGTTGTCTCTTAATCATTTCTATACACAATATCTGATAGCTATCAATAATAGCTACCGTTATGAAAACAGATAATTCGGAAATGATTTGATTTTAAAGAAAATTTAAAAAGTGCAGTGTCCTTACAAATTTAAGAGACATCCTCATGGTGAAGGTCAGGAAAGAGGAAGAGCAGCTGGTCATCAGCTGTGGAGGGTTTAGTCAGACTTCACACTGGCAAATAAGCAGCAGGGGAGCCAGCCATTGGAGATTGATGGGAACGAATCAAGGTCCAATTAGAAGTAAAAAAAATAAAAAAATAAAAAATCAAAAAACTCAGCTGCAAACGCACACACAAACACACAGTTTGGTTTGTGCCGTCGGGCCAGTTGCGTTTCTTGAAACGACGCCCAGAAACGCTTGACAGCTAGGCAGTCATAATGGCAGGCAAAGGAAAAAACAGACGCTAAAAGTGCCAAAATATGTCCGTGCCGGCAGAACGCTAAAAAAAAAAAAAGAATGTTCCAACCTAAGGTCATTCCTCTGGAAATGAAAATGTAAGAATCTCTGTCAAAAATTGCTCACATGAAATAACACCATGTACTACTTCCATGCACATGATTTGATAAGCAGTCACAAAGATAAAGACCAAAGAAGACCGATCATCATCATCATCATCATCATTCAAAATAAATGGTGCCAGACACTCAGCTCATTGGCTGTATTATTGACCCTGACTGGATTCCTTTCAAATTCACTGTGTTCTTGTTTTGACAGAACGATGACAGTAAATGCTAAATGGACTTGCACGTATGTAGCACTTTTCTATCTGAGATATTCAACGCACTTTACACTGACAACTCAATTACATGCAGATTATGCAGCATCAGGAACAACTGGGAGTTTAGTGTCTTGCTCAAGGACATTTCGACATAGTCACAATGGTTGTGGAATTGAAACCACACCCTCTGTTGGGAGACGGCCACTTAGCGACTGAGCCATGCCATGGGTCATAGGCTTTAAAGACAGGATTAGTGGTTCAAATTAAGCATTTAAATCTGTGTTATTAATTAAGGAAATTCTTTAAGCAATTGTAAAAATGGGTTAGGTTTCCAAATTCATGTTTCAAATTAAGGTTTCAAGGCATTGTTAATGTCTGAAATATGGGTTCGGGTTTTAAAGTTTCTAGCCTTGTCTTACTGCATTGAATTGGCCATGGTTTGAACGAAAGGTTTTAGGCCAGTGTTTTAAACAAAACATTCAGGGTCCTAAGCTATGTTCATGGTTGGAAACTTCAAGAAAGGGTTTAAAGCGTGGGGGGGGGGGGGGGGGGGGGGGGGGGGGGGGGTTAAGGCTTCAAACAAGGACTAGAGTTTGAAATTCGAACTTCAATAGACACACAGATGTATAGATGGAAAAATTCGAAGTAAGCAAACTAAATGAATACTTAAGTTTTCTCAAACATTTGCATCTGCAAATCCCATGGGATTTAGAGCTTTAGATTTGTGCCTAGACAGGAAGTGTATAAAAAAAAGATAAAAGCAGTCAGATGAGAAGCAAAAAAAACCGCACACACCACAACAGTGTCACAAGCAGCGCAACTTAAATGCAAGGATTTGTGTCATCATTTGGCTGGAAATCCCCTCGGGAGAGCAACACCAGGACGGATGCTAATGGAATCAAAATAGTGCTGTAGCAGTTACATAAGATATCATGCCACTTCAAAGCTGCTGCATCTGATGATGATGTGACAAAGCTGCTGCCTGCTGACTGAATGCTACTGCATGCTAATGCTAACATCAAATGTAGTGCTTTGCATTGCTTTAAGACATTTTGGTAATTTTCAGTTTGACCAAATTAAGCAACTACAGTCACTACAAGTACTAACGTACTTATCAACTGGTAACCTGATGATCTAATTAGCAACTGATAATTTCAGATTAGTGCTCTGTGTGAGTGACATTGTGACATACTAGCTGTATGACAGAAGTAAAAAGCTGGGTACTGAGGCTAAGGCACTGAAAATCAATGTACACCATGTATGCATTTTTTTAAATACATATGATGGTGATAAAAGTATGGTAACAAGAGTGGGTGCAGAGAAGGGCAATCATACATATTCCATGTGTTGAGGGAACAGATGGTGGCACCCTGAGGAGATGAGGAAAGTGAGACGAAGAGAGGGAGTTGTCAGTTCACTTCACATGCTCTCCCTCTCTTCGTTTTTCAGTATTGAGCCCTAAATGTGACATTAAAAGAATCAAATGAGTTTACCACCACACATTATTTAGCAGTACAAATGACGGACAAAATATAATGTTTCGTCCAAGTCAGTCGGATGTTTTTCAGACGTTTTGGACATCTGGAGGTTCGTTCTCAAGATGGTGAACAAAAGAAGCATCATCATTTGTTGAGACGTAAAACACATCTACCTTTATCATTTCTCATAGTTGAAGCAAATTATCGTTGGATGTTTTCGTTCCTATAAATACTCAGGACAACCTGGGAAAGCCAGCGACGAAGCAACAGGTATCTGATGGATCAAACGCTTCTGCACGTTTCAGCTTTGTAAAAATACCCGGTCTGAGGAGGGACGTAAATTACTTTCAATCGTTGCTCCATCCTTGTATGTTCTCTATGTTTTTCAAGACTTCACGTCACAAAAGTAATCACAGAAGGTAGGCATTACGTTAGTGGCTCGTAGTTGAAACAAATTCTCGTTGGATGTCCCCATCCACGTTAATACACAAGAGAGACAGTTGTGTTTCATTCATCTACCTGTTAATAGGTTCTATTAATTAATCTCCATGTCAAAGCTGCATTATAAATGAGAATCAGCCTTACCTTGATAATTTAGGGTCAAAATGAAATGCTTAAATAATTAAATAAGAGAAAATTTCACAGGGGAAGCAGAAGCTCAACATGGCAAGAAAAGGAGTTACACCAACGTTGAGTGGAAAACTCAACAGGAAATGTCCACCTGTTCCCGTCTGGCCTGACCAATCTAGGCGGAGAAAGGGCTGATAGTCGCCGCGGGAAAATGAAGAGGACAGACGTTAATTGGAAAACTAATGTGGTCCAGGTGTATGTTTGTGTGCATGCATGTGTGTGAGTGTCTTCATGCTTGTCATCAACAGCTGCTCCCAGAACTTTACTACAGTGAAAAACCTCTAAGGTGTCATGACCTTAAAGTGGAACAAGGCTTCACATCAAAATCTGAGGCTGCAAATCAGTGAACATGTAATGGTGAAAGTGTTTTGCATTTTTTGTCGTTGTAATAACATGAGGATACAGCGCAACATTTGATAAGCATAGTGGCAGTGACAGAACCTGGCTTTAAACCTGAAACCTTAACCCTATCTTTAAAACCATAAATTGTACCCACTCTTGACTTTAAAGACAGAGAGGCACTGAATTGTCTGAGGGTCATCTGAGAGCCTCAAGCAAGTCTCTGCATGAAGCGTGAGATAAAAGTGGGATGTGGAAGAGGCTGGAAAGAAAATACAGATAAGTGGAAAGAGATCGCAGATGCACATGGAGCACATTAAAGGAAGAGGAGGAGAAAGCGGAAGGACAAGCAAGGTTAAGTCTGATGTCGTCGTTCAGGAGCTCGTTAAAGTCATGACAGGAGATGATGCGGGTCAACAATGGAATATGGGCCATACAGGTAATGGTGCACATTAAGACTGTCACAGTCCACTCGCATCAAGGCCAAGTGGTAAAGTGCTTGTGGCGTGTGGTATTTGGAAAGAAAGATGAATTAGACCCGACTTTGATTCTACAACCGAGGCTCGAAACTTATGTTTGAGACCCTAAATTTTGTTTAATATCCTAAATCAATCTTGAAACTTGAATTACACTGATTTATTGAGTGGTATTACGGTAATGTGTAAGCTGAGAAACAGAACTTAAAACCTGACAACATCACAATGCCTGAAGATTTTCCCATGTCTTGTTGTCTGGCACGTACCCTAAATCATCTAGGGGCTGACCACAGACAAAGACATCACTTGGCTCTCATCAATGTCGGCTTTAAACGGATAATGAAACCAGACTCATTACTCGCTCTCGATTGACTGTTTGACCTCCATAACATCCTGCAAACTGCTTCGCGACAAGGTTAATCTTCATCCAATTTCATTGGTCGTTTTGTCTTGTTCCTGCTTTGTTCATCTTTAAAAAGGGAATCGAAATATTTATAGTGTTCCAAGGTGGATAAAACTGTTTGATAGTGGATCCTCTTAGACATCTTTTACTACAGTTAGTAGGACATGACAACATGGAAATCATCAACAGTGGAAAGCAGTGGTTATCAACCTTTGCTCAGTGATCTACCATTGAAAAATATTTTTTCAGCCAAGTAACACCTAAGCATACAATAATGTACAGTATATCTGTGGTAGAGAACTCCAGTTCCTCGAGAGCCATATCCTGCCTGTTTTTTATGTGTCTCACTTTCGACACACCTGATCAGGAGCGTTATCAGGCTTCCACAGGGCTTGCTGATGAACTGATTATTTGAACCAGGTGTGAAAGGTGAGGGCGACATTGAAAATAGGCAGGATGTAGCCCTTGAGGAACAGGAGTTCCTTACTCATGATGTATATCTATCTTTTCAAAAAACAAGTTTGAGAAGTTTATGATTTTATAAGCTAAAAATCACAACTTTGTTCGCTAAGCAATGAACATCAATGATAATGTCTTCATGTGTTGGCATGCGTTTTTGTGCGTGTCTGCGTTAGTGTGCTAAAAGTGTGTGTTGATGGAGTGTTGTCTTGAGGGGCTGCCAGGACAGCTTGACTGGTGAGAACAGATGGCAGCCGCCAAGTTTCAGCGTACATACAAAGTCGATGCAAGGGTGTGTGTGTGTATACATAAATCAAGCATAACTTGCATTATGTACAGAAACTCATCAAATAATACACTTTGCGTGGCTTTCTCCATCATATTTTCATTTTCTGTTATTGGTCTTGCTGTGGAGTCACATCATTTGGCCTAAAAACTCTGACTCAGGCTTCATTGAGACTTTGCAGACATTGCACATACAACCACCCATGCAGGCACGCATGCACACACACGCTCATACACACACGCACACATTACTAAAGTTAAAAGATATTATGTGATGTTAAAAATGTCTTCCATTCTATTCTATTCTCATGTTGAAACTTAAAAGTCCATTAAACTGCATTAGAATATCAATGGACAGACTTCCCTCTCCCCGGTGGTGTCCTGGGTCGTCCCCGCGGCCTCCTCCAGGTGGGACATGCCCAGAGCACCTCACCAGGGAAGCGTGAGGGTGGCATCCCAACTACCGTAGATGCCTGAACAAACTCAACTGGCTCCTGCGGCTCTATTCAGTTATTTTAGAATCCGTTCCACATTAAACATGACATCTAGTAAGTTTTTATTATGCTACCTTCAATATTACTAAGCCCCACCCATCCACCAAAAAAAAAGACAAAATAAAAACAATATTAAAAGGATCAATGAAAAATCATGAAAGGCATTTGCCAACTCTGTCCCATCGAGCAAGAGTTATAACTGGCGTGTGAGCACTTGCCATTTGGTACCATCTGTTCGTTCCCATGGCAACCATCACAAGCTTTTTCATGTTGACTGTAAAAAGTCAGCCATAACAGTCTGCTGGGACGTTTGCGCATTTACAGAATACAACATTGTGCACCAATATCGCCATCTGCAGCATGTTCTTCGCAAACGCAACATCATGCATGCAATATGAAACTCAATTATGATTTTCTCTCACGTTGACGATTTACCGTTGACTTTTTCCTGCTTCAATATGCACACAGCAACATCAGGTAGTATTCATGTGTTAGTGTAGCATGCTGAGGTCCCCAGTTCGAATGAGGGATTATTATATTACACAAATGGTTATAATACTGAGAAATATAAAAATACCACAGTATTGGGTAAAACATGTATAATATTAAGATGTATGTAAATACCACAGTAATAGATAGTACTTGTATTCCAAGTAATCATTGTTGAAACGTGCAACTCTTGCCTTACATTGGAATTAAATTGGATTTTGGACTGGACTAGACTTTAATATAGACTTGGTCTTTTTCACATCAATCTAAATAATAATGTTACGTATATAAAACGATTACAAAATGACGAATTATTTTAAATGAATACAACGTTTATCATGGTATTTGTATATGATTGTTAGTGGCAATAAAAAAAAGTGCATTTTATCTTTAAATAACCACATAGAAACATTCATGAAAATGTACATCTAAACTCCAAGTGTTTACCAGATGAAAAGAGGGGAATCATATTTCCCTTGTGTGATGATACATGAAGACCAACAAACATCAAGGTATGCAGAAAAATAATAATATAAAGCACACGCACACAAAAAACAAACAGATTACCAGTACTGTAAAACTGCATGATTTACCAAGATGGTGGAATTAAGGCTAATTAATTACAGTTCATCATGACACATTAAATTCACCTTGAACAATGACCATGACCTCTTCATTTCTCTTTTAAGAAAACATCATAAACGGGACTTCAATATGAATTTGTGCTGCTAAATGGTTAAAATGATAAAATGGATGCTGAGAAGACAGCGAGTGGACTTGTGTGCATGAGTGTGCATGCTTGCACGTGCGTTTGGAAGACGGAAGTTTCTCCGGGACCCGAGAGAAGAAACTTTGGAGTTCTCGACCAAATTACCCATCCAGGCATGATGAAAGCGCGACGGATAGAGCGAATTACACCGGCAATGTGGAACGTACACAAAGAGAGTCGTCTGAAGGGGAGTTTTGTGGTGGCGAGTATGAAAGGAGGGGAGAGGGCAGTGTTGAAGATGAGGAAGGGCGTATGATGAAGGCAATTTTCCACATCATGCTCGGAAAACAGCAGCAAAGAAAAACACTTTGAAAGACAGGCACAGGGGAGCCATAATTGGGAGGCGTCAAAGTGATGGGAAACAACAAACAGTTCTTGAAATAATAAATAATACTCTTTTGGGTCTTTTGGGTCTTATTACATGTTTGCGTTTCAAAAGTGTTTTACATTCACCTCAAAAAGTAATAAAAAGGGTTTTATTATCAAACAAACACATTTTAAATGTAATTTTTAAAATTTAAGTGGCATTATGTAATACTTTTATTAGTATTACTAAAATAACTTTGAATTAGATTTTTTTGTTTTTGTTTAGTCAATTATTTCAATTACTGTCTGACACTGAAATGAAAACCATTAACATTATTGGTTGATTTCATTAACACTTAGAGATAATCAAATTATTAAGTAATTTGATTTGCAAATGGGAGACAGTTAAAAAAATGTCAATGAAGTGGTATTAACTGTCATTTAACTAGGAATAACGTTTTTAAAACTAACATTTCAACTTTAAAGATGCTTTAAATGTACATTTTTTGCTACATGTTCAGGCTACTGAAAAAAATTGATGATGGTAAATGTTTTGCAGTCCATATTGAAAATGACATTTCATTTATGACATTACGTTTAATGCCGCCTTTGCCACGCTTCCATCGTGCCAGCAGCCTGGTACCTGATACGGGCGCGGTACTCACTACAAAACGGTGAGCTCTTGATTTATTTGAGCCACTGTGCCGCCCCTTGTCGCTGACAGAAACAGAGTAGCAGTGCGGTTCAGAGCGAAAGCGCTCTTCATCTTGCCTGCGGTGAGTCGTGTCCCGGCGCTGGAATTGCAATGAACCCCCGAGCGCGACCACACATGCAACGATCGTCGGGGAAGATGTTGCCTCTCGTGATCGATATCGTACCCCAAACCTTTATATTTGGGATTCGATTTAAGATTCATTTAAAAACTAGGAGCAGGGAAGAGTTTGGACAATTATACATTTTGTCAGTAGGGGGCACCAAATATCTAGTTGGAGTTATTGAAGGAAACCTGCAAAGGGAAAAATAAACTGATACAAAACAAAACGACAGACTTCCAGTCTCGTTTTTTTTGGGGGGGACTACTCGGGATATACTGGGGTGGGGTATGACCGCTTGAGGCTTTTTTTGAGACACTGCTCATGATATAAATACCGACCAAATCTGCAAAGTGAAACTTAAAAAAAAAAAAAAAAAAAAAAAAAAAAAAAATTTATGGGCAACACCACCCACATGCAGCATCTTAAACTATTTGGAATTTAACAGTCATTAACCATTTAGCTCACATGTGTCAAACTCAAGGTCCGGGGGCTGAATCCCGCCTGCCACATCATTTTGTGTGGCCCTGCGAAATGATAATCAGGACTTCAAGGTTCTGATGAACATATCAAATTTGCAAGTTTTCTTCAACTTTAAAAACAATTGCATTGCAACAACAAGCATTTTTCTGTTCGCAATCCCTCTTTGGAACAGTTTTTCAATGGCCTCTGATCTCAAAAGTAGGTAAATATGTGACGATCATAACTAAAATTGATTTGACTTCTCAGTATAATGACCGTCAGAACCTACAGGTACATTTTGGCCCACAACCAAACTGGCTTTGACATCCCTGAGCTAGCTGGCCTAATGTAATAAAAACATATTCAGCTCTGTCAGCTTGATACGAATAAATTGCTACACTTTATCAAAACGGTACGATCCATCAACAAAGCAATGAGATGCTGACGGAACGAGCATTTCCACCGAGTGCTTTATAACAAGAAGCCTGGTAAAAATACCCAAACGTAGACCTGTTACAGTTGCTACTCAGTCCATGTATTACAGGGGTGCCCAAACTTTTTCGCCCTGAGATCTACTTTTCGAGCAGCTAACCCGTTTTCTGTATTTATATGGCTGATTGTAGATTCTCTTTGAAGGCATCAAAAATATGAATGAACACATGGAAACTTATGCCCAGGTGAAATACAGTTTCAGAAAACATGTTTTGTATTTTAGTAGTAGTCCATTAACTTTAATAAATTGAATGAGAAGTTGAATTCTAACTTTTGGCCTGTACTGCCTACGTGCATGTAATGTAGTAACAATACGAGCGAAGCTGGAATGGATCATTAGAAGCAACTATAACAAAGACGTCCGGAGCGCTGGCCGCTATCTTATTAGCCGCCAATGCTTGCCTCGGGAAATTATTACACGAACACACAGTGTGAGGTTATTATTTGTGTTAATTCTATGAAGTTTATTTCTGGAGATAATGCTTAGGTGTGCCCTCAGGCACAAGAATGTTTTACACATTATTATCTAACTTCAACTTGCTGTGTTTGTTATAGCCAATTCACACACTATTGCGATTAATAATTTCTATACAGACCATGTCTTTGTAACAAATCATTCAATTTTGCTGTTATGATCCAGGAACACTCAAAGATAAAAATTCCAAACTGTCTTGATGTTGTGCCTTTCTAGTGTGACGGTTAAATCCTGGAGCAATCGGGCAAAATCTCAAGGACAACTGTGTCTATGATTGATCCCTGGAAATGGTTACCCTGAAATAGCTCATTTTGAAGTAAACTAACCGAGATCATGTGTTTTTTTTTCCCAGACATTGCATCATGATGCTTCTTTTAATGGATGTAATTTATGATAGACCAGATTTTTTGTTGCTCTGTTAAATTAGCTTTGGGGTCTAAATTCGAATTTACCTGAATGGGCAAAACAACAAATGTTTATTTTGTGTCTCTGCCAGAATGGCTTCTTGATACTTTTTATTGGGTCCACTCAGGACTGAAATGTCTTAGCAAATATTTCATTGCCAAATGAAACTGCCTTCAGGGGCTTTCAAAAGATTCCAGGAGATTTTACTAAGCCAGATTTAGAAGACAATGCTCATTAAAAGGCAAAAATACATATATTTTTACCTGGAAGAACTTGATAGCTATTTGCCGTAATAACAAGACCATAAATTAAAATCATATAAAATGATAACATAATAACACGTTGGTCTCTTTCGCATCCTATCAAACTGTGACAATCCAATTCAGCCCAGAGGCGTAGTGAAACTGCAAAGAAGTGGGAGGACTGTTGTTTAAGCAAAGCAACTCAAACAACAGTCCGCATCTGGGGTCTGACACCTAATAGTGCACTAATGACATTGTTATCGACCGCAACGTTTGCGAATTGTCCCTCTGCATTCATGAGGCACCGCCGCCAAACTTGGTGGATTAGATGAAACCAAGTAAGTGAGCATCGTTCGCAAGAGTTTAATTCCTGAGAATAGAGAAGCCGTCGCGACCGTTTGCTTTCACACGCTTTGACAAGTAACGCTGCTTGCACATTTTCTGCTGACGTGTGCAGGGAATTCTGGGGAACGAAGATGTTCATTCACAGATGCCATTAGAGTGGCCCCGGCAGCAGGAGGCCATGATGCCGAAAGGTCTTCCAATTCATTATTTGTGATGCTTTGACATCATGGTGAAACCCAGAAATGGTGATCAAACTTTATCATGACACGGGAATTTGTAATTTGGTGTCACTAAATTATTTTCAGGGTACCCGCTTCCAATTTAGGCTCATCTGGGTAGATTTTGTGGTCGGAGTCCGTCAAAGAAGGAGCTCTGGAATTCATCAAATGTGGCTACTAAAATGGCTGACTTCCTGTTAAGTTTTGGGGTCAGTTCCTTCAGAATTTTTTCAGTGAAAATATCTGACTTCCTGTTTGATCTTGTACTTTGGTCCTTGAGAGTTTTTCGTGCCTTTTTCCATGACAGACACATCCACCCAATTGAATGTTGATCAGTAACACTGGTGAATAGAAGCAGTGGGTGATACTTTTTATTTTTTGATGACTTGCGCTCTGCCGTAACATCATCCGTCTCGCCGGAGACAGCAATGAGATCTCATGCGTAAAATGAAGTGTCGCGCAAACCCGGAGGAGGAGGGAGGCGACCGTTCTATGGCGGCCATTAATAAGCCCGACGCAGACAGCAATAATAGTGTGTGCGTGTGCTTCTATTTTCCCCCTTTAATATGCGGAACTCCTTTGGAATCCTTTGAATGGAAACAGCTTTTAACGAGAGGTCTCCAAGACACGATTACAAGCTTTCAAGCTGTTTGGATGTTTTGCGCTACGGCGTGTAATAGCGTCATTATTCCCTCTTTTGCACCCACATGTAAAAACATTCAGTTGTCTTTGTTCTCACTCGACTGACCCATCCACAAATTAACACCCAGCTTTCATTTTGGTTTGTATGTCTTTGTTGATCACTATACTGTAAATATTGTACTAGACACTAGGTGCAGCAAATATGTTGAACATGGGGTCTTCAAACTTGTTGTCATCTGCTTTAATGATCAAAGTACTGGTAGTTATAAAGTGAAGTTAACGCTGATGTTTTTTCACTACAAGACGTGTCCTGGCTCGTCCACTAATATTAAAGAATGCTAAAAAGCAGGGATTGCCATGGCAACAACAAGTGAAGCATCATGGCTCCTATAAGGATTTCAACATCAATTCCAAACAAAAATATGCTTCAAAGGTCACTGAAGCTAAAAATTAGGTTAGGTTTGACCAAAAAAAAAAAAATTAGGCTGGTCCATCTATATTTAAGGGGCCATAGCAAGTGATCTGTGGTTGCCATGGCAACAACTGTAATAGCTGCTTTAAGGAGCACTGTAGCCATGTGATGTTTGTTTTAACACATAATGGTTTCAAGCTGGTCCGCTGATATTTAACAAGGTATTATTTGCATTAAATAGACTTATAAAGGCAAATCTGATTTCTGCGTTATGACATCGAATTGTCAGTAATTATTCAAGTACCTGCCCGCTTCGTTGTTGGTATCCAACTACTGAGTTAAAAAAAAAAAAAAAAAAAAAAAAAAAAAAAGTCTGACAGTGACAATACACTGTGCAAAGTAAGGCTGCCTTCAACAAATCTTTAGAAAATTGATTATCCTATTGCTTGTTCCATCAAACAGTCGAGCAATTGACCCCCGCACCCCCAACAATTTTTGAAAAATAATCTACTTAGGTTGAACATGAATACAACTACTAATTTGTTGTCAATAAAAGGATACAACTACTCATTATTATCCTCCATCAAAAATTGCCTATGCTAACAGTTAACAGTTACGATTAGCTGTAGCGCAATATCAATTCTCATTTAAAGTCAACAATCACTAATTACCATTTTGCTGACACATCCATATTGATATATGTATGAAAAACATGTAGTCCTCAAGTCACTTGCATCACTATTCCATGTATAAATCTCCAAGTGGAACAACTAACCCTGTATTCTGCTATGAGTTCAGTAATTACGTACAAGTACCAGTATTTTTTAAGTAGATTTATCCGATTTGATCAACTTTTTTTTCCCAGGAAAATGCAAAGCAAAACATTTGCATCATCTGCAAACTTCAGAGGAGTCAAATACATTGCTTCAATTTATTTTGGGGGAAATGCTGAAGCAATTCGTAACCAGAGTTGGCTGGCTCGGAGTGTACCTTTGCCGCCCAATATTCTGCTGACAACCCGTTGAATTTCAATTGAGCCAACGCAATGAAAAGACATATTGGCCGCAAGAGAAGCACACATCAGGAATGATCCAATCTGGAGAATGTTTGTTATCCATATCAAATTTAGGAGTTAATTTAAATACTGAATATTATTGAGAATGATTTGTTCCAAATAATAGGCACTTCTGGGCAAAAAACATTGCTTGAATGAGCATGCATTTTCATTTCAAGCTCAGTAATATTATCTTGCAAACCCAACATCAAATATCCAGGCTTGTCCAAACGATATAAATGAGAGCTAAGAAGTAGGTCATCTGTGGTTACCATGGTAAAAGAGATGCTATTCAAGCATCAGGATTCCCGAAAGGATTTCAACATTATGACCAAACCTATTTTAATGATCAAAGTAGTTATAAAGTGGCACGCGATGTGTTTGGGCCGGTCCCCTGATTTGCAGTCAATCTAGGGTTGCCATAGCAATAACACAATTGCAATTCAAGCGTGAAGCCACATTCAAAATGAATTTCAAAAGAAACGACCTAATCTACTTTAATGACGAAAACAGCAGGAAAGTGATGTTAGTGTTGATGCTATCAATGACAGACGTCTCTGGCCTGGTCCATCGAAAGGAACCTTAAAAGCAGACGAATCAAGTTTACCAATGGACACGACAAAGCTACTAGGCAAGCATCAAGGCCCCCCATAAGGAATTTTCAACATAAACTGTCACATACACTGCTGAATTTAGGGAGATATTGCATCAGGCAAGCTGAGCTTGCAGCTGATAGTCTGCAAGCTGCAAAGGAGCCCCCCCAATGCACACTTACACAACTCCAAAGAAGAGGGTCTGCGTAGTAAAGATAAACGCAGGCTACTAAGAACACTTGCCATTCTGTAAACATTCCGACAGGACTCGATATAGAAAATGGAAGAGACGTCCCGACTCGACCTCTCTTTGATTCAATGCATGTTGTCGACGCAGCTAGCTTGATGAGGAGATGCGGTGGTCCCGCCACCTGGATGGGCCCCCGCTGACATCAGAGGCCTGGCCCCCCCGCGGTGCCACTCTGTAAACTGCATCACGAGCCGCCCGGCTGCCCTCTGCCGCTTCAAACAGGCGGATGATTACAGTGGAAAGCTGTTTTACAGACGTGACTTTTCCTGAGAGACGGTGCAAACGAGGTTGCAAGGCCGAACCAAGAGCGATTTGACCTCCCGCTGGTCTGCACTCACACTGGACTCGCGGCAATTAGCCCACAGTATGGCTCCAATGAAAGTCAAACTTGATAGCGGTGTTATTAGTAGGGTTGGGAAATAAAAGTCGACCAAGTTAGGTAAATCGACTTTAAAAATAGATCTGCCTCAGAGCTTTGCTGGAACCAGGTTTGTGCCATCGTTTTCTCCACGGACTTTTCTTGCAGACATCGGCAGTGTTGCGATGACTGAGAGGAAGAATGACGCCGCCCAAAACCTCAAGATATCAGAAGTTGGAATTAATTTCCAATTTGAAAAAAAAGTAAAAAATAAAGTCATATTCGTACTTTGACTGTTTGACACCTGTATGCTAAGACCGGCTCCATTAGTTGTCTTGGGACCCTACTTCATGGCCAAATGAAGTAATTGGTTCATCAAATGGCTGATGGTATATGTGTGTGCTTAAAAATACATATTATTAGTTAGGGGGATTTCAACAAATACAATAGTAACACAATTAACGTGTTGAATTTCCTATATTTCACAAAGCTGTATTATCCAAGAACATAACCTGTCACTATAAACATTTACTACATCGTAGCTCAGTTTTTGGTGTGCAGTTTATCCTGTAGGGGGCAGTCAAGAACAAAACATCCCCTCGTGCTCATCAAGATGAAGAGCACGTGGAAGCATGAGTCGAAGGGCAACAGGAAAAAAAAGAAAATGTTTATATCAATATGATGTAATTAATGCCTGTATGTTTTTATAAAACAGAACATTACAAAGTAATACTTTTCCACATTCAAGTACAAATTACAACATTTTTCACACAATTGTCAATAGATTACAATCAGATGATCCCTTTTAAATTGTGATCAAGATTAATTCAGATCACAGACAATGTGATTAAAAAGATTATATTCATTAGTAGTCATATTGTAACATCAGTGAAGTGCTTGACAGAGGAACTAATCTCAGAAATCATCTCCTCAATCTGCAGGTCACCCTGACACTCGAGCGAGGTCGTGATTTACGAGTCAACGTTACAGCTGAATGGCAGTAATAAGAACGCTGGATGAATATGACGCTTATTTCATCACCATGCGTTTGAGGAGAGACAAAGCAGGAAGCAAGCTTTTTACCAAAGCCGTGCACCTGATTTAACATACTCACATCATATTCAATGATTGTATACTAATAATTTCACATTTTTTCTTATTAACATTTAGTGCTGTCAAGAGATTTAAAATGAGAATAATTAATTCATAATTCATATTAAATTGAGCTCATTGATCTCATTTTAATCTCACCTAAACATTTCTGGGAAAAAACCCTAATTATTTTTTAAAATTTAAATATATTTTGGCAGATCAAAATACTATATATATATATATATATATATATATATATATATATATATATATATATACTAAATAGTGCAACAACAAAATAGAGCAGCTAGTCATTTATTCTCTTCACCAAATGCAGTTATAACAATTCACCGTCTGCTGTATTAGACTAGCCCAGAGTGATACTGTAAGTGCAACCTTTAGTTTCAACCACCAGAAGGAATAATACTGTTTTTTTATGACAATCACCAAATAATTTGAAAATAAAACATTGTCCAGCCTCCCAATTCCAGTTTCAGGCCTTCCTGTGTGGAATTTGCATGTTCTTCCTGTGCCCGGCGTGAGTTTTTTCAGCGCACTCCGATATCCCCTCTCACATTCCAAAAACATGCATGCTAGGTATATTGGACACCGCATTTTGCCCTTAGGTGTGATTGTGTGCCCTGCAAGTGCAACCAGTTCAGGGTGTCCCCTAGCTATGCCTAAAAATGGCTAGGATAGGCGCCAGCAACCCTAGTGAGGATACGCGGCCAAAGAAAATGAATGGATGGATGCATCTAATGTAACAGATGTACATGAAATATAATGTAAGTAGCTCTATTATCTTACATTGTGGTCACATTTAAAGTCTACATGCCTCTACTATACAAGGTAATCCTTGAATGGCAGAAATGAGGTCTTGTGAAGATGTGTGAGATGACATGCCAAACTCCAGAAATAGGATGCTATCTCCAAATCATGACCCACTTTTAAAAATAACACAACCCACTTTGATGAGCCCGTTTCTCCATTTTGCCCTCTCTCAGTCACACTCCAACATTTAGCCTGGCGTACAGTCACCTGCAGAAAACTGACATGCGGCAGCTTCCCCTCCCACCTTCTCCTTGACTCGAGGTGAGATCGATAGGCCGGCCTGCCGTGAACTTCCACTCCCAAAAGGCTCATTATTTACAGACGCGCTCAGCACCCCGGCCGTTAATGCGCAATTAAGGGGAAAAAAGGGAAGCAGAGCAATATTTAACAACGCAAGCGTTTCAGTCTATTAGGTGGTATTCAGTGATTGAGGTTATGAATCGCTTCCAGGTTCAGGTAGTCGTAATAATTGCCGGAAAGTGCGGGCTGAATATCACTCTTGCAGCACCTTTTTCTGTAGCGATGCTCATCAGACCTTTCGACATTTTGTTGACTCATTTGAGTGCGTATTCACGGATTTGTTTAGTGTAAGCTTTCTTCTAAGGGGATATCCCCTCATTGGGTTGATTGTCCACATATTTCCAAGAAGGTCAGTGCTGGTTATATAAAACTCAGGCCAGAATTTCATTCATACTGTCCACAATATGTCAAGGTACGAGCACTGAGATTGTGGCTAAGCCGCTTGCATCAAAGGGGAATTTGAAAACTTCTTCAATTTTGACAAAACTTATATTTGATCCAAAATTGTTACATTTTGTGTTTTATATTGCATTAAGTACTATGAAGAAAAGGTTTTTGGTGAGAACATTTTGACATTTAGTACAACAATATGGACCTTAGGTACGGAAAGTCTGTTGTTTATAGAAAGTTTGATGTTTGATATGTACATAAGAAATAAATTGACTCTTGTTATTAAAAGTTGGACATGTTGGTTGACAAGGGGTTGTTATAATTGAAGATAGAATTTGATGCAAAAAAGCTATTTCATTCATTCAAAGGAGGCAAGTGTTCTGTTTCAACATCAGCAGCTGCATAAGCTGTAGAATGCTACTTTTTGCTGCTGCTGTCTATAAAACCAGATATCATGAAATAAATCCTTCAAATCCAACTTCTAAAAAAAATTAAGGAAATATTGGCCAAATAAAAAATCCTAACTTTTGTTTGGCACGAAAGGGTAGACTTTTTTTTTTTTTTTTTAGTGAGCATGAGTAAATGTTGAAAAAGCCTCAGAGAGTATTCCCATTAAGACGGGTGGAAAATTCCCAGTACAAAGAGCATGCGTGTGAAATGGGAAAGTGAGCGTTTCACAGGGGTGGCATTAAGGCAGCCGGATGCCTCCCTTGTGCGGGAGGAGTTAAGACACCAAGTGTGGAGATGGCTGCGGTGGGAAAACCCCACCGCCAAACTCAACACGGATCATGTTGCTATGTGGTTAATATTAAAAGCATATCCCCTTCGCTTTGGTGTTTTCCGTGATGGTTAATTCATACGTCGCTATTCTCACCTGACCAACATCTTTCCACGCTTCTAAGCCGTAGTGGATGATGCCACTTCCCATCCCATAATCCCTCACTGTGCTTTCCATTTCATGACATCTTTTTCTGTGGGATTAACACCAGTGGCCTGAGGGTGGCCGATAAGCGTTTCCGAGGTCTTGGAGAAGGAGCAAGAAGAGACCACAAACATCTGGCTGACTCGTCGGTGCTATGGATAGTCACTAAGGCCTTGCAGCAGTGGTGTAGCATAGTGTTAGAAAAATATAACACAATTTAATAACCTATCAATACGTCCCATATAAACCCTTTAAGAGGGTACACGGTTGGCTCAGGTAGTATACCTCTTTGCGGTCAACCACATTCGTTGCTTATTTTGGCATGAAAGGTTTGACTTTTGCGATTGGACTCACCAAACGAAACGGCAACACGAGTTTAATTCCCGCTTAATGACACGGTCGCTAAAGGAACGTCTGCCTTCACAAAAAATGAAAAAAAACTCATTAACTTTTTTCCCTTGCATGCATATGGCTAATAACATTTTTTTGCAACAAAAAGCGTATACTTAGCTGATGGATGATTACGAGAGCATCGAGAAGAGACGTTAGAGATGTTATTTTGAAAGTTTTTCTTTTCCTAAAAACTGTCCACTCTTCAAAATAAAAAACATTCTTGATCAAATATCCAACTATTCTGGCTGAAAATCATTTTTGTTGTTTTTTTTCTTTTGTTATGCCTTTGTTATAGATAATTATCATAACGTGTACCACAAAAACTGTGACAAATTGAAATGAATCCTCTTTGATCAGGCGTTAAAAATGCTGATTAAGAAAATATTCAGAATGCTTTTTTATCCTCATCAAATATTTGCAGACTTATGCGCTCCATAAGGAGAATGACAGCAGGAGCCCGAAGTGGAATTTATTTATTTCTTGGGATTTTGGATTTAAGTTTTAGGCCTTGGGTTTCTTACTTCCAGTTTCAGCCCAACATTTTCATTTGAGAGCATCACAATTTTATACCTTACTTCAAACCTGACTACATACAAACTAAAATGATTTCCCCCACACTTCAACCTTTTCTTCCAAAGCATTGAACTTGTTATACAAGCCATGTTTAATACCAAACATAATTTTTCTGCATTCAATTTGTACATCTTACCAAGCCATACTCTTAATTTCCTTACCAAATGTCACATTTTTATACCAAACAATTCATTTTGCTTTCATATCAAACAATATTATGAACAACTAAACAACACATTTTCCTGACGAAACCTTCGGCTCTTTATTCCGAAATTCAAACATTTGTGTACCAAATGTCAAACAATTGGCTTCGGCTCAAAGCTTTATACCAAGCATCACAGATTTATTGTGTTTTTTGCTCCACGTAATCCTATTACTGTACTACAGAACACTGTTTTTGCCAACTCTAATGAAAACCTCAGATTAATTTAATGTCTGCAGTTAATAGATGCTTACCAATCGTTTGTACATTGGAAGAAATAATTACAGTACAAATACGATGAAAATGTGAGCGCATTTTGAGGTCCTTTATGTTGAGAGCATGCAGTCGTGTGCATCCACATTTGTTTTACTTTCTGTCAACATAGCGGGGCCCTGACATGAATGATGAATGTTGCGTACCATCTCATATTGATGTCGGAGGCGAGGCGTCAAGTTTAAATGCGCTTCTGCTTCTTGCTCATTAAGCTTATCTCGCTCTTCTCGGCGGCTTTTAAGATGCCGGCCTTATCTCGGGGGCCACGAGTGCTCCTTGCTGCACTCCCGCCTTTTATCGCAGCGTTCGTTCGCTGAATCCCATTTTGTCCCTTTTGGATTACACACAGTGTAGCCGTAAAGAATAATATGAAAACACACACGCACCGTGTAATGTGATTTCAAAGTTGACATCTTTTATGTGGCGTTGATGCCGTTTAATTGCAACGTTTTGTTATTGAGTTGTGACAAAGAGGGCTCTTATAATTTTATGAAGTTTTTATAACAACTGATTTTGAATGTAACATTTAATGATTTATTTCATTTATACCTTTATGATCCAACATTAACTTAATTCGTGACAAACATCTTTTTAGACTAAAAATCAAACGTTTCCTACCCCAAATTTTTTTCCACCAAACTTCTAACAAATGTCAGACCGATCACACCAAACGTCACAATTTTCGTACCAACTATAAAGGTTTTTGCAACAAATGTCATTCCAAATGTCAATCAGTCGTCCAGTCATGTCTCATACGACATAACCTTTTCATCCGTAGCACTTTTATCTTACAATTTTATCTTGAAATTTCTGTCTAAATTTTACACCTTATGCCATTTTCTTTTCTTTCAAACCAACAGTTTCAAAACAATAGTTTTGTACCAAGCTTCAATCATATAGTATGAAATGTACCCAGTCACACTCTATATACTAAAATGATTTTTTTTTAAACAAAGTTTTTGTACCAGACTTCAAATCATTAGCTATTTACAATATCACTTTTTTTGGTCCCCCATAAAAAACTTTTTAGTTTTTATTTATTTTTTAAAATTTTACTTGAGCTTGACCGCTCATTCACACAAATGTCATTGCTGTGCTGGAATCTATAAAATATTTTAACCGCTTATCCACACAAGGGTCAGGGGCAGGCTCGAGCTTATTCCAGCTGTTTTTAGACAGCAGGAACGATACACTCTGAACTAGTTGCCAGCCAATAACAGGGCACACAAACATGAACATACATTCACACTTGCAAAAAGGGCAACTTAGAGTGTCCAATATCCTACCCTACATGTTTCTGGAATGTGTGAGGAAACCGGATTACCTGGGGAAAAAAACACACAGGCACAGGGTCAACATACAAACCCTCCAAAGCTGGAGACGGAAGTGGACCTGCAACTTACGCAAATAGAAGTATTGAGAATACCTCTTCACACATTGTGGCTCCTCTACCAAAAGACATTACATTATATTGTACAGGTGAACCAAATGTTCAGTGCGTGTATACTCAACCTGCACCCCCCCCCCCCCCCCCCACACACACACACACACACACACACACACACACACACACACACTCAATGCCCAAGTGGAGCAGACACAGTCAGTCTGCAGAAAGAGAGAATACATGATTGGAAAGCCTTTAGCCAGGCATAGACTACAGCCACGCTTTGCAATCCATCATGGCGATAGCAATCTTAGCTCATGCCCTCACGCTACACTCACACGCATACGCATACACACGGAAACAGATACATGCCTGCATTTATGAATCAAGTAATGCAGCTGCTGGGAAATTCACAATGACACAATTATTTAAAAGAAAATATGGCAACTCTGTTTCATTAGCATTCTACAACTTGAAGCTGGACCTTGTAGACTAGAGAAGGACTTTGCCTGACAACATTGATACAGTAAAGAAAAAAAAGAGAACATTTAATTACACTTTAAATATTTCAGCGATAACAGAGATGCACACAATTTCCAGTCAGTAACAGGAAGGTTTATATTTGGTCAGAGAAGTTTTGATGATCTGGACGAAAGATCGTATGTTGGCCGACCGAGAGGCAAGAAGGCAGGTGGCCAAAAAATCTGTTGGCGGATTGTTGCCATACCTTATTAATTGATCATAATTTGCGTAGTCCGATTTTGAGGTCAATGCAGTTATCTTAAAAGAGCGACTGACCCCCCCCAGCATGATTGTTGCTACAAGACGCATGCGTAGCTGTCTCTTTAAATCTCAGTTTTAGTCTCCAGGGTCACCACTGGAAAAGCTGGAGTTCACCCTGAAGCGGAGGGATGAGTGAACGACGCCACCTTTTGTTCATGCTACTATAGCAAGCGCTGGGAGCAGCGCGAGGGATTGTGTAGAATGAAAAGGAGGCAGGTGCATAGATCACTTTCATCTCCCCCAGGCCTGAGAACAGCTAAAAAGATGGACTTGTCCTCCATAGAAGAAACTTGAGTTTGTTTCTTTGAAGTAACACAAGAAGGTTTTGCTTTGTTTTGTTCTCCCCAGGAGACATTCAGCCTTGGTGCAAAAACATCACGATTGTACTAGCGTCACTGACCACTAAACAATAAAATCCACAAGGTACATACATCTTCGCACTGAACGTGAGTTATTACTAGTCACAGTCTCCGTCTTTAATTTGAAGTCCCAATCCAGATTAAAAAACACTAATTTCAAAGCCTGATTTGAAAGCCTAACTTCGAAACGATAATTGTGTCTTGGAACCCTCACGCCTCAAAAGCTAGCTGTGTACAATAAGGACAATGGAACTTACGTGCGTGCGTTTGACATGACTTGTCACATCTCATTGCTGGGGCAATGTCAAATATGATTGTGTTGTTGTCATGGTTACTGTGATCACAGGACACAGTATGACCATCCAGAGTATAGGGAAAAAAGCTAATGTGAAAAGCATCCATTAAAGTCATGTAGAAAAGCAAAAAACAAAACAAAAACAACACTTTTTCTGAGCCATACAATAATACCCTTGTCCCTGTTTGAAATAATACAATAAGACCCTTGTCCTGGTTTGAAACCCTAGCCAAGATTTGAAACACTATTTTGGAACCATCCTAGAAGCTGGAATCCTTATTTGAAAAACTAACTGTTTCTTGAAACCTTGACACTTCATAAAACCCTAACCAAGCTCTAACTTGAAACCCTAACCAACATTGAAACGCTTGATTTAAAATCCAACTCTGTTTAGAAACACTAATTTGAAATTGTAAACTAAATTGGAACTGTAAAAAAGACCTGAAAACCCGGTCATGGTTTAAAACCATAACTTGAAATACTAACCTTAATTTTAAACCCTAATTAGAAAGCCGAGCCCTCATTTGACACCCGGCCTTAGCTTTAAACAAAGCTTTGACGCCCTAATTTGAAATCCTTGTTAACCCAAGTTTTAAAATCCTAATTTGAAATGTATTTTTTTAAAACCTCTCCTGGCTAAAAACACCGATTCAAAATCCCAAGACAGTCTTGAAACCATAATATCGAATCCTAACGACGTTATTAAACCCTACATTAGCCTGGTTTGCAATCCTAACTTGAAAAACCTCACCCTGTCTTGAAAGTGTAGGTCTTGCTGAAACTTTAACCTCAGCATTAAACCCTAAATTGAAACCGTGACCCTAGCTCGAAACGCTAATAGTTCATTTCCCCAGTACTAAATAAAGCAAACACTCCGATCTTGGGAAAACATTGTTCTGCTGAGTCTGCTGTGCTTTTCAACGGTGTCTCCCACTTTTTGACTCATAGAACAATCTGTAGGTGTGTTGTGCTTTAATGACGCCGGCGTTGGTTTCATTTCCCCTGTCGCACGTATCTTAAAGCTAGGTAACCACAGGTGCCCTTTCATGTAATCCATTTCCTCCTATTTGCATACATGCATAATGCATGACATCACGGCATTCCCCCGGCCCGGTGTCCGACGAGACACAGCCGCTATTATTAGTATGCCGGACGCCGCCGGCGCCTCTGGGCCGTTCATCTCGGCTTAAATTAAACGAAACTGAAGGGCTGAGGTGTCCTCTCGGCTCTTTCGGTGCCCGCATCCGTCTGTTTTATTCCAGACGGTCTCGCGGCAGGCGGCGGGCCAATCCCAGCTGGTTTGGTGCAAAATATGTAAGTGTGAGTTGGGATTGATTGTCAATCACAGGCCTTCCAACATTTAGGCCGCCGAACCTGACATGGAGTTTTTTACTATTATAACAAACACTTATAAAATACTTATTTAAAGGGAAGTTTTGAATTCTGTTTTTAGGACATAGTTAGGGGACAAAAACAGGGTTATTCTTTGAAATTAGGCCTTTAAAACCTGGGTTAATGTTTCATAGTTCATTTTAACCGTAGTTCAATTTAAATTTTCACATGACTTACAAGTTTGAAGCAGAAGTTAGGGTTTCAACTTTAGTGTTTCAAACTTAAATAGAATTATCAATTTAGGATTTAAAGTTTTGGTCAGGGCTCCAGGTCTGATTTTGAGTTTCAGACGATGTTGGAGTTTAAGGTCGGGTTTAGAGTTAAGCATTCAATTTTTCAAAGTTTCAATCCATGTTATGTCAGATGGCAAGCTTCCACAATCCACCATCAAAGCAACCGTCCTTTTTTCTTTATTGTGTAGGCTCCAATTCGCCGACTAAAAAAATAATATAAAACAAAGTGAAGCATGGATTAGGGTTAGGGTAATATTAGATTTCTGTTTGGGTTATGATCTGTGAATGTTTGGGTTAGGATAGGTATCAATGGATGGAACCTAGAGTACCTGGAATAAATTCAATGAAAAGCCCCCTTTTACCCCAAACATTTCACTGTACATACTTGAAACAACAGTTCTGCATTGCAGGTGTTATGGACATGAAAGCAGGCAGCCATCTGACACAGCGCCAGCAGCACCACACAGTGAGTGTGTGCGCAGCAATCTTTGTATAAACACATTTATTGCGAGTGCCGTTTCCACACAATGCTGCACATCCCTTCGTTACTTTGCGCGTCACTTTTTGCGCCCTCTGTTCTTCGCGTTAAAAGATCGACACCTCACACCAGCGCATGATGCACTGCAATACTCCCCTGCTCAGTCTGAACGTGGAGTTTGAAGCAATCCAACAGCACTACCACGCAATCAAATGTTCAAAGAAGACAATTTTGGATAAAACTAAACCACTGCTCTGCTACATCTGGCACTAAGAGCGTTTTGGCAAGACATTTACGTAGTCTGGTGGATTTGTGTGCCGTGCGGCCATGGATGGAGCGACAGGTGGGAATGATGGTGGAAACCATTAGCCATGCGGGTAATTGCAAACACTGCTGCCACCCTGCACATGCAACCGGCTGATGGACGTCTGCTATTGCTAAGGACAGCAAACCATTACCTGGCAGGCATCTGACGCTCCTGCTGATAGCCACATAGGCCCAATTGGACTGGAAAATGGTTCATCATACAGACTGGGACTACTAATTTAGATCTCACCATCACCCCAACCTCACTTGTTGTGTCTACCATTGATCATACTTTAGGTTGTCACTGATTTATATGCACTTTCATGCAGTGTTGTGAAATCTTGTAAGATTGTTTTTCTGCTGACTTCTTACCCATAATATTTGCTTTCCTCATCTATATAGTAATACATCCATCCATCTATCCATCCATCTATCTATTTTTTTATATTTGACACAGCTGAATATTCATTAGTCGAAAGTCCCTGAATTCATCATCTTTATTTGACATGACAAACAGCTCCTCCCATTCAGATCTCAGATGTGCATATCTTTCTCCTCATCATTTGTTCAAACATCCTCTTTCCATGGGTAGTCGTCTTTGGACCTTTTTTTTTTTCTAAATGATTTGCTGATCATCTTACTTGGGATATTCTCCCAAGTTTTCTTTACCCAAGTGATGACTATTGAGCGATCACAGCGTGGAAGTTTGCCCTTCGCTGTTTCTCCTCCAACCTGCCGACATCCATGCTGGCGTTAAACACATGTCTACGGGCTGAAGGAGACAAGTCAAGCCGCCTTTTTCTTTTCATAATGTGTCAAAATCTGCTGAAAATAAATAAGACATGCATTTGAACTTTACAGGGACTTTAGATACAGCATGTGAATACTTTTGCCACCCGCTATTTATGCATTATCATGCAGCGCTGTGAGTGAGGGTTGTTAGCTTCAGAGGAAGACCGCTGTGCATAGTGAGGGCAGGCGATGCTGCTAATTGTTGGTCTTTGGCGACTAACTCTAACCGTGGGCTGTCTCAGTGTGGCAGGGAGGGAATTGACTGGAATAAATACGCCACATAAGCAGGCTGCTGTAAGAAAGTTTGCAGGCTGTTTCATCACGCTGCACTCACTTCTTTGGATGATTTTCAGACAAAAACATACTTTTCTTTATAGATACTTTAAGTGCCCCAAACTTTTGTGGGAATTGTTTTTCTTGCTTGCTTGTTGTTGTTTTTTTTTTGTATTTCTACAGGCTAATATTTTTAATTGGTTATGACTATATCATCTTCTCAATGACAGGAGAAAAAAGATTTTTAGGGTTAGGGTCCTGTAATTTTTTATGTTTGGAATCGAGTAGTGGTTGGGTTTGATAGTATGGTAGGTATTGGTTAGGGTGCATTAAAATACTCATATTAATGCTTTAACACTTGTTAGCTTTGGGTGTATAGAGGTTATCTTTCAACATCCTGGTGTTCTATTTCATTCCTCTAAGCTTGGGAGTCCAAACACAGAACAAACAAGATCTTTGTGATCATTTTGAAATGTCCTTGAGCAAGACGCTAAACCCCCACTTTCTCCTGATGCTGCGTCATCAGTGGGTAAATGAGTTGTCAGTGTAAAGCGCTTTGAGTACGTAAGGTAGAAAAGCACTAAGAGTAAGTCAGTAAGTCAGTTTTACCATTTATCTTATCAAGGGACTCAGCTCTCCTCGTCTAAACTTGGCTTTAGCCGGAAAGGCAGTTTCTTTATCTCTAGGCAGGGATTGAACCAGTGGACACTTTCCCCTCCTACTCTAATCGCAGCCTCTGGCGCCCCGGGTCATTGTTGGCCATTTGCTGCTTCTGTCTGTTGCATCCCACAAAAGCAACATTTACTCAAGTCCAACACAAAACTCACTGACCTTCAATTTGTTTGGGTTTTAGAAACTCAGTGGTGCCTTGACTTACAGAAGTTTAATTCATTTGGTGATTATGTAACTGCAAAAAATGGTTGTTTTGTGAGTCCATCCATGGCGTTTTGCATTGTGTGTTTAGCCAGCGGACCTTCGTGGAATGTAAACTAACATAATTATGTCGGTAATTGGTCAATTAGTATTGTGTTAGGGTTAGTCCGCAATCGTTGCCGAGGGAAACAACAAACATCAAAACTATGTGATGGATAGTAGACAAGACTGAAATCTTATGAATTCTGGAAAGGGATGTAAACCTCTGTGCTCAACTGTAAGTAGGGCAAGTTTTAATACGTGGCTATTCATCACTGAAAGTTTTTTGTTTCCTCTCAAGTCTTGGTTGTATATGATTTCTCTTTTGAGTCTTTGTGTGAAACACAAACACCCCCACCCTCCAGGGTTATGTTGATAAACAAAGCAATCAGTGAGGCCCTGCAGCAGACCAGGACTGAGGCGGGCCCCCTGGTGCTGGAGGGGAACTGGAGGCGAGGAAGACATAGTGTAGGATCATCAAAGAGCGCCAAGGCCTGTGTATCTTAAGGCGAAGCGGCGGCACATCAAACAGCAACAAGACAAGGGGCGGCAGGGGGGCGAGCGGCGGGAAGGTGGAGGGGTGCTGGTAGGTGGCAGGTTCGCCGCGTGAGGGGTCACTCGGGTGCTGAGTGAGAGAAGGACTTGGTGCAAGCAAGCAAGATGAAGAGAGGAATTGCATCATGGGATTTTTGAGAATGAAACGGCTAAAGATATTTGATGCCAGAAAAATGTGGAAAGTCTCGGCATGTGGTACAGTAACATGACCGGGCGAGAGTTTGGAAACACCTAAATATTTAAAAGGTCAAAAAATTCAAGCTATAAAATTGAAAATGCACAGGTGTGACCTGAAAGAAATTTTAGGCCATTAAACATCCTCCACCTCATACTGCTGCCTAAGGAAGCTGCCTAAAATGTGCAATAATTTTATTTGAGCAAAAGGTGCATATTTTGAAAAATTTTAATAAGACATTTTTTATTTGTCAACTGGGATGGGATAAGATTTGAACAAAGTGAGATTTCATGTCCATGCACAGCATGAAACCTGATTTCTTGAACTTTCAAAGGATGATTTCATGTGGAGGTTAGGGTTTGTAGCTAATATTTGGGTGCTAAGTGAAACTTAAGACTTAGAAACCAATCCTTCAAACGTGGGTGAGGATTTCAAATGAATGCCAGATGCCGAGATGAGAAATTGCATTATGGATAAGAAGCGCCACTGACAGCTCTTATTAAGTAAAAGGGAAGTTGGCGATGTTTGGAGGGATTGGTGGTGTGTGTGGGGTTCACCCAGCGTGCCAAGGAGTGCATGTGCGTGTCTGTGCATGAACGCAGCAGGACTACACGTAAGCCAACTTTCTCCCGGGGGGCTGTTGTTTGTTTCCTTGCTGTCACATTCGATATGAGCTAATACTCCAAAGGAATGCAGACAGACACCTCGTTGATGACGCTCAACTTCCGAGGTCACACAGCCTCCGCGGGGAATGTAGAAAGGAAACAAAAACAATGTTTAGATGTAATGCTAAGGAGCTGATTATTCATATTAGTTTTCTGTGTCCACTGCTTTCCATGCAAGGTGATTGATTAATATGGGGCTGAAGTATGGAGGTGAAAAATGGATTTCCATCCATTCGCATGTGAGGTGACAGACACCCACGCAGTCCTCCAGATGCTGTTTCGGGAATCTCTCCGGGAGACGCTGGGCATGCAAATGAGGACGTTGGGCTAATAACGTTTTATGACCTGCTACGTTTGCGGAATGACAATCAGCTCTGCTGTTGACAGTGAATGGGAAAGGTTTATTAATGAAAGTAACCAAACATATCAGTGGGCAGCCAGGGAAGTTTTCACGCCAGCGTTAGGCAGGCTTTGAGTTTTAAAACCCGGGTTAACATTAGAAATTCCAGGGTTTTATCAACCTTCCGACAGGATACCTTTTTTATTTTTTTTTTGCATACTGTAGGCTCCAGTTTAGGCCATTTACGGTACAGAGCATAGCCCCAACAAAAAAACGTGAACAAATGCCCACATTTTCTAAAATGAATGCCTTTTCTCATGTACTGTAGGGCAATTGATATAAATAGGGGCGTCAGATGAACAATTTAATTGTGATGAATTACAGTCAGTCACTGCAGGAATTTTAATTATGTAAATGTAGTTTTTAATCTCTGAGTTTATGCATTCTGTATGATCATTAGAACCGTTCTGATGCAGTCAGGCTTCTTGGCCTTGAATTTTTGGGGGTTGGAAATCTAAGTTCAATCACACCCTGAAGTAGACACTGATCGGCTGTCATTTTGTTTGGCATAACCTGATAGGCCACTGATGTGGGTGGGAGGGAAAGTTTAGGATCAAATGGAAGACGTGAAAATTGAGAGTCTGTCGGTGCAAATTTATGGTAAATTCAACGTAAAATTAACAAACAAACAAAAACAGCCCTGACGGCACGTAGATTCTTTGCAGGAGGAGTTTGCTTACCATTGAAGCAGCTCAAGTACAGCCTTCCGCATAAATGCGAAGCATTCGGTTGTGATTGCAATTACAGCTAAAGACAGAAAAGAAGACACAAACGTAGCGATGAGTGGCACGATGAGTGAAAGTATGGAGGGAACTGAACCAAAATGCAGGGAAGCCAGAAGGCAAAGTGCCAAAAAACTAAGATTTAAGATTTAATACCAGCACCCCTAAATATTTAAAACATTGTGCATTTCATTCTTTCCACTGGACGTCCTTTTTTAAAAATCAGATTTCAATAACTTAAATAGAGCACGCTCTTGCCAAAAAACCCCCACAAAAGCTTCATTTGATAGTTTGCAAACATTTTTTTGTAGGCTAGGAAACATTTCAGGTGGTCACAAAACATAAACCATTTGAACTGAAAAGAAAGATTTTAGCCGCTGTGGTCACCATATTAAAGCCATAGAGAGGGTTGACTGTAGCCAAGAAAATTATGAATCGTTAAGAATAAGAGATCAACTTGCCTAGTTTAGTCACACACTTTCCCCCAAAGTGTCACGCTTCTCTTTCCTAAATAGGGAATTAAATTACAATGAATACGAAAAGTTGAAATTTAACTTTCCCGGCTGGGAATTCAGCGCCCCTAAACGTTAAGTAACTGGGAATTCATTTATTTCTCTCCGTCATGTCGACTGCATTCCAAATGCTGCGTTTGATTAACATGGCATTGAAACAGGGAGGTGAAAATGGATTTTCATCTATTTGCACGTGAGGTGACAGACAGCCGCATGCTCCTCGGGATGCTGCTTCAGAAATATCACCGAGAGACGTTGGGCATAAAAATAAGAACATCGGGCTAATAGCGTTTTATGACCCGCTAGTTACATTCGCAGAATGATAATCAGCGAGGAAGGATTATTAATGAAAGTAACATACTGCCAGATGCAAAGAAGGCAAAGGATGGAGCAGAAATGAGGGTAATGCTAATGCTTTATGTTACCAATGGAAATGGATGTTGAAGTTATGAGTCATAGAACTCTTAACATATTAGCCTATTACAACCAACAATTGCAATGCCGTCAAAACATTTCTTACACGCATTTCAAATCCGAGTTCAAGTTCAAACTCGGATTGAAACAATGTTGAATGTTTCTTCAATTGAACCCATTTAGTTGAGGTCTCAGTGAAGCTCTACAACAATTCCTTGAGACTATACAACAATACACAAAGCAATCAAACACAACACAATACACAGTACGCTGTGGAACAGCACAGACTAATACCCTAATATAAAATACAATACAACATAATCCAGTGTGTTCCAAATGCTTTCGCTGCATGAAAGCTTCTTTCTTTTCTCTTGTTCAATGTGACTTAAATAAAGTCAACAGTAAAGTTAAGTGGGGGCTGTCTGCCTTCATTTTCTACTCTCTTTTCAATTTCCTCTTTACCCTTTGAGCATCTTTGTTGTTTTCAAAAATCCGTCCGGCTCACCTTGGGAAATGAAAGGATGTCTTACTTGCACACTGACAGGACTACATGAGGTAAACGGTGACAAATCCACTTCCTGTCTGCGGGCCCCGCGATGCAGCATGAAAGCAGCGGATTTATTTATTATTTAACCTCCCTCTTGGCTTCGAATCACATCTGAAGATGAATGAGATGTGCTTGTGCTGCCGACTGGACACATCTAAATAGCAGATGAGTCCGATGCTTGGAGGAGACAGATGTCTTCTTCCTTGCTGCCCTGTCATTTGTTCAGCCACGTACACGCACAGACGTGAAAAAACGCTTCTATAATTGCCAGTGCAAGTAAATATGATAATTACCCCTCCCCTCAAAAAAATGATCAATGTCATCACCATCAAAACAGCTCGGGATGCAGACATGATGCAACTTGCTAAGCAAAACCTCAGCCAGAGCCAAACAGCCTTTATTTAGATCATCACCATGATGTGTATATACTTTTTATTCCGCTGGCCGACATTGCATATGGGAATCTCTTTTCTACTGCCTTACCTGGATGAAGGATACATATTAAAAAAAAAAAAAACACACTTGCTGAATACATTCAGATCTGAATTCTGTCAAAAACCTATGCATTATTTATTATCTAATGAGAAATGCTTGAAAATCTATGCAATTTCACTGTAGAGCACATGACTGAGAAGTTAACAAATGACCACTGACCAACCAGCACTAACTGATCACAAAGTAACTGATGTACTGACCGACTGTTAAACTGACCAACTAACTGATTGACCTGCTGATAAAACCAACTAACTCGTGGATTAGATTTCGTACCGTGGGAGTGGTAATTGAACGTAGCTCAAATGTACTGCAGCATGAGGGCGTTCTTGCTTTTCTTTCTCTTCTCTACGATAAGTGCACACACCGCACGCGCGCGCGCACACACGCACGCAAGTGTATTCAAACAAGCATAGTGCTGTCGGATGGCTTTCACTCTTCAAATGAATGCGTGCGGCCGAGCGTGAGTGACATCACATGCAGTCAAATTAAATCTGTGTTGGAGCTGTGCAGACAGACACAACCTGTCAATCTCGGATATGAAAATACCTCCAGAAAGTTGTGTCGATCTGTCCCGAAAAAAAAATGCATTTCATGTACTTCGTGACTGTTCAGACTACAAAATAGCCATCCAGTTTCAAGCTGCATGGGCTAAAAATCGGATTTTAACTGGAAGACTGAACAAGGCCAAAGCAACTGGCAAGCAAACTAACTAGTAGACAGACAGGCTTACTTGCTGATTTAACAACTAATTGTTAATCCCCCCAAAAAACAACAACAAACAAACAAAAACAAAACAAAACCAAAAACTGATGGCCTAATGGCTAACGGACTGACCTGCTCACTGACCAATTAATAAACTGGTTAACCAAATTACTAATCTAATGACAGACTGGCCATATACAGTAAGTGACAACTAACTGACATAGCAATGAGAGGTCAATCAAAGTGACCGATTGAAAGACCGGCCAACTAACCACCTAATAAACTGAATGAATGGTTAACGAACCGAGAAACTCATGACAAACCAACACACACATGAAATCAATTTCCAAGCCGTGAACATGCAGCGTCCACCTGCCGGACTGTTCTGCTCTCATCTGCGAGGTCTTCTTTTTCGTACACCTCGTTAGCCTTGAAACCGGCGCCTTGTGCAAATGCTGCGACGAACTGCCAACCACTTCTGCACTGCCACAGAGTAGGCGACAAATTACCTCGAGTGTCCTGTCACCTACAAGTCGAGATGCTTACAAATTCCAGTACCTTTGTGGCGCACTTCCTCTAATGAACTACAGAGGGCACTGCCGCATTTTTTCCCCCCAAATGGTGAATCCATATTCTCGTAACGATGGTTGCAGGCAGCCAGGCACAGCTGGCTGCGGAGGACTTTGGTCAGAGGTTTTTGGCCACAATGTTGTGATCACACACTTGCCAACGTCCTTGGAGAAAAAAAAAAAAAAAAAGAGTCAGCACAGTGGCCCACGGCAGAAAGAAAGCCGAGAAAAGGATGTAGAGAGGAAGACGAGTCTCACAGTGAAATACCAAAAGAGTTGAGGCTGAGGCAAGGTTTCATCCACAACCCCATCCATTGTATTCGTCAATAGTGTAAAAAAGGCATTGGTAAAAGTATTCACTCAAATAATCACTCATATAAAAGGAAAATAAGTAAAGACTGAAATGTAGTTGAAGAGTAATCATGTAATAGTAGTCATGGAATTTGAAGGCTGTTAAAGATGAATGAAAGAACATCGACAAGCACACCCACTAAACTAGCCCAAAATTGTCACATTATGAAGTTAGTTATTATCTTCAAAAACGAGACACAATAAAAAATGAATTCACATCGCTGTGACTTCTATAAAAGTGCATTCATCAGTAAATATTTAACAACACAAGTGCATTTTAAATGATCTCTGCATTATATCCATGCAAATTGCATTTGGGGCCCTTTCTGAATAGACTTAGAACTGTCCGGCTGATGAACCTCTTTAGTGTCTTTTCTCCAAGTAGAGAGTTCATTAACCTACGTTGCAATTTTCTTTTCAAATGTTCATGATGAGATTGTCAGGGTGGGTAGCTAAGTGATGTCACATTGTTGACAGGGCCATTCCTTGCCCCACTGAGTGATATACCAGATCTTGTTGTCATTGCTAAAATGGAGTATTCCCACAAAGGTCAAGAGAAAATGGAGAAATAAATAAATGGATATTTATCCGAGCCAGAGAGGGCCTCTGATTCGTAATCCGGCAATGAAAATGGCAATGTTGTTTTGTCAGAAAATGCCGCCTTGCATTGTAACGATAGGGCAGAGTGGAGATGGAAGCAGTCATAGTTGTAGTCCTAGTAGTGGTAGTAGAAGCCATGCTAACAGTATGAGTAATAGCATTGATACTCAATTTTACTGGCAATAGTTTTGGTGGTAAAAGTAGTGGTATAGTAGTGATAACTGCATTGGGATTTATTTTAAAATCACAATATTAGATTTCACTCATTATTATATTCATTTGAATTACATTTATGAATAGCTCTGTAATTGAAATCTCACAGGGTTACATTCTGAAGGTCAATTTAGTGTAGTTAGCTCTTGCATAAATGCACATATATCATTGGAGCCTTGACATCATACTCACAGACAAATGGAATGTGTACTGAAATTGCGTTGAATAAATTGGATTTTTTTGCACTTTGCTCCTTTGCATAAAGAACACCAAAGGCGAATATGTTTCATGGTAAGTGCATTGGTTATAGTAAGTACTGTAGAATTAGTCACAGTCCAATATTTATATGAGTGGGTCTGGCAAAACTGCATGAAAAAACGTACAATGTACTGTATTAAGCCTAAAACTCACTTTTAACTGTTTAGTGCAAATGTCTACCTTCCCTTAACGCCAATCATCTCTACCTTGAGAAATGCTTTGTGGGACTTGGGACCGATCATGCTGATCTTGCTTCATTCAGTGATCTCCTTTATGAGGTGTGTCCAAGGGCATTATTCATTCTCAGTTCAAGTCTGGTGTGAAGAGCGTTCCAATCGACATCAAGTGCTGGTAATTTTTACAGACATGCGGCTTGGCACTGATAGTTGCGTGGTGGGCATTACCAAAGCCACCTTCATTTGCATCCAAACAAAGCAGTTCCTCTCATTGCTTTTACTGTAGAATCCATGTGCGAGAGGTGAAAGTCCTTGACATGGCAGAAGCAGAAAATGATTCACTGGATTCAAGTGCAGGAAGTACTTATAATGCTGGAAATGCTGGTTTGGTAACATTTTGTTTACTTTCAGCCACTAAATTGTCAGGTAAGCCGGTGGCGTATCATATGAAATGCCCTCAAAGTGCGTAATTTGGTGCAAAGTCATATGCCTGATTCCCAAACATGGCAAACTGACATAAATTAAAATTAAACTGCCCATATTCTTTCCTTATTGTGTACTTTTTGGAGCAAGGCTATTCCAGGCCCAGGTTATGAAACTCAAGCTATTGATTGACTGTTGAAGTCTCTGTAGGAGATGTAAATTATGTAAAGATTAATCATCACTATGTATGATGTATAAACATGGTACTTTAGAGGTCAACGATATTTAATCTGGAGAATTATGTCTGTATTAGAAAACACATTAAAACAACATGCAAATTTGATGCACTAATTTCCTTTTTTCCTTGAGTCTGACATAAATCTAATATAAATGAGGCATATAATCTCATGAACATAGTCTACATTAGAATTGTACATAACATTAAATATGTCATTTCAATGTACATACTGAAATCTGATGTTGACGTTCTACATTAGCATTGGCCCTCAGCGTCCTTGTGAAGAACAAGGCATGGTAGCGTCAGGCTTTCCTGACAGCATCCAATAAAAGTCTGCTTCCTCTTTAATTGCAGTCTTTTGCGATTATGTAGATTGTCAACAAAGAGTTTCCCCGAAGAGCCTTCTTCTCCCATTTTCTGACACATTGATGTTGAACATCCCGCGGAGGTCGCGCATCACCTTTGTCAGCCACAATCAATGCTTTTCACCAGAGAAGACCGCAATTACTGGAACATTTAACTGACATTTGGTGCTCTAATGGCCATTTTTGGGTTTGGATTGTGACACACACTTGAGTAGAGCACAATAGACCGGCACAGTGGCACCATTATGGACCTGAATACTTGTCAGTACTCCTCACTCCACCATTCTCTTTCTATGCCGACTGAGCACATGTATAATTCACGGTGGTGCTGTCACTCCGCCGCTAGGAAAACATGAATCCCGGCTGACGCACACCGCCGCCCTTGAACTCGACGCAAAAACCTGCAGGCGGGGTTTGAGCATGACGTCTCAACTCTTCTCAGTGTGAGAAACATGCTAAACACTGAGCTTTGCCTGAGAAAGTACTCAGGGAGAGTTCAGCAGGCCCGAAAACGCTGAGAAACGCTGGCATATTGACACCGTATCTAACATCTAATGTTCAATGCAGTATACAGTCGCACTATAGCATATTGACTCTATATTTATGATCTATAAACAGTTAAGGTAGCATATTTAAATCATTATATATATATATATATATATATATATATATATATATATATATATATATATACACACACACATCTACACACACGCACAAAAAGTTAGTGTGTGTGTGTCTGTCTATGACTCTGTAAATGAGAATATTTAAGGAATAAACATTGGAAATCATCTCAGCATTGTGAAAATGCCTTTCAACTAGTCAATGTGGTTCCATCCCACAGGCGACTTCCTCAGATTAGCACAATAGGGATTAGCCCACCCACCTCTGCTCAAGCTTCCACAAGCAAAGGGGTGTTAAGGGTGGTGGGGTGTGCTGACATTACAATTTGCCCAGTACGTCGCGGTGTGGGCGCTGGGAAAAAGCTGGGCCTGCAGATTTCTGTCTATGGCCTCCCTCAAGGACAAAAAAAGTGCCTTCTTAAAAATGAATGGCTGTGTGTTAACTAGCGTCATGTACATACAGTAGATCTTGTCATGTGATGTAAATGCTGTAGGGAAATTTTAAGGATGTTTGATACTTTTTTTTTCCAGACAGATACCAGTAAGAGAAGTCAGCACTTGTTGTCACTGATACTGATTCCAAGAAGCGATACCACAAATAACACCCCCCCCCCCCCCCCCCCCCCGAAAAGGACATTTTAAAGAAATGTCTGTTTTTCCCTGTTGTAAGAAGATAACTTTCACAGCATTAAGCAGCACTTTGAAACAAACCTTTTGATCAAATATTTCCAATCAATTCAAGGGCCATAATTTAAAAAATAAGTCAACTGCAGCGTAGAGGACTATTCAGCGACCAAAAAAAAATAAAAAATTCACCCATCGTTGAATTCACCAGTGGCTTTTCAATCTCAAACTCCCAGGCTGAATTTAGGGTCCAGCTTGTCCCTGACATGAACCTGAGTGAAATAAATCCAACCAACCTCCCCATCTTGAGCCTTGCAATCCATTTGTTTTCATTTTAAAGCTACAGTAGCATTCGGCGCACACAAAGGGCAGCATACCTACTTTTTCGTCCCATGATGCCGTTGCCTGCAGGAAAAATGTGTTTTGGAGGGTTTGGCATTTAAAGCAAACAGGAGGCTGCAGGGGGTCCTGTGGGATGATTATTGTTTCAAGAGGTTGGGGGTTGGGGGGGCTCTGACTTGTTGACTGAAGCATTCCCAGAGGAGCCGATGTTAAGAAAACACTTTTGCTGCCAATCCTTTCCACCAGCACAGCATCTTGCTGAGAATCAATAGCGAGCAACAACAAAAAATAAAAATATCTTTGGCACCAGATTTCTTCTTCTGTCGGGGGAAATGTCTCATTCCTGTTCTCTCGTCCCCACAGGTGAAGCCACAAGATGGAGTATGCATGAGCAGATAAGCAACACTGCAGTCTTTACTGTTTTCTGCTCAGGTGCCTGCCTAGCTACTAAACGGATAAGTCCACAGTGTTACAATTCCAGCCTAAATGACTTAACACGTTTTCATTTTAATGTAATGTCGTTGCCCACCAGATGGCAATATTTCTCTCATGTAGAGTTGCATATTTTTAAAAATGGATGGATGGATGGTTTTCTTCTAGTACGCCCTGCTACTGAAATGCTAAAATACTAATGGTATTGTTCTCAATGTCCACAATGTGGTACTCATTTCCTCTCGTTCAAACCATGCAGCTAAAAGTTATATCTTTTGAGTATATATATGAGTATTTATATTTGAGTAAGTACATTGATAGATGAATTTATGGTAAATGCGTGTAAACCATAACAGTTATAGGTGTCAACGCTAGAGGTAGCCATGGCTGGGGCAGTAGCGTGGATTGCTCACTAAACGAATGATCGCTTCTCGAGACCCGCTCTGTTTGTTATCGTGTCCTCGGACGAGACACTTCACCCACCTTGCTGGTGGTGGGTCAGTGCAATATGGCAGCCATTGTATGGTATCTGTGGCTACATAATGTAGTTTATCACCACTGGCGTGTAAATGTACAAGGTAAAGGAGCTGTCAACGCTTTGAGTACATGAGGAAGGTAAGAAAAGTGCTATATATACATACAGTATGTGCAATGTCCATTCACTATAGAGAACATGTTAAAGCCATCATTATGAATTGTTATAAAAGGGTTCAAGTCCAGCAATTATTTTTCCCTAGTCAAAGCATACAGCAACATGCCTTTCCCTGGTAGTAACAGAAATAACACGCAACAAAAATCAACTCACGGGAAAACAGCAGGGAGAAGGGTTGACTGGGGTCTATGCGGAACGATGATGTCAGTGACAAGCAAGAGCGAGGTAGACAGCAGGGTGAACACATAAATGACCTGATGAAAAAACTGGAACAAAATTGGAGATTAGACAGAAGTACACTAATTAGGGAAACACGCACCAGCTGGATGGGAACAAGAGGTAAGGGGAAACCGATTGGATGAAACATAGGGGCGGAGATACGCGGACAACTGGTGGAACCAACCTTACTAAATAGACCAACTCAAGGAAAACAGAACATGAACCCAAACGGGAATCCCTACAAAACAGAAACCCGAAAGCTCACAACATCAACAAAAAAAAAAAAAAAAACTAACCCAAACAGACATGACAGTGATGTTGCTTTTGTGGTGCAAAATCTCTCCTCCTTAACCCTGGAACCAAAATGACATGGTTATAGGTTGGCGTGTATTTACTCTTGCATGGATGGTACGAGGGCCTTTTTTTTAATCATAATCAGTTTAAACTGCTAAGAATGCAGTATAAGCAAGGAATGCTTGGAAATGCATCAATGAATGGAAATAATACTTTGGGGGTGTTTAGGATGAGAAAACAACATTGTAAAATTGTTAAAATGTTCCAAAAGTTGAACTCCCGTGATATGGCCCATTTAAATGAACCCTGTCAATCAATATAAAGTGGGCAGTGAGACCAGTTACTCTGCAATTGTCTTAAATCACGTTTGCTTTCATTAGGATATTATTGATATCTGTTCAATCACGTGCACTCTTAATATAAGATATAATTAAAAGGTAAAATGCTGTGTATCTGAAGGCACCACTTTAGAGCATCCATCCATCCATCCATCCATCCATCCATCCATCCATCCATCCATCCATCACGCCAGTCTATCGTCTAAGATCTACACTTCAACTGAATCTATCACACATCCTCACTCGACAGCCCGCAAATGTGTTTGCGTGTGAATGTCACATGACTGTCATGTGACCTCCCATCCAGCTCAGCTCTCCACTGTGCTCGTGCACGCCAAAGTACGTGTGCACTGAGAAAAGAAAAGAGAGTATTTTTGATGGCTGTCAGCTCAGGCGGGCGTGCTGTCATCAAAGATGAAGGGTCATTTTTCTCCATCTCACTCGCCTTTGAGACGGCTCCCCTCCAAAAATAAAATGCACGGGGACGCCCCGCCAATCTTTCTGCCTGCCTCGCTTCCCTCCCTTATACATCACTTTGCATTTTTTTTGTGACAGCCATTGCACACTTTACACTGCCCTAATATTTGCATGGGAGCCAGCATGTCATCAAGTGACAAAAACAGTTTCACCCTGACCATCTCAAAAACTTCTTTGATGGAACCTGAATGAGGCAATGGTACTTCAGCTTTGGAGTAAAACGTCACACTGTCACAAGAGGTTTCACTGGTATGGGGGAAAAAAAAAATCCTGCACTTTTACAAGAAAACCCCAAACTTTGTTGTCGAAAAAAGGAAAACAAGTTTTATTAGACATGTTTGGCAATTAACATAAATGCTGAATGACATTACATTGTTCATATTGGGAATCGGAACCCATTTAAGGGACAGCAATTTCTTCAGTAGAAACTAAAGAGTCAATTTAGCCATTGTTGCAACACCCTACTGGGGGAAACTGCAAAATAAAAGCATACCAATGCATTCGGTTCCACGTATTATTTTGTATGGTAAGGTTTATTTTGAATTTTGATGGCCTACTCGCCATAATTTGTGTCACGTTTTAGCGTCATGCAGAAGGTTCACAAGCAGTGCAGCGCATTAACATAGCATTTTAATCCTGTTTAAATCTCACGCGGCTCAATATAAAAAAGTAAAAGTTCACAAGTATTTCTTCCTAATAAATCCTCAATTAAAAGTAAAGAGTATGTTGCATCAAAAATTCTCTGGCAAGTACAATTCATCCCCAAAGTTACTTGAGTAAATAAAACGACTACATGTAAAGCGCTACTACCGATCCTCAGAAAAAATCTAAAGTGAACCAATATTTTCCCACTGTATTCGCAAACACCCACGACAAAACGAAGACACGAGGGACTCCTTGTCCTGCTTGCTGAACACCCTCCGACATCACGAAGAGCGCAAACAATACTCCAACAACTTCCTCCTTCCTCCTGCGGCTGCCATTCATCATCTGTGGACCGAGGCCTCCTTAAATGTCTCTCCCATGCGAGGGTGATGGATTGATGGTGACCTCATCTCACTTTAGTGATTGTCCACGTCCAAGTTGTCTTTGGGGCTTGGCAGGCCTGCCAGAACCGTCGGGAAATGAGTAGGTGTCAGCTCGTCATAACGCGCTGACAGATGGGGGGCAGCGGAGGGGCCGCTGTCCGACAAACTCTGCTGACCCGCTTTGTCTCGTCGTTGTGAATCCAAAATCCACACAGCTCTAAGAGGACTACACACAGTGGGCTACAAGTGCTCAATAGTAGAAATAGTATAGAATGAATAAAAATCAACATGTATGTAAATACTGCACTGCAGGTAAAGACATTATTGCATCACTTACAAAACAAATAATACAATTAACTTATTACTTCTAAAAAAAAAAGAATAATTCTATAAAGTCATGAGTAAAAATATAAATAAAATAACAACTAGATCTCGATATGGGCTAGACTAAACAAAAAAAAACACACAATATTTGTCTTTGTGGGCCTCATAAAAGGCTGTTGTGGGCCAGATCTGGCCCCCAGGCCTTGAGTTTGACACCTGCGGTACAGTCTGCCTCTAACAAGCACAAATCTAGGGTCACAATGTTTTGCGAAAAGTCACTTAGTACTTACGTACTTTGAAAAAAGTATGGCCCGCAGTGTGTTGGAACGTTTCACGTAAAAACCATTGTGAGCATTCTGTGTTTTGAGTGCCACACTCTTCATTTTAGAGATTTTCTTGC
The DNA here is from genome assembly GCF_059441005.1 of Hippichthys cyanospilos. Classification (NCBI taxonomy): domain Eukaryota; kingdom Metazoa; phylum Chordata; class Actinopteri; order Syngnathiformes; family Syngnathidae; genus Hippichthys; species Hippichthys cyanospilos. Next base: position 7,183,090 of record NC_142381.1, read on the forward strand.
CTTTTTGGAGGTTGCAACAGCAGTGCACCAAACAGCCATTACAACAACACTTCACATACATTGTGCTCAAAATGAAAATATTTCCTCTTCCTGCAATACAAGTGTCATCATCCTCTGCAAAAATGGGATTGCATGGCCTATTTTTTGCATGTGATAGCATCAATGTGCCTCAAGCGACTTTTAATGAGGCAAACAACAAAAATAACCGCATTGATGTGGATTGATGTATTAAGTTTTGCTTCTCCGTGAATATTTCTTTTTTTACAAGGGAGAGGCCCATGTCATGCGTGGCGGGCAATTTACACCTCCTGATTGGACGTGTGAGACGGTGGCCGACTGGTGGCTGCCACAAAGGTTTTCGTCAAAAGATCTGTGCATGTTGTAGGTGTCACATTGAGGTGTCATGTTGTGTTACCATGACGACAGAGTGTCAATGCTTGGAGAAATGTGGCTGCTGATGACAAGGCGAAGAACAAGAGATGTGCTTGAATGGTTTCTTAAGGGTTGTACAGCGAAAATCCATGTTTTCAAACCTCAACTAATTACGAATTCCACTATTTTTTTCTGATATGTGGAAAAAGGAACCTATTAATTAATGTCTTTGGTTAAGATGGCACCAAATGCCAGAGTAAAGGAAAATAAGTAATTTGATGTATTTTGTAGAGGAGCTAGGTTTAACCTGGGCTGTTAGTGGAAGAATTTATTAGCGAGCCATCACTGCATGAAGAAATGCACTTCAGGTGCATTTTTTTCAGAAATCATCTGGAAGTCTCTTTTTTCGGATTTAGGATCAGATATTTGTAGTTTACTATCATTGTCAATAACGGTGACTTTTATTTTTAACATTTTTTTTTCCAAATGCTACGCCTATGTCAAGTATTGCACCAACATGAAGTTTAAAAAAAAATAATCGACTGAGATTCAGCTTCTGACAACAACATATCAAACGCCTTAACTTGATCAGGCACGTTGTCAATAATGTATTTGAAGGCCTTTGAATCAAAGCATCGCTGCATAGGGTGAGGATCCAAATTCTGGCTTAAGAAAAAAAAATACTTGAGCGAACATATACAACACAGATACAAACATCACTATTGGATATTCGTTGAATTAATTCAGGTTGTCTTTGCTAAACATTTTTAAAAATCGATTATCTACCTAATTATTCCACAGAAAAATCAAGTAATTGACCTTCCATTGGCTGCCTCTTCCGCCCAAGAAAACCTGGATCTACAAATTATTTATTAACTTCTATTTAACTACGCTAATGCTAACACCTACCATTTAAGCTTAACAAGCGCAATTAGCAGTTGGTTCACACGTAGATATTAATTCATGAACATCACACATGTAGTAATGTCCTAAGACTCATTTACAGACAATCCTTTCTTCTTCTTGACAACCAGACTAAGCATGTATTGTGCTTGACTTCGACTGCCCCCTACTGGTGAAAATTTGAACACCCAAAATTGAACCACTGTACTGTAGATTCTTTTGGGTGAGTCTTTCTCCCTGGCTGTCATTGAAACACTGCGTGTGTCTGCAAGAATGGTCCGTGTAAAAAAACGGTGGCGTAAACATGGCGCTTCGAGGCAGATATTTTTAGTTGACCTAATTTTAAAGTCGACAGCCAACTTGGTCAACATTCTTCACAGGCACAAAATTCTGATTATCACAGGACCGCGGCGACCGACAGATCGTCTTTTTAACTATGTTTTACTGTTTTTGTCACCGCACCAGACTTCAACTCAAACATCAACATAATCGTCAATTTGGGACTTCTTTGAATGCCTCGCATCAAAGCAACGCAACGCCTGAATCTGATCTAACTTCAGATACCAAAACGTGCGATTATTTTGTCGTTTAAAACATGTAGTCGCTTTTGAATTTCCTTTGAACGGTGACATCAAAAGTCACATCGGCTGGTGCTTCTGAGAAGCAAACAAAAGTGTGAATAGAAAACAGCAGCCTTGGGATGTGAGTGGCGCACATCGAAGACGTTGACTTCATGAGCCTCCCACTCGCTTGCTCGTACATTATCAAGGCAAACGACATAATAGGCCATCGTTACGCAGTCAAGGTTCTCTCAGTTATACAAAAAAATCACTCCGCTCAAAACACAAAAATGTGTACTTTTCTCGTAAAATGTTTTTATTTTCAAGCTTTTGAAAATTGCCGCATCAACAACTCCCATTTAAACTTTTATTCTTTAGTGCTATTCAATGATGTTTACTTGTGCAATAAACGGACATTAGACTGAGAAAATCAACGCGCACCACGTTTAGAAATGCAATAAAAACCTGCAGTAAAGGAATAATAGAACATTCTGCGTTATATCCAGGCATTCAGCGTGATTGTTTTGTTCGTGTGCGTGCATCATCCAACCCACCCACTAGGGTAATTATCAGTCAACAAAAGATGAATGAGTTTTAAATTATCTACTGTATAGACCACAGAAGAACATTTTAATTGTGTGCATCTTTTATTGGACTGGTTAGGAGACAGCATCATGAAATTAGCACCTGATACCGAACTAAATCTATATGAAAATACAAACCATTAAAATGGTAGCATAGATTAATTAGCACTTAGCGTCATGTAATAAAATAAAAATGATGATTTTTTTTTTTAAATCAACACTGAAAATAATGGTTAAAGTTTCCCAAAAAGCATTCTGAAAATCATTTAGAATTATGAAATTATCAATAACAAAAGGGGTTTTGTAGCATTTCAATACACTATTGTATGTAAATGTCAAAATCATGACAAAATCTGTTTATTTATATTGCAGTCTAATTAACATTAAGCAACACACAATAAGACTGATGCATTGTTTGCCTTGAGATTGTTGATGGAGACGTAGAATACAGAGAAGGACAAACAAAACTTCCATTATGTCTCTGTAGCTCTAGAAAAATTCTTTGAGAGGGGCACTAGAAAAACCTAATGATAGATGGACTATCTATTATAGTCCATCCATCCATCCATTTTCTAGAGCCACTTCTCCTTACAAGAGTCACAGGCTTGCTGGTGCCTATCCCAGCTGTCTTCGAGCACTAAGCGGGGGACGCCCTGATCAGGTTGCCAGCCGATTGCAGGGAACACTGGGACAAACAACCATTCCTATACTCAATCACACCTAAGGACAACTTTGTGTGTCCAATACACTTGCCATGCATGTTTCTGAAGTGTGTGAGGAAGCCAGAGTGCCCTGAGAAAACATGCAAACTTGCAAGGTTGCATCCACCTGGAATTGAACTAGGTCTCTTGTGAGGCGGACATGCTAACCACTCATCTACCTAGACAATAAATGTTCTTTTTTACACTGTAGATTGTTTCACTTGATTGCGTTTATGTCTACAATGCAACAACTTGTGGACGCCGTTTGGAATACAGTAATTATTTCCATCCATCCATCTTAATTTTTTTTTTATAGCCACTAATCCTCACTGGGTTTGCTGGCTTGCTGGTGCCGATTTCAGCCATCTTCAGGTAGTAGGCAGGAGAAACCCTGGACTGGTTGCCAGCCAATCGCTGGGCACGCAGCGACAAACAACCATTCACACTCATAATCATAGCGAAGGGCCTTTGGAGAGTCCAATGCACCTAACATGCATGTTTTTGGAACGTGGGAGGAGACCGAAGAAGACCCACGCGAGCACGGGGAAAACACGCAACCTCCACACAGGAAGGCCGAGGCGAGCTGGAATTGAACCGGGGACCACTGAACCGTGAGGAAGATGTGCCAATCAGTCTGCGATCGTGCCTCCCTGGAATTATTTGACTGAGGATAATTTCTAATGGTCCTTACCCCCCTTTATGGACTATATCTGCGTTCTATTTTCTGTTGGAACAACATTAATGATTTTCTGTATGTGGAAGTGCTGAACATCATTTTCTGTACAGGTAATTTAGACCCACAAAAACCTTTAAAAAGTGAAAATTTATTGCATGTGTGATAGTTACTTAAGTGTATTATACCACCTTATATAATTTATATGGAAATAGGTGAAAAAAGTAACATCGCCAACGGACGGCATATGGTCATATTTCCTTGCGGTGTTTCACCTCACGTGCCTCAAGTGCCTTTTCAAACCTGCCCTTAACAGCAGAGTGGCCTGGAATCCCAAGTGAACAATCATCAACTACCTTCACAACTGCAACAATTACACTCAAGCTCGGGGTAAACTAGCTATTTGTCAGCCATTATCTCGCCAACGCACACGAGCCACAAAAGGCTCAGCAGGGAAACAGCGACAAAACAAAACAAAAAAAAAAAGGAAAAAAAAAGAAACTCCAATTGTTCCATCAAAAGGGACGCCATTGTGTTGCTGTCGATAAGCGCGCGGCGCGGAATGCGAATGTATCTTTAGCGAGATTTGTGGCCAGGAAGAGTTTCTTTTCAAAGGGAGGATGGCGGTTGCATGGCAACAAGCAGCAGAACTGATTGTGGACTAAAGTGAAGGCAGAAGTGGGGAAAAAAAAAAAAATGTAAAAGGGCCTTACTGTTCTGTCAATCGTGCAGTCAGTTGGCCATTTTCTTTCTCATATGTGCAAGTCAATGCTTGGTGAAATAATCAAAGATCATCCGCAATTAAAAAAAAGAACAAGCAATTGCAAACAAGTCATGTTGCACAATCCTGACTCAAACTCCTTTATCTTGTTTGGAATATTAACACAAGTTTGAAACAACATTTTGAAATGCTAATCCAAGTTTTAAAATCTAACCTTGGCTTGAAACCTTAATTTGTAATACTCACTCAGGGTTCAAAACTCCAACTTTTATTTGTAAGCCTTCAGTCTTCTTCTCCACAACATACTACTAATATTAGGGCTGCACGATTACGGCAATAATAGTTAATTGACAAAAAAAAAAAAAACTTGTGACTAAACAAATGTATCTGGGATTTGGGTATAATGCTGAGGATCAGTTTACCACAAAGTAAATTCTTTAAGAAAAATGACTTAGGAGTACTCAATGTTTCTCTTTCCACTCATTTTCTTGCAACTGCATTTCCCCCCCTCTTGGCAGAGATCTGATCAATCTCTCCGGTCAGTCATTTGGCCTACGGGAGGTTTCTAATGGAGTCATTAAAGGGCGGCCATTGCACAGAGCGGTAAAAAGCCTTCTGTGGTTTCAGTTGGAATGAGAGGAATTTGCAGGTAAGATATATGCTTCATAAGTAGCAGAAGTGAAGAGAAACAATGAGAAGAGATTTCCTTTCAGCAACATGGCAACTCACTTATACAAATACAAATAAAGGCACCCTTTATTTTTTATTTACTTTATTATTATAACCAAAAATCTACAGTATATACCTCTAACACACCATAAATTAAATGGGCTGGTGACCTACTGAAAGAAGGCTAGGCAGTCATATTTTTATAGCACATTTCATACACAGGAACCTAATGCTACATACTGCAAATTATGTTATTAAAAGTCTTTTAAAAGCTTTTGAAAACCCGTTGGGCTGTCCGTATAGCTATTCGAATGCATGGTTTGAAATCCTGATTTCAAATTGTAACGCTCTCTTGGTAGCCTGTTTTAAAAACCTAATCAAAACTTGAAAATAGAATTTGAAATGCTTATGTCGGCTTGAAAACCTTTCGTTCACATGTAATCGTTATTTACGACCTTTGTCTACACCATACGCCATATTTAACGTCTTTCCATTGTATTAAAATGGTATCAGGAGTAATGACTTTGTTGAAGTAGTAATCAACAGAATATTTAAAAAACGATTGAAGAACACTTCTCGTGAAGTGAACTATTACTCAGCTTGTAAATATATTTGCTTTCAAGTCAAAGCAAAAAAAAAAAAAAACTTTTCAAGATGGTTCATATTTGGAAAAACTCACAAGCGCAGCCATTTCCACGTATATGAAGGCACCACTTTATAACATCCATCCAATTTATCCATCCATCCATTTTCCGATGATAAGATTTGCATACACATAAGAGGATGAGAGTCTGGAAGCCTTTTCAAGCTTTTTTTGCCATGACGCACAATCTCAAAAAAAAAAAAAAAAAAGAAATTGAAGCCCGAATGATATGAGTCATTCATCCCTATTCAGAGCTCATAAATTCATGCTGATATTGACGTCATTTGCAGGAAAGAGATTTTAAAAACGTTTTTTTGTCTCGGATTAAAGTTGCCCTGTTAAAGATTTCACCTTTGTTAGCAAGGAACATCTGAGGTTTCAAATAAAATAACTTCTCTTTGCCAGTTGGCGTCATCAGCCAATTTCTAAGTCACGTTTAGCATGTCACTGGATGAAATACACATCAAAACCGTCACAGCATTGCAATATGCTAGTTGTATAGTCCTCACAAATTTTATTTGTGCCCTTGCTCAAAACCTTGTTTTTTTTAAATAACAATTTAATCCATAATGAAAATCTTTAACTACAAAAAAGTTTTAAAAATGAATACTTTGTGGCTGCACTGTAATTAGGGCAAGATGTTGAATCCAAGCAGTTCATTCACAAGCCAAATTTTACTAGAGAGGAAGCAGATGGTTCGAGTCTTAGTTGCGAGTTTCTCACACTGAGTATCCGGGCCATCGATTACGACTGCAGACGCCTTTTTGGAGCTCGTAAGATCGCTAGTTTTCAATCAATGACATTCCAGCCCAATTAAAACGGGACAGGTATTAAAAACCAAATCACTCTTTAACAAGCATATTTGTGCAGACGTCTGCATAATTCCTTGGCATGTATTTTAAAAGGGTGGTAAAGTCCCCAGATGGTCAGAGTTTACAGCGCGCGTGTGATTCATATCGTCGACTAAGTTTCACTTTCTAATGGAATGTTGATGAGTAAACCAAAAATATTTCCTGTGGTGGATGTTGCAAAGCAGCCTTTGATCAGGACTACACTTTTTCACACAATGGCCAACACATTTTGTTCAATTGGGATTTCACTTTACTCTGCCAACACACACCTAACGATCAATGACTGATGTTTCACAACTGTTAGGGCTTTAAGTTGCAAAGCAGAAGTTAAAAAAAATGACGGACCGATGATGACTGAAAGGGGTTGGGGCTCTGAGGAAAATTCGTCGCACCAGCACAAAAAAAAAAATGTAAGTAATGCCCACCTCTGCATGCCAGTGTTGGGGTATGAAAGTAGGGCTTCAATCAGTATTTGGTTATTAAAGTTAAGATGTTGAAGATAGGACAAACATTGTTTTAACTTCAGATTTGGTTTGTTGTTTGGGTTTTAAACTAAGATTAAAGTTTGAAAGGACCCTTTCAGGTCTTGGTTGGGTTTGTACTCTGCAAAGATTCATAGAGTAGGGTGTTAAATGTCAACAAAGTGCATCCCAGCTGGGAGACATATTGAGTGTTCCCCAGGAGCAGATGTCGACCAAATCTAATTGGCGACTCATCTTGCCTCCGGGATGGAAATCAGCCTTGCGATACAGCTGGGAGCCGCCGAGAGGGAAGAGCCAACTGATGTCGGCCGGAGCCAGAAGCGGCAAATATGGCGCCACAAGCTATTGTGCAACAAACGCCATTACAGGCACGCTTTTCAGTCCTACTGAGAACTTTCACCAGCACAAGAGTTTGTAATGCAGAAACTTAAGGAAAGACAAAATGTCAAAATGAGCATTTTGTCATTGATGTCATTTGACGCTGGAAATCACACTAATACTAAAACGAGTAAATAAATAAACAAATCAAGAAAAAGTAACGGAAAACACTTTTAAAGATATGCATACATGGATAAATACATCCAACCAATAAGCAAGCTCTAGTTACTTTATGAAACTAAAACAAAATAAACTAAAAAACTAATGCATGAAAAATCCTTTACTACTGTAACACAGCTTCAAACCTGAACATAAAACCCTAACCAAGGTTTTAAACCCTAAAACAAAACCTCACTGACTTCAAAGCCAAAAACTGAATTGGAATGCTGAACAAAATATGAAGCCCTATCACTGTATCAAACACTAATTCTGGTATTAAAACATAACCATGACTTTAAAGCCAAACTCCTGAACGCAATTGTTAGCCTGATTCTGGTTTCAGTGGTGTCTGACTCCCCGCCGTGAGTGGATTCGTCCTCGCCCGACCCGCTAATCCCACCCCCAACCCTGTGCCCCAGGATGAAAGCGTCTCCTCGTATCAGACAGGGCGCCGACATTATCGGCCATGACACATCGCGGGGTCCACGGGAGACCAATCCTCTGGCTTAATCAATGGCAGCGTGTTGATCGTTCACCTTGGAGTTACTTTGCCAACTCACTGGGCTAATTGTCTTGCTCACAGGGGCAAAAGGCGTGTGCACAAACAGAAAGTAGAACCGATGACACGCTACCTTGGATCTCATCTCTGCGCCATAAATAGGAAACGCTTGCAATTATTATGGGCATCAAGATGTTTTTATGGCACTGTACTGAGGTTAAGTGCTCGAATCCAGGCTTCGGCCTTTCTTTTTGGTAGTTTACATATTCGAGTTCCGGTGTGACCATCGTGATAAACACTATAGAAAATGAATGGATTATGGATTATTGCATTCTACACATGCAAACCCTGACCCTGAAATATTATTTTGAGATATTGGATAGGAAAGAATAACAGGACTTTAACCCATAATTGAAATATTCCGATTTTACTTTGGAACATCAATTTGTTCAAATTTTTAACCCTGGCATGAAATTCGAATCAGAAGCCCTGACGGTGATGCATTTGCGATTGTGCAGAGAGACAATACTGCCTGGGAGGCAAATCTCAGCACGTGAAAATTAAACCAATCTGATTTTTGATTCTCGTTTGATTTTGGGCCAAGGACTAATTTGTGTAGTGGTAGCATCCAGATTCATCACCACCATCATCATACAGACACAAACTGCGTACCGTGTGTTTCTAGTCAACGTTGCTCATTCCTGAAAGTGGGAGTGCATGCTGCACACACTCACAGAGGCAAATTGTCTATTTCCTGAGAGTGTGTGTGTGAGGGGGGGATTAAAAGGAACCTTGTTCCCCGGGGAACACACTTGTATCTCCTCACGCCAGGCAGCTTGTCAGTGCAAGCGCTGCACATCCTTCAGCGTATTCAATTACAACAAGTTCCCATCAGGGATATGCAAGTTTACAGTAGCAGACATGGAATAGTGTATGTTGTCAAAATGCCGCCATAAAAACAATATTAGTATTTACAGTTGGAGAGGTGACTAAAATATTAAATATTAAGTGACTACGATATATTTGCCATGATTCTGTTCTTGTCTAAATTATGCTTGGTTTTGTTTAATGTTGTGTTTAGTTACTTCATGTGCTTTGGTCTACCTCATTAGTTTTTTGCCCACCTGTTCTCATTTTTGTGGCCTATCAGCTCCCTTCAACTATTTGTGTCTCGTCCAGGTGTTTCTGAGTGCTTGTATTTAGTTCCCGGGCTTCCTTTGAGCATTTGTGGGATCCTTGCTTCAGGTTGGGTTCCTTTCACTGGGTTTTTGGTTTCTTTGAACTCATTACTACTACTGTGTTTTCCTTCATGTTTTGTTTGTTTTGTAACGGTACACAAAAGACGCACGGGAATGTAGGGTGCACCATTATTTTTTATGAATATTAAAAGCATTCGTTAGCTTGTTATGGTACCGAAAATATGGTACAATAAATGTGATATATACATGGCACTATAAAAATATATATTATGGAAATGTTGGGCATTAAATATGTATAGAGTAGTGCATATAATGTATATTTGGTCCAATACAGAAGCATACCCTGAATGTGATGTCTAGGCTTCATTTAAAGTATGTGATATCTGCATCTGTATTACAGGCACAAGCATTAACACCTCCAGTGTAAAATGCAGCTGAAGAGACTGGCAGCCATTGTTAGCCATTAGCAAAAGAGCGCCAGTGGCCAGTATGCATTTCCGGCATTTCGCTGTCAGCCCTGAGGCATGGAAACGTTGGCATTAGAGCTGATGGGAAAAGGCTGGCAAGGTGCAATGGCTTGGCTGCACCAGTATCCCTGTCTAATAAGATCTGCCAGGGTTCTCTCAGTACAAGCACTCCAGCCAAATCTCACTCCTGCTCCCTTGCAGAGGCAATAAAAAGGCAGGGCGAGGCCCAGCATGTAAACGTCCACTCACTCTCCCACCCCGCCTGAAAAGACACTTGACTGGCAAATAAACACTGTGGGAGATCTACTTAGAGCTTTGCATCTTTTTGTCCATAGCCAGGATTGGCATCAAACTTTTTTTTTTATGTGTTTTTTTTTCCTGCGTCACTCCACTGAGCAGAAAGGAAAAAAAAAAAAATGGACTGAGATGATGCCGGCCAGTGAATTTTGCGACCTCAGAAGTCGGAACGATAAAGGAATCTCTGAAGTTTAACATTTTTGGGGGCATGAATTTGCTACAGTAGTTAATGTCCCGCAACTATTCCGACGTTCACAAAATGACCTAACCAAGTCAGGTATGCATATAGAAAATGTCCTTGGCGCCTTATGTATGTGCTGAAGTGAAGCTGATCCACAAATAGTTTCGTTCTTGGGTGCTTTTGCAGGCTGTGACAGCGACCATCCGACACATCAAAACGCAATCACAAGCATGTCAGGATCTGTCAGTCGTGTTAAGGATGAGAGCCTCCGTGCATTTGACAACACGGCTCTCTCGTTTTCACACCAAAGTAGAAATATATTGAAATGCAGTATAAATAAATAAATGGAAATAATCCATACAGAAAACAAAGCAGTAAAACAAAGACTATATATATATATATATATATATATATATATATATATATATATATATATATATATATATATATATATATATAAATGACAGCCAGCCACATGCAGATTGTGTGCCACCATACCATCCTTACCAAATGGTTAACTTTCCTCTGTTGTGTGTGTGTGCGTACTGTATGCGTGTAAGTGCTCCTAAATAGTCTGGCCAGTGACTAGCCTTAGTGGCGATGAGTATTTGGGCTTGTGAAGGGAAGAACACCCGAGTGGATCGACTTAATGGGACAGAACGCAACCTTATCACGACTGTGAGACTCTGCGGCGGTGTTGGCGCTCACCATCGATTTCGCTTCCAAATGACTTCCAATGTCTTCAAGAATCAGTCACGACAGTGAAACGTGAAAAACAAGAACGCAGTTGAGCTCAAGGGTAGGTTTTAGGCTCAAGTGCGAATTTGATTTTTATTTTATTTTTTATACATTACCCCTATATGTATTATTATTGTGTATTTGGGTAATGCTAATATATAATTTCATTTTTTTAAAGGTTTCTATATTTCAGGGATTTGGAAAAAAAAGTGAAATCATGCCATTTTAATTAATCCACTTTAAATAAATCCATCATCACATTAGAAGATAATTGTTGCAAAAGTGCAAAATAAAAAAAATCAAGTACAATTGCAATTTACTTTGTTATATGGCCGATTTCTAGCTCTACTGCGTACAAATAGTTTGCGAGCTACAGTATGATTACAACAACGTATCTGGATGCCACACAATTTGAATTCCCAAGCTAGAAGGTGATGCCGCTGACAAGCAGCAGATGTCTGCGAGCTTTCTAGCTATTTAATAGATAATTACCTCATTATGGCATGGAAAGCCCCACAATGACCGGCTGGAATAAACTCACACATGTGGTGTGTTTTGACAAAACCAGGCTCGACTTTCAATATCCAGGTTTAAATTGTAATCCAAGTATAATATATATATATATATATATATATATATATATATATATATATATATATATATATATATATATATATATATATATATATATATATATATGTTCATGCAAAGGAACTGCAAGATTGTCACTATTAAGGAAGATTCTCATTTGGCTGCTTTTGATGGCACGGATACAGCCTTCTGTATATATTGGGCAGACCACTCTGTGTTGGAAACCCTAATGCTTGGAAAACTAGCCTTACGTCTGCACAAAATTGAAGATCCAGCACACATGCACACGTCTACAGAATTAGAGCCATCTTTTTTTTATTCTGGAAGTCTGTTTATTATTTTTTATTTTTCAGTGATCTCCTAAAACACATCAGCAGAAATTAATTTCGAGAACACCAGTTTGTCAGTGATGGACTTTTTCCATTTTAATGAGTACTGATACCGGAGTCACTCTTCTACTTTGTGGCCCACGTGCTAATTAGCTGCGTGAGAATCAATAAAGGCAAACGTTTGTATTGGGTCCCCTCCGGTTACGATGCTTATCGCATAACCTCTGAAAAACCTGGCTCAGCCGATTACCCTGAAAAGCTGTTACCACAGTGAAGTGAAACGAACACTCAACTTACAGGCTTGTTCTGCCCATTTTAACATGGCAAAGTAACAACAGTTTTTGAGAGCATGGCGTTCCTCCCACAGCCGGACCTCGGGGGAACCTCGTGGTCATTAAATGTGCTCCATATTTTTTTTTGTCCTAATTGAATGGCCGAATGACTAATGACGGCTGTCATCGCAGCAATTCACCCACACTATTTCACCTAAGGGATTGTCCTCCATGTTTGCACAATGACAAAGCACAAATTATACACATGTATATATATATATATATATATATATATATATATATATATATATATATATATATATATATATATATATATATATATATATATATATATATATATATATATGTGTGTGTGTGTGTGTGTGTGTGTGTGTGAGCCCAGATTAATCAGTCTAAAGAAGTCAGAGGTAAAGAGAATGAGAGAATGATACGCAGCTCGTACAGCTAGTCCAAGCCACTTCAATAAACAAACAACTATCCTCAGAATAGGAAGACATGCATGATCAGCTTCATGAAAGAGGAGGAGACACCTATTTGCTATTTGACAGAGCATTTATTGTTCCTGCAGTTTTTTTTTGCCACCTAGCAAAAGGGCAGTTAGCTATTGCTTCTTGATTTGCTTTGTTAGCCTTAAGTTGTGCTACATTCACATGCTCTTTTCATATACTGGTCAAAGGATGACCCTGTACCAAACACACCTGTTTTGTCTGCTAGCTGATGGCATGAGTGGTACATCTTGCACCACATTTAATAATGTGCTACACTTATTTATTATTTGTCCCACACTCTGCCCTCATACTCACACCAAGGCCACCTGATGATTGACATGTTTGCAGATCCCTCCCTTTTTTCAAATTCTTAAAAAATGTTGGGTTCTCTTTTCACATTTTTAGCAGAATGTTTATCAGCAGTTTCTGACGTTTTTGGGAGGGTTTGTACAATGAAACAAAACTAAATAATCATAACAACCCCATCCCCCCTTCCCTGAAATTGATTTCAATGGGGGTCAGTTATTTGCTGATTTTTGGTGTTTGCAAGTCGGCTTGATCCATAACCTATGCAAATAACTGAGGTCAACAGTTACAGCATGTGGACCGTTGGAAGATTAGCAAAGTGCGACAGCATAAATTGATAGGGATTTCTTTTTCATAATTAATTAATGACAAGTAATATTCCACAGTCTAACTTCAACCAACGTTGTTATCTCTAAGAATACTTGCACTGTTACACAAATATCACTTTCAGGTACTTTATACAAGACTCCTAAAGAATTGGAGTCCATAAAGGAAATAAAGGCATCCAGGACTCAATGCTAATTTGGCATTTGCTGTGGAAGAAAACAACAAAGTTGAAAATAATTTAAGCAGCTGCCTTGGGCCTGCAGAAGATGAGAAATAATGAGCAAACAGCAACAATAAAAGTGGAATAACAGCCGGATTAACCATGGCCTCACACAGGCCGCTGCCCGCCGTACGTTATTATTTACAAGGCCTGGAGCACACGCCGCTGCAGATATTAATAATATTGTGCGAGCAATAAGGATAAGCAGGAAAAAAAAAAAAAAAAAAAAAACTAGAGGCACCGCCTACGTGGCTCGCATTTTCCCAGGTTGAATGTGCGCAAGAAACGGAGGCACATCATGGGTAGTCATTAGTGAGCCGCAGGATCTTGTTGTTTACGGCTGCTTCATCAAATTTGTGTGAGCGAGAAACAGAAAGCCGGGTGTCAGGGACTGGATAAAGGAAAATAATGTTGGTTTCCGAAAAAAAAAAATTCTGAGAGCAAGGACTTAATTGGACTCCTCAACTGGGCTCAGGTTTACTTAGATAGTTTCACAGGTGTTCTGATGTGGTTTGAGGTGCACTTATGTAGTCTTAGTCGGGTCATGTGGTCTCGGTCACGCTTGTGTAGCCTTAGGTGTTCTTGTGTGCTTTCGTTTTAGCTTTGGAATAGTCTCATGTGGTCCCAGTTGATCGCAACTGAATATACAGACTCTTGGCCAATTTGGTGGTTTTGTGTAGCCTCATTTGTGTCACTTGTGTTCTAATGTAGTCTCACATAGTCTTTTGGGTTTTCTTCTGTGGTTTTATTTGGTCTCAAATGTGCTCATGTTATTTCAGATATTCTTGTATCCTAGCTCAGGCATCAGGTGGTTTCATCAGTTCGTGTTTGATATCTTTGAAGTCTTTGGTGGATATGGGATTTCTCCTTATGCGGACTCCGATGGTCTCATTTGAATTCATCGCCTCAGAAAGTCACAGGTGGTGTCATGTAATCGCAGATGATATCGACCGCTTTCAGGCAGTCTCATGTGGTCACCTTGAGTCTCCCGTACTCTTGTGTAATCTCACGTGTAGTCTTGTGTACTTTTAAATGGCAGCTTCAACTGGTCTCACTTGATCTTCAACTTTTAAATAAGATTTTTTTTCAATGCTGTTATTGCCATACGTTTTTAGGACAATTGTGTGAAAGATCCAAAAAAAAAAAGGTTCTCTAGTGGCTTGGCAAGAAAGTCATGGGATTTAAGTGTTTGTTATTGATCTGAACTCCCTTCAGCTCTGCAGCATCTTCAGTCCTCATCAGACTCCAAAAGCTGTATTTAGTCATGGGTGCACCTGCATTTACCCATGAGAGTCAGGGGATCATGGGATGGAGGCCCTCCTAGAGGTCACTCAAGACTTGCTAGCAGCTGCAAGGCTAATGGAGAGTGGAGGTGGGCTTGAAGTGTGAGTCACCGCTGGGCTTTGCAGCAAACACAAGTTGTAACACGCTAGTAACACTTTTTTTTTTCCAGCAAATAGTTGGACTCAAAATGATTGGTCAGTCCCCACGTGGGTCTCTTTATGTTACAGGTGTAAAAAAACACATGTAAAATTATTTTTTTTGGTTGCCTACCAAAATTCATATCCGGGGTTTTAAGGACTGAATATTTAAAAACAGTTCTGTAATTTGAAACCTTCTGTAATTTGTTTTCACCTCACAAAGTACCTTTTAAAAAGGGCTTATAGTGATATTAATCATAACAAAAAAGGTGATCTTGATCCAGCAGAAGGAATCCAGACAAAACACTGTTATTACCTAAACGTTTTACAGTGACTCACGTGTATGACATTTGCGACAATGACTATTTTCACTTTTTTTTCATTTATGTTTTACAATGCTATGTGTGTGATTTTCACTCTGTGACAACAATGAAAAAGGGAAGCATTTGCTCAGGGGTGCGCAATGTGTCAATCACAGTCGACCGGTCTATCCTGAAGGTAGTATTAGTAAGACATTGTCCAACAATCAAAAAACACTTCCAAAAGCACTTCTGCTACTCTTAGGATAAAACTGTTTGTGCTACTGTGAGCGGTTGCATGGTGATGTGCACAAGCCTCTCTCACTTGCTCCCGATGTGGCCAGGCTAACATTTTTAACTTGCTCTCGCTATATTACCACTGATTTGAGAAAAAAAAAAAAAAAAAAACTGTTAGAGAAATTGGGTTGTGCTATGTTTTCTATTCCATTGTGAAGAAATCTTGCATAATTATGGGCTTGTGTTGTAGTCGCTTGCTGCTGTTTTGACTAAGCTAACATTGCTAATACAATAAGCATGCATTCTACTTACTTGCGGTAATGAGATTCTGGTGGCCCATGGGTTAAGCTCACCAATGGCGCGATGCACTCCCAAACTGGATACATGTTCACCGACCCATGATTTAATGCTGCAATTCAATACAATGCGATGTTCTTTTCTTGGCCGCCAGGAGGCGGTACTGTATAATAGTCATGCAAAGACAGAGAAGCTAGTCTTTTTGTAGTACTACTCGATAAACTGCTGTAATATTGGTCGTTCTTATAGCGTATGAAGACATAAAGGTGGTAATCTGTGTTTAAATAGCCAAAGTGCTGTTAAACTTCAACTACTGAGACTAACATGTTATGTAAAAGAGATTTCCTACTATGCTTTAGCCTTAAACTGGCAGGCTTTTTATTAAGGTAACGTAGATTACTCGTAAATATACAATGCGTAAGTTAATTCTTCCTGTTTCATGTTTCATTTGTCAGTAAATTTAAAATGGGAGTGGCATTGAACAGTTTTAGGCTTCTACGCTAACAAATGTTTACCATCGTGAAACTGCCAAATATGGTGAAGAAATGGAAATGAGTTACCTGCCATGAATCAGTACTCATATGCGAAGTGTGCGACTCTGCGAAGGGTTGTATATGGAAAAATTATTAAGAGGGGTTATCTGCATTTTACACTGTTAAACTATTTTTCAAAAAAAGACTATACAAAATTAAAAAGTTTAGGGAATGAAAAAATTCTTAAATATAGAAAGTAAAATATGAAAACTTAATTGAGCAGAGTAAAAATATTCCTGAATTGTTTTTGGACTGAATTTTTATTTTAAATCATCTTGAGGACAAAATGAGCCCTAATGGTCCCTTCCACCCAAAATGGCAAGCAATCTTTCTCTGTCTACCAAATGCCATGTTGCTAAGGGAAACCAGTTGGATTTGCTGGGGTCAATTTGACCCATCAATAATAGGAGGGTGATTATACAAGTGAGTGCACATTGAATAGTGATAAACACTCTGATACCGCTAGATAGTCACCACAGGCTTCCATCACCTTTGAAAGTGATAAAACTTTCCCCAAACTCCTCATTTCACATACAAGAACATTTTGTAGGATGTTGTTATTTCAGTCTTTATTTTCATGCATGCATTACACAATTCTCCGATTTGACTCAAACACAACTTTCCGTATCGAGGGGGAGTGAAAGATTCCCTGGGGAGCCTCAAGGAGCCGCTTAGGCTTCCACAGAAGGTGCGTAAAGTTTGACGGCAGGAGGTTTGACAAAAGCCAGTAGGAGGAAGGAAGGAATGAATGAAGCGATCAACATGACATGACACGTGTACTCGCTAATACTAGTAGGTAGAGGATTTACTAGGAGGCTAGAGGGTTTTCTCTAGGGGCCCGATTTGTTAGGAGGAACGGGTGTGACTGTCTGCGTCCTCTTGACACAGCTTTTGCTTTGTTGGCTCATTTTGTTGTCAGCAAAACTGTATATGGCTTCTTCAGTCACTCCAACAACATTATGAAGGTGGCGCAGCAGCTGCACATTGAGGGGTTTCAGTAAACAAGCATAAAAAATTGAGATTCCAATGCGCCATTGGCAAGATTACATCATTTATATGCACATTAACTGTAGAAAGCTTAAAATAACATGATAGAAGCCCTTTAACCATTTTCTAAAAATCTTTAAACGCTTGAGCAATGCTTATTTGATCTGAAATAGATGTTTTCCCTAGTAATTTTTTATCGTTCTATAATTATATTATTACAGTACATACATACATATGATATACATAATATGTATATTATACGTATACACCATACATACACCACCTATATAATATAGTTGTGTAAATTATGTGTGTGTGCACATTCAATGCTATGCTATGCAAATTTACAATGCATACTGTACATGGTGATTACAGTTCTCCGGTAGAAGGTCTCGGCAGTGACCTCGTGAAGGACGAAGCGAGCATAAGAAACACCATAAAGGTTCCTCACGTCGTCAGCATTTTAGCACATTAATGCTTAATCTCGTTTTAGGTTATAAATTATCTCCTCTTTGGTGGACCATATAGCGTGCGGAAGCCCTCTTTCTCCTGTCATGTGATGGACAATATTTCAGCGTGGTCCTATTAAAACAAGTACCATCGTTCCATTTCACATTTATTCCAATGACCTTGACAGAGTGAGCTCAAAATCAATAGACGCCTCTCAGTCTGTACCGCGGGTCGCCTTGTCTGCTACGGAATGAAACCCGTTTATTTGAGCAAGGATTACTGAGCTTTATCGCATACAAAACAACAGCCATATAAGGTGAAGCGTAGATTTATTTTATCTCCACCTTAATATCATTTCATCTGTAGATCAACGCCACAGGGCAGCAAGGCTTCATATAGTATCGATGACTTAGATCAAAATCATTTTTATTGTGGGCTGCATTGCAGTTATAGTTTCTGTCAGAGGGCTGGAATAATTTTTAAGTGTGTTTCGGAATCAGAGGCCAGTAAAAACTGCTCAAAAGACAAATGGGGAACAAAAAATGTAAGTTATTGAAGTCAACTTGCAAGTTTGGTATTTTAGCCAGAAACTTGAAGTTAAATCAGCATTTTGCCGCCACATAAAATGATGTGGTCTTGAGTTCTGCCTTGAGTTTGACTCCTGTGACTTAGATCAATGACAAATAACACTTCATTTCTCATGAACAGCAATAATGTGTAATTTATTGGGTGAAAATAATACATAAATAAAAGTGCCAATAATGATTAACATGAATATTGGACAAAGTTTTGTATGCTTGTTTGGCTTTTGTCTCTTCCAGACCTTCAACAGTCCTGTTACCTGGGTCGATCTATCAGTTCCGTCTTGCCTCTTATGTCTTGTCCAGGTGTGCCTCTTTGTCTAATCATTTTTGCTTGTACTACAAAAACAAAGAGTGAAAACACAAATGTCTCTTCTTCGAGGCATCTGCCAACCTACTGCTTGATGTAAAGTCAACTTGCGATGTGTGCCACCATGACAGAGCTCAGATGTCACATTTTCGCTGAAAAAATACCTGACCAACAACAGCTCGTACCTCGAAAAAGTTGAGTCAGGTCAATCATTTCTCAAGGCAACAGGGTACGGTATAAGAAGAAAACCAAGCAAGACTAATCAAAATTCATGAAACTACTGAAAATACATAATCTAATATCACCACAAATTACTTTCGATATTAGCTACATAAATGTGATTTAAGCAGACATATTACAATAACTATACTGACTGTTGATAATTTCCACGTAGTTTTGTTTGACTTTTGTGGAAGGTCGCGCTCAAGTTTGAAACTTTTTTTCCAGAATAAATTTCCGACTCAAGGGGCATAGTAATTTCCAGTAAGGAAAAGTGTAATGAAAATTTGGTTTCCTTTGACAGAGAGAGGACACAATGAAATAGTCAAAATTGGAGGAAGATGAGGGGTATTGGGTAATTTTAACAAACCCGTGTCTTAAAGGTCATTTGACTATTTTTGACACGTAAGACGAGTGCGAGAGCAATTTCGTTTCCTTCCCCGAACCATTGAGCTGAATCCATCACCAATGGCTGTCACTCACAGCGTGCGTCAATCTACTCGAAATAGACGAGAGAAAAAAAGATGATGGCAACTGACAAGAAGCAGCAGAGAGAAGTTGAGGCTCAATTGTGCATACAGTTCTTGTTTATACTGTATCCTTTTTTTTACACACTAACACATTATACAACCTAATTATTCTTAGTCTTTAATTGATGAAAAGGCACAATAACATGTTACAGTGATGCTTTTCCAGTGACACTAACAGCATCATGAAACATCAATTGTCTGGTAATTGACATGTACAGGAACAAACATCACACAGAGATAGCTATGTAATTAAGAAAAAGTCATTTTCTGACATTTTAATATATTGCATGGAACCAATGTTACCCTGATACCATGGTAACGTGAAAAATACGCCATATGAAAACAATCATCCATTAATGATACATCAACATAACTATTTAACTGATGCACATTGACAATAGGATATCAGTCGAGTTCTTCTACTTATGCCAATGGTAGCGTGACATTGGGATAATCAATATTCTGTACAAGGAAAACACGAAGTATATCAGATAACTATGTAATTAATTAAATAAATGAGACAAATCGGATCAACATATGTAAATAATTTTTCAACAGGACTAATGGTGTCATCACACAACGATAGTATGTGCATTAAAGAAAATACATGGAAACAGAGAAAAACGAAAAACCATTCAGATATCTTTTCTTACAATATTGATCGTATCATAATATTAGTATAGTATTGCAATAATCAACATATAGAAGAGGTATATAAAAAAGAAAAAGACATATAACAATTAGGATTGTACAGCTCTCTATGGGGGTACCCCTGGGGATACTTGAGATTTTAAATAAAACAAAGAAACATGCGCAAATCATTTAAAAATAATTATTGAGCGAATTAAATGTGTCAGGAAATTATAAATTCATAGAACAAATTGTATGTTCAGTAGGTTACTCAGTTCCATTATTTTGAAAATCCAAATTCTCCCCCTTACTAGCATGGCTTGACCCAACTTGTGATGTGCCACCTCTCGTTACCTGTCAAGTTAATGATTTATTTTTGTGAACAAATCTTTGATTTAATCGCTAAGGATGACATTTTAAGTTGAATATTCTTCTATGGACAAATATTTATTTTGAATTATTTCTTTTTGAGAACGGGTTTGACACTGTTGATTATTTTTGTGGACACATATTGATTAATAATTAAGGATTTATTTTCGTGAACAGATCTCTAGTGTAATTCTAAAAGTAGAAACTTTATTTTTCATATTTTTCTGATGACAAATATTTATTAAAAATATTATTTTTGAGAACAGATCTGTCCTATGATTGAAAAGAGGACACTTTACTTTTTTTTTCAAAATGCTAGTTAAGAGGTACTTGGCTGAAAACATATTTCACGTGGGGGGCATCACTGAAAAAAGTTTGAGAACCACTGCTCTAACAAATGTGCATCCCAATACGTGACCACAATTCTGTTGCCAATAAGGGGGATGGGGGTGAGCAGTTCTTCATTCAAGATTCTAATACAGAAATAAGTGACTCTAGAAACGTGATGGCCTCAAATGAGAGTTAAAAAACAAACAAATGTGTACACGCTGCTACAAATGCTTTGTGTCCTATTTATCGTTGCTTCCTTTTGTCACTTATGGAGGGAGTTGTCAGTGCACTGATCAAACCCAAACACAAAAACACACAAGCTCCAATCACAGGTGCAGAAGTCCCTTCACAGAGGGAAGTGACAGCTGTCGGCTGAATGCTTCAAAGCGACGTCACACTAAACATTTGTATTTAGAGCAAGAAGTGAACCTTTTTGTGTTTTGATGCTACCAACTCCAACAGGCATAGAAAAGGAAGGCAGAAGATTTTGCTCTTGTGTTAGGTTGACAGCACAGGTGCCATGTGCAATACAAATGAACAAAAGAACCAGAAATAATTGAGGCAGCTATTGAAATGTTTAGAAAACATGTTTTTTTTTCTATTAATCATCATAGCATTTATTAAGCAATGACAAAACTAAGCCTGACCACCAACGCTGGATGTTATCCATAACTGGCACTATAGTGGCTAAACCAAAATGTTCACTGTAATGCCATCCATTTCATTTTCTTCAGCCGCTTATCCTCACTAGGGTCGCTGGCTTGCTGGTCCCTATCCTTA
This sequence comes from Hippichthys cyanospilos, assembly GCF_059441005.1. Lineage (NCBI taxonomy): Eukaryota > Metazoa > Chordata > Actinopteri > Syngnathiformes > Syngnathidae > Hippichthys > Hippichthys cyanospilos. The sequence goes on from NC_142381.1 coordinate 7,204,694, forward strand.
GCTTTCTTTGGGCAGTAGGCGGGGGAATTGAACTGGTTGCCAGCTAATTGCAGGGCACACAGGGATGGACAACCATTCATTCACCCATTCACCTCTAAGGACCTTTTAGAGTGTCCAACAAATACATCTTCCACGCATGATTTTGGATTGTGGGAGGATGCCAACCCAAATGGGCTCAGAGAGAACATGCCCACTGCAAACAAGGTGGATGATGCAAGCCTGAATTGGTTATACGTTAGACTTGCTGTTGCCCAACGTTCACATACTCCGTGTATCCAACACATTGCCATAACAGTACAACAAGCAATCATCAGCAGACATTTATTAAAGTAATGGTAATGTTCATGGGGGGCACAACAGACGTTTCTTTCCAGTATTAAAATGTAAGATGAAACCTAAAAGAAGGTGCAGAACAGCCTGAAATTTAGATGGATTTCCCCACTTATTCATCATATCAGCCTCTTGGCACAGTACTCACAATAACTATTTGTAATACAGTCAAAATCCACCTCTGAATAATTTTTATTTTAAGCGGATTCAAAAATGTCATTTCCTCAAGCAATCATTCTACTTTTAATCCTTGTTTCTCGCAAAACCTTAAAAAACAAAGTCTTAATGTTCCAGTTATTGTTTACTTTCCCGTGAATTCACAGCCATTGAAAAACAAAAATCAAACACCGCAAGAAAATCTGTTGAAAAAGCCTCATCTTGTTTGTTGCAGGTGCAGATAAAGACGGGGTTCACTTGACAGCTAAATTTATCGCGGCAGACGTTTTTATTCTGTCAAGGATCCTGCACCTGAAAATTGGGTCAAACCACTTCATTCAAGTGGAAGGGGAGGGAAGGTGTGATGCGGTGGTTTCATAATACAGCTGTTTTTAATGAAAAACAAGCCAACCTTGACAAAATATCAAACAAGACAGGCAAGCTTGGCTTCACCCGGCAGCGCACTGAATGAAGTCGTCAAATGAATGAAGCCACACGTAGCTCACACCACAATGGAGGATGCCCGCCAACACAGCACCCCCATTACACTGTGAGGCGTTGGCATTTAGCAGCGTGGCGGCAAAGTCATCCAGAGACGACGAGTTGGGACAGTAAAATAAACGACAAACAAGACAGCTTGGAAAGGCAGCTAATGGGAGAGGCAGGGAGTGCTTGGTGGTAAAACTGGTAAAATGGTTCCAGTGTAAAATACAAAAGCTTTTAAAGGCGTTTGGAAGGGGAAACAAATCTCTATGGTCAATTTGTTTTTGAAGGAAATAGTTAAATGGACTCAAATGGACTCAAAAAAGACAAACTAAAATGCCTATGCCTCGTCCTTTGAGGCATTACACTAGCCTACCACATTTTGTGTTTTTGTGTTTCATTTTAAGTCATTTAATTTTGCTGCCATAACAATATTTTACTCAATTTGCCCATCTGTCTCTTGTGCGCCATTTAAATTTTATGCTAATCAAGATTAAACCATCAAAATGCCCCATATTATAAAATAATTGGGATATGGATGACACATAGTTTGGTTGTGTGAGGATGAGTGTTCATACTGCAGCTGCATCTGATTTTATAGGCACACATTAAAGAGGACAAAGTCAGACTAGAGAAGAACAAACATTTTTCCCTTCACTTGTCGGTCCGTCATCAAAACAAGTGTCCATCGGTGACAAACCGATGGACTATCCATCGCTGCTGGCGGACTGCCCCCTTGGCAAATGACCAAAATGTCTCTGAAGTGTTTCCACTTCAGAATAAAATGGCAGACATCCTTTGCATGGCATTTTATGACGTTTAGTGTGTATATTCCGGTGGTGGGCCCTGCGGCCTTCTTTCCTGGCCTGAAGACACTCAGAAAAAACACATTTATTTATGAAAAATATGTAAACTAAAAATTATTTCCCCTGGTCTCTTCTCTGAATGACATATTGGATCCACTTTTTTGCAGGTCTTTTAGTACTATATATTCAAAAAGTTGGACAAAAATCTTTTATCCAATCATATTTCAACTAGCTTGTGTCGTCGGGTTCCCTTAAATCTGCCAGAGCCTTCAGAATGATAAGAGAAGGCCCTAGAAGGACATACCTTCCAAGAAAAATTAATATTTCGAGTTGAGGTCAGCTGATTCTCTTGCAAACTTTTCTAGGAACATTAACCGTGGTTAACGGCTTCTTAGAAATGCTGCAAATTATATTTCTTGGAATGCTTTTGTTTGCATCTGATCAGCCTAGAATTATTTCATGAAAGCAGCAATGGGACACCAAACATGTGACACTTAAAACTACGGTTCTTTGTTTGGGGACACCTGTTAAACGCTTATTCTCAGCATCGAAGCATCTTGAAACTTTGCCAGAATGTACTGATGGACCTTTAAAGCGCAGATAAATTAATTCAGAGCCATTGAAGTCTTTGTGCGGGAAGAAAGATAGATGGATTTTATTTTCGAGGCACGGTGCGGACCCACGTTGGTGAGTGCAAATATCTCATGTGTGTTTTTTTCATACGCTCTGGAAATTAAGTGTTGCTTGCTTAGGCTATATTAAGGTGTTGTAATCTACAGGTGATGATTCTCAAGACCTGGAGTCATATTGATGTTATTATCAGGTATATTACCTAGGAATTAATATGTAGTCACTGCAGACCTAGAGTTGAAATGCACAGTGCGAGACTTGCCTAGCTAATTTTACGTTGTTCTGTCAAACTGACAACAAATACTGATTTTTTTTTTTAATCGAGAAAAAAAAGCCTTCAAAAACAGGCTTCCATTGCCTCTCTTGTACTTGGCCATGAATCTTAACGTTGAAGAGAAACTGAAGCCGCAACACAACTGAATTTTAAATGTTGACAAAGATAAAGAAACATTTTTTGCTCATTAACAACCACTGGCTCTCTGCAGACATTTACAGACCAAATTGTGGCAAACATGATGTTTTTGTGTGTTCATCTATCACTATTTTACTCTCACGGGTCTCAAGGTTCAGAATGATCCGGTTGGTGGGTGACGTGGGAAATGTGGAGCAGTGTTTGTTTTCCCAGAGGATCTCATTATTTTTGGCATGCTAGATATTTTTATAATGAACATATAAACTGTTCACCTCTGCAGCACAACACTCAAACTGACCCAAAATCTAGTTTAGATATTTACTTTTTCTTTTTTTTTTAATGACATTTTCATTGGCTTGCATAAATTGCGTTTAGTCAAGGTATCCTGAACATAAAGTATGTATGTTATGGTGTGATGCTGATTTTTCTTTGACTCGACCTGTTGATTAATGTGGTGGTGAAAATTGGCAGTTATTACTTAAGTTAAAGTCCTATTTTTAAAGATAAAAAAAAGTGTTGTTTTTTTTATGTGAAAAGGTATGAAATTATGAAAATAATATCAAAATATTTTAAAATCCTAATTGTACCAGAGCAAAATTTCGATTATTCAAATAATAAATTCAAAATCTTTTGAGGTTGAAAATTGACAAACAAAAATCTTAATATCGAAAGGTAATACTTTTATTTAATATAATTTTATTTATCCCATTAATACAAGAATATGGTGTTATTTTAATTCTTAATTTTTTAAGAGAAGATGGATCAGTTTGGACTCATTGGTTCAGGATAAAATTCCTGTCTTTACAAGAACAAAATTGGACTTCTCAAAAACTGTGAAGTCATTCAAGTTAAAAAATAAAAGAAAAAGGAATTTGAATTATAGTTTCATTTGTTTGAAACCAAACATGAAAATGCTATTCATAAAATGCCACTCTATTGTTAGCATAACGGACAAATCTAGATTAATTCATACGTATTTAAGAAAAAAAGATAGCATTACAATAATCTAAATTACATATTTTAGTTTTTTAGGATCGTGACTGTTGCAGTATTATAATTTTTTTTTCAAAAGTATTTGAGTTTTTTTTTAATTCATTTGACTGTGGCCTGAGAACTGCTTCAATTCAAGTATGTATAGTATGTATAGTGTCAACCATAGAATCAAGCTGCTGCATGTCACATTTGGACGATCTGTTGTGCTCTTCAAACTCACCAGGCGACCTTCAGTTGATTAATAGCAAGAGAGTGCTTCAGACACGTCACGGTGTGTTACAAAATATCACCTTTTTGCCCAACTGCGTCAACGGAGACCTTGGAAATGCAAAAAATCGAGAGTCGGCGTGAAGGCGTGATGCAATGCGCCATCGCGTCGACAAATGAAGACGGAGGGCCTTAGATGAATCGAGTCCAAGTGTTTGCCATGGGAAACGAGGTCCGTCGGCACGCAACAAAGCGAACAACACGTGTGACTTTGTCTTCTGTGTTTTTTCATGCACCAGTCAAAAGATCAGACAAAGGTTACAAATCCCTTGAGGCAAAGTCAATCTGGGCAGTTCAGGTGGCGAAACACTGCAGGACAGCAAAATGCTAAAAAATGGGCAACCATTTTCCTTGTTATCAGTATACTAAGAGAATATTATTTGTTTGAAATGAAAGCATAGAATTTTGCACAAAGACTTAAGGAGGTTCCTTTGTGGAGCTTCTTCAGCTCATCTAACATCCAAACAAGTCGTTCAATTTAGCAATTAACCTGTCAAGAGATTCTTCTGCTACATTAAAGCTGGCGCGTTATTCATGGTCACCATTAAAAGCCGTATAAACGAGAGGAAAATCGAAAGAACAAAACCTTTTGATTTTCGCAATAGATAACACTCATTTACAGTCCGTTCAAAACAATTTCTGTTTGGATACAGTCAATTGGTAAGGTCACACAGATTAACACTCCTCGAGCCTCACTAACGTGTTAGGGTTTGAAAGTAGGGTTTCAGATTGGGTTACGATTTCAAAGTATGATTCAATTGAGGGGAAGTGTTTCAAAACGTGGTTAGGGTTTTAAGTCAGGGTTTGGGGTCAACACAGCTGTAGGGGCTCAAGTTATGGTTTGAAAATAGGGTTAAAGGTTCAACCCAGAGTTAGTGTGCCACCCGTATTTCAAAACAGCATTATTGTTTCAAAACCGGGTTACGATTGAAATTAGTTTCAAAATGCTGAAAGATTTTGGTTTAAAGGTGAGGTTAGGTTTTCAAAATAGGCTGTGTTATGGTTTAAGTAAGATTAGGCTTTAAATTTGCCTTCAAGACATTGTTAGGGATTGAAATTGGGTCTTCAAATGATCCAGGAAGATCCAGTATATCACAAACAAATTATTGCATACCACATACCTCTTCATAAAGTGACATAAAATAAGTTCTAACTTTATATTTTTTGAACATGAGTCAAGTTTTGCTTGCTAGATGTCAATACACCCCAGCTGCTGCACTCAATCTGCTTCACTTCCCTGAGATTAAAGGATGAAGTGTGGATCTGCAAAAAGAACGAAACGTCACAAACTGGGGAACAATCAAAAAATATACTTTCTGAACAAGCAGTAGCTCCATATGGAATCATAGAGAAATATCCATTTTTTTCTTTCATTTTGACGATGGAATTGCAATCAACTGTGACAATGCACTTCTGTTGATGCATGTACAGTACATAGAAAATAACGCCATGTGTTCAATAATTTAGTGCATTATGTGAAGTGCATCAGGCACAGTGGTAATATCTACAGCTTATTTTGTAACTCGAAGTCGTCAAAGTGCCAATGTCGACAAGAACAGGTTGTTCAGGTGTTCACCTTAAAGGGCAGTGAGCAAAGATTTCATAAGGGCTGTAAAAAAAAACATACTTTAATCCTCAACACATTTTATAAAACATACATGGCACTTCTAGAAAGTCCTCAACCATAGTTTAATAAAAACTAGGTTTTCAATTTTCATTTCGAGTGTGTTCGAACCTACCGTAGCTTGAGGCGTTGTAGGAGAAGTGACTCTATCCATGGAAGTACCATTATAATTGTTAGAAAGCAGTCTTTACCTTACGATATTTCATAATGTCCACAACACAAAATACTCAATAGTGAGTAAAGTTTTATTCGAATAAAATAATCATTGAAAATGTTAAACTCGTTGGCGCAGTAAATAGCACATCTGCCCCACAGTTCAAGGGACCCGAGCTCATATCCAGCTGGCTTCGTCCTTCCTGTGAGGAGTTTGCATGTTCTCCCCGAGCCCGTGCGGGTTCCCTCGCCCATTTGTGTTTTTTTTTTTCATTAAAATACTCTTGTGTGTTGTTGTGAAAGAAGTTGTAAACATGTTTTGCCATTTTTTGGGAGGTTGGAATTGGTTCAATAAATTCTATTTGCTTCAGTGGGGAAAGGTGATTGGAAACACGAATTAAACTTGTATCTCAAGGCACAGCTGTAATATTTATTTTAATTACACGATGATACGATAGACTCTTTGTGTCATTAATAAAGTTGACTTCAGTCACAGGTACAAATACAACGGCATTTATTCCACATACATTTTTTTAATTGTCACAATCTAAATGATTAAACAACAAAATGAGGAACTACCACAACAAAGTCTTTTTTTTTTCTACGGGGAAAGAAGAAAGAAACGATGCAAATATCACTGTAGCAAAAAGTTGACACACGGGCCAAAAAGTTGACACATGGGCCAAAAAGGTACACTTCAAAGGAATAGAAAGACACTAAAGTCGGACAAAACGGTGGTTCATGTTCATCCAAGGGTCTGTCCAGGTAATAAATTGGACACCTGACAGCAAGTGAGGATTGATTTTTCATTAACATCATCAATAAATAAAATATTTTATTTGATAAATATGTATTTGTTCATATTTCTTATTTTTGAGTCAATCGTGGGGGAGCAGGGACTCAATCACACATTGAAGCCCTTCCTGAATCTATGGGTACTTGAAAAGTCTCAAGTGTTATTCATGTTTATTTCATTTTTTTTTTCATTTTTTGCTGAACATACAATATAGGGTTATATCCGTTTTGGCTAATGCATCCCATGAATATTGCTATGAATATTTCTTTTGAATGAGTATGTACATACAGGAGGTGTACAGAATAGCAAAGCATTTGGTACACACGGTCAAAAGTATCGAACAGAGTAAGCGATGGTCGCCGTCATTGGTTGGCCAGATGGGTGATGTAGCATGTGGTGCAAGACTCAACAAATATTATTTTAGCGTAGGATACAAATTAGGACTGTACACGGTTCAGCCGAGTCCAGAAGATCCAACCCAGAGAAGTCAAAGGGCATTCTTGTTTTTTTTTTTTTTTTTTTTTTCAGGAGAGGACATATAAATCTCAAAAAGCAGATAAATGACACTTAATTTCCTGGAAACTGTTCACTCCATGTCTGTGCTGAAGCAAATTCGACATCCTGCAAGCATTGTATTCAAGGTCCCGCTCATTGTCTCTTACCCCAAAGTCTTTTGCGACCACCTTTGTTGGCTGTGGTTCTGTTTGCAAAAAAATAGAATGTACTTTGGGGTTATTTTCCACACACGATAAAGATTTTTTTCCCTATAAAACAAGTCACATCATTTTCATGTTGAAACGATGAGGACCGGCTTGGATGTCGGCCGAGTCCACGTTGGTGCCGTTGGACTTGGATCGAGGCACGTATTCCACGTCGATGTTGTTTTTATGTTTTCCTTTGCCCCTGCTCCAGACGAACAGGAGCAGGAAACAAAACAAGACCATACCCAGAAACGTGAAGCAACCCATAGCTGTTGACACCAAAATGGTTTTGAGGTCCAAACCCAGGGTGACGCCTGCGGTTCCATTGGCAGTGGTGTTGCTGGGGTCGGTGTAATACTGGGTCCTGTTGGCATACAGCGAGCCCAGGCTCTTGACAGCCAGCGAGGTCATCAGCGTGTCGTTGCCAGCCGTGTTGGAGGCGAGGCAGAGGTAGACGCCGCCGTCTTGAATCTCGGCCGACTTGATCTCCAGGGTGCCGTTGTTGTGCACCGCCACCCTGCCGTGGCTCTTGGCTGTCAGGATGCGCCGCCGCGGGGACACCCAGGACACGGTGGGTCTCGGCGTCCCCTCAGCACTGCAATGCAGCAGAGCGTGCTGGCCCTCGTCAACCGTCACCGTTTGTGTCTTGTTCTCCCGGATTTTTGGCTTGGTGCAGGTCACGTAGTAGGACAGCAGGCTTTCCTTAAACTCCTGGAAAGGCCTGCCGCGGATCCCCTCTGGCGTGTTGCACTCAGGCTGGGAATCCCCAAACAAGATGGAGTGCCTTTTCTGTAAGATCCACATGAGGCGGCAGTCGCACACAAGCGGGTTGTTGTCAATGAGGAGGACCTCCAAAGCTTCCGGGGACTGGAACACTCCCTTTTCCAGCGTGTCCAGTCGGTTGTGAGAGACATTAAGCACCTTCAGTCCCCGCATGCCCTGGAAGGCGTACGGTTCGATGGCAGTGAGCTGAGCGCCGACCAGGTGAAATTCGCGAAGACGAACCAGGTCCATCAGCATTCCGCCTTCGATGTGCCGGATGCGGTTGTAGGAAAGGTTGAGGTGTGTCAGGAAGGGCAGGTGCTTCAATGCCTGGTAGGGGAAGGATGACAGATTGGTGTTGGTGATGGACAGGGTGGTGAGGTTGAGGCCGTGCAGGGTGTTTGCCGGGACGTGGTCCAGCGAGGCCCAGTGGTCAATCTCCAAGTGGCGCAGCCTGAACAGCTTTTTGAAGGAGTATGGATGCAAAGTGCTGATGCTGAGGTATCGCAGGTGCAGGCTGACCAGGTTGTGCAGATGCGAGAGGGCCTCTGAGGGCACCACGGTGAGGTTGCACCTCTCCAGGGCCAGCGTCTCCAGGCTCAGAAGTCCGCTGAATGCACGGTGCGAGATGTAAACCAAGTCATTGTCGCCCACCTCCAAAAACTTGAGATTGTGCAGGTCCTGGAACATGTAGTCCAAGAGGATGACGATCTTGTTGTCGCTCATATCCAGCCGGGTGAGGTTGACCAGGCCCGAGAAGACGCCCAGAGGGATCAGCTTAATCCGGTTGCTCTTCAGGCTCAACGAGTGCATGCCGAATAGAGCGTTGAAGGCACCCGGTTCTACGTAACTGATGATATTCCCGCTCAAGTCGAGTTCTTCAAGGCCCGGGAAGGCGACAAAATCATCCGGGTTGATCATGGTCAGCTTGTTCTTACTCAGGTCCAGTATCCTGGTCTCGCCCGGGATGCCGTCGGGGATGGTGGGCATGCGCTTACGGTGGCACACCACGGCCTTGGTCTGTGCCGAGCACTCGCAGCGGGAGGGGCAACCCAGAGAGGAGCCCACGAAGACGGCCAGCAGGGCCAGTCCCAGGACCGGCTGCCAGCATGAGATGACCGTGTGCAGCATGACTTTGCTCAAGCAGTCCACCATTCTGTCACGGCTCTGGAAAACAAGACCGACACAACACAAACTCAGTGAGTGACTCTGGTTGGACCTTTCCTTTACAATTCCCGATTTCGGTCTGGATTGTTTCTGCAGATAAATTGTTAACATGGGGGTGCAATATGCCCCCAAGACCACTGTGTGCTGAGCAAGTGTCATATGTCAGCTATGAGAAAGAAAGATGGCATATATTTATCTGTTTAGAATCGAACTGGATGCATCTTAGTTATTCCCAACTATGTACATGACGCTTGTTCTGGCAAATTCCAAATTAAATTCTATTTGGATTAGGCCTTTTCTTTCTGATTATTTGGAGCATTTTCAGTCAGATCAATCAGTCCGATTCATTCTGATTGGAATAGACGTGTCCGTGGAAATCTGGCTAAAGATGGGTAGCGTGTTGGCCTGCAGGCTACATGAGGCCCCACAGTCCGACTGTCCCCTTTATAAGTTTTTATATACTCAGCATCAAATGGGTGCATTGCATTTTTAAAAAGTATTAATTGTACATAAACAATTATGGGGTAGTTAAAATAATTGAGAAAATATCAACTTTTTCCTGCTGAATATGAACTTTTCCTGCTAAAAACAAGTTTTGTATCCCCTTGAGTAAAGTTGCTCATCCCTGGAGTATAAGTCAAGTCATGTTGTTGTGCAGCAAATCATTTGTTATTCTTTTTATTTATAAAATGGTAACAATTTTAATGACGCTTTTTAATTGTTTATTGTGTTTTGTATTTTATACAATACGGTATCATAGTTAATTTCGCTTTTAGAATAAGACTAGAATATGAGCAGATGTGACATATGATACAGAACCTATTTGAAATGCATGCTGTCAGGGGTTCAATTCCTGGGCTTGTACATGGACATGAATACTGCACTGTACTCCTTCAATGGCACAATGATGATGAAGTGCTGCTTGCTCAGAAAGCCTTTGGAAAAAGTAAAAAATGAATAAAATAAAAAACAAGATGTTAAGTTACATTTGCAGCCCGCAGGCAAGAAACAGCTGGTGAACTTCAGCGTTATGAGGCGAGCGTTTATGCATAATCGCCAACTGGAGGAATTACTTATTGGCAAAAACACACTCTAAGAGAGACTCATTTTCAAGGAAGATAATGTTTAGTTAAAAAAAAAAAAAAAAGACTAAATTTTGACCAGATTTGGCAAAGCCACGCACCCTCTCTGACTGAGACTAAATGAGTGCTAAATATTTAATGCGTTTTCTATTTGTCGAATCAAACCATGAAATTTCTAGGTGATGCTGATACTGGCTCTTGGGTATTTTTAATAGCATTAAAAAAAAAAAAAAAAAATATATATATATATATATATATATATATATATATATATATATATATACACACACACACACACACATACTTGTTTTTGTTACATTGATGGGACACAAGACCAGACCCCCCTTTGTGGGAACCCACCTTTCTGAAGGCTCTACAGCCCTGAAAAAAATCAGGCAACATCCTAAAATCGGGGGAAAAATTATCATCACTTCAAATTCCCATTTAGGCAAAGTTTGAGGAATTGACCTGAGTACAGACTGCCATGTGGGGACATGTTTGGTTTTCATCACTTCTGGGGTTAGTATCTATACACACCGTCTGGCTTTTCTGGCTTTGTGGGTTTCCCTTACACACTACCTGGTTTTTCTGCCATCCTGGGTACCACTGACACACGGTTTGGTTTTAGAACCTTCCTGGGTACCCCTCACACACGGTTTGGTTTTAGAACCTTCCTGGGTACCCTTCCATAGTCCTTTACACAAATGTCAGACAACTCGTATTATCACTACTTTGTGGAGCCATTCCACATTTGTCACTCCAAAACAGTAATGTGAAACAACTGGCAGACTCATGTTAGTATTCTGTATATGGGGAATTGTTTTACAGGTTTTTTTTTTCATGAGAATAACCAGTATTATATTGAATCTGCTCAGACTGAAGGCATCACACAATACTGCAAAGCCACTTGACGAATTTGTCAAGGGGACACAGGCATTTATTCTTTTCCCTTCTGAACTTTTAAATTGTTCGATACAGCACAAGCATGTTAGATTTTGTAGGTTTTGAAAACACTGTTTTGTGGTTTTTGAGTGCTAAGTGTTATTTTTCAAGGCACTTATCACAATCACTGTTCCGTGGGACAGTGTAATGAAGGTCATCATGTGTTTATCGATGTCCAGGATCTCCTTCTTTACCCAATGCCTCTTTGACAGGGTTCCAACCTTTAAAAAAAGAAAAGAAAAATATAACAAATCAAAAACACTTAAAAAAACAATCTTTAGCACAATTCATTCAAGACCGTTTCACAGTGCATTTAGTTCAGCATCGTCAACTAACCCATTCATTGATGTGCTGTCGCAGTGCAACTTCATCCTGCCTTTCCACCACATACAGTATACAGTATCTGTGCACAAAGTGATTGGTGCATTGGTCTGCCCACGTAACATGGTCTACTGTGATGCACTTGTAATATATGCCAGTCAGCCTTGTTACAATGTTTACAAAAATCTCTCTTGCGTTTGTAGCGACACAACATAAATCACCTTTTCATACTTTTACAACTTCTGGCCCTCATAATAAAAAGATTTGAGAAAATAGGTGAAGCCAATTAATATAGGTTATACCAAATGACTCGCTCTTGACTGGATTGCACTCTCCTCAATGACATTTGAGTAATACATTGCCTACTGAAAATCACCAAAGTTGGAAATGGTGACAAAGATAACCCTGACGCAGCCTAAAGTCTCCGTATGAGATAGCATAAGTGATTGGTAGATTCTGAGCCCATTATCAATTAAGAGAAGAGGCTATTTATGATATCAGTTTTGTACGTCAAAGACGAAAAAGACTGTTAGCTACCATTTATGGGAGCAGTTTGAAATATTTTACGGGGTCCCCACAAACATAGTAAAACAAGCACCAAGTGTGCTTACCACATGGACATAATACCTGACTGGACCCCACAAAACCAGAAAGATCGGAGTAATTGTCAAAGCAGACACACTGCTTTATAGACATAAGACTGAGTTGACCAAAAGGCTCAACTGGACCCTACAATACATAACAATCTGAGTAAACCCTATATCAGACTGAAAACTTGATTGACTATCACAAGGGAGCACAACATACTTTCCAAGACTTGTGTAATCTGCAGAGGTCTATGAGACAGACACGTCAACTGCTTAAGACCAGTCAGGTTGAGCCGATGGGATGCGTACCTTTAACTCTAAGCTTGCAGATCTCTGAAAAGGCTGCTGTGCAGCCCTGGTCATCGCCGGCTCTGCAGATTCGATCATAGTCGATTGTCCTTCATCCTAAACATGTTGAACGTTGATATAATTTATAAAGTAATAGGACATAAATCACCTTTTCATATTTTTATGACTTTTGGCCCTTATACAATAAACATTTTAGAAATTATGCGAATCCACTTCATCGAGTTTGTTCCAAATGACTTGCGCTTGACAGTATTGTGCTGTTCTGTGTGACATTTGAGCCCTATGTTGCCTACAGAAAACCACCAAGAGTGGAAATGGTGCACACGATAGCCAGACACAGCCTAAAGTCTCCGTATATGACGCCTTGAGTGGCTGGTAGATTCTGAGCCCATTATCAATTACGAGAAGACACAATTTCTTATTGCAGTTTTGTCCGTCATAGATGAAAATCACTGTTAACTACCATTTATGGGAACTATTTAAAATATTTTACGGGGTCCCCACAAACACAGTAAAACAAGCAACAAGTGCTGACTGGACCCCACAAAACCAGAATGGTTGTAGTAAGTGTCAAAACAGACACACTGTTTTACAGAGATAAGACTGAGTTGACCAAAATGCTCAACTGGACCCCACAATACACAACAACCTGAGTAAATCCTATATCAGACTGAAAACTTGATGGACTATCACGAGGGAGCACAACATACTTTCCAAGACTTGTGTAATTTGCAGAGGTCTATGAGACAGAAACGCCAACAGCTTAAGGCCAGTCAGGTTGAGCCAATGGGATACGTACCTCTATCTCTGAGTTTGTAGATCGCTGAGAAGGCTGCTGTGCGGGCCTGGTCATAACCGGCTCCGCCCTTTCGGTCAGTCAATTGTGATTGTCCTTCATCCTAAACATGTTGAACATTGATATAATTAACAATCTAATAGGACATAAATCACCTTTTCATACTTTTTGACTTTTGGCCCTTATACAATAACCATTTCAGAAATTATGTGAATCCAATTTATAGAGCTTATTCCAAAATGACTTGCCCTTGACAGTATTGTGCTGTTCTGAATGACATTTGAGTCCTACGTTGCCTACAGACAACCACCAAGAGTGGAAATGGTGCACAAGATAGACAGACACAGCCTAAAGTCTCCATATGTGACGCCTTGAGTGGCTGGTAGATTCTGAGCCCATTATCAGTTACGAGAAGATACAATTTCTGATTGCAGTTTTGTCCGTCATAGATGAAAATCACTGTTATCGACCATTTATGGGAACTATTTAAAATATTTTACGGGGTCCCCACAAACACAGTAAAACAAGCAACAAGTGCTGACTGGACCCCACAAAACCAGAAAGATCGGAGTAAGTGTCAAAGCAGACACACTGTTTTACAGACATAAGACTGAGTTGACCAAGTTGCTTAACTGGACCCCACAATACTCAACAATCTGAGTAAACCCTATATCAGACTGAACGCTTTATTGACTATTACGAGGGAACACAACATACTTTCCAAGACTTGTGTAATCTGCAGAGGTCTATGAGACGGCAACGCCAACAGCTTAAGACCAGTCAGGTTGAGCCAATGGGATACGTACCTCTGCCTCTGAGTTTGTAGATCATTGAGAAGGCTGCTGTGCGGCCCTGGTCATCACTGGCTCTGCAGATTTGGTCACAGTCGATTGTCCTTCATCCTAAAAATGTTGAACATTGATATAAATTATGAAGTAATATTACATAAATCACCTTTTGATACTTTTATGACTTTTGGCCCTCATACGATATACATTCTACTCAATAGAGCTGACATTTGAGTCCTATGTTGCCAACAGAAAACCACCGAAGTGGGAAACGGTGCACAAGATAGCCTGACGCAGCCTAAAGTCTCCGTATGTGACGCCTCGAGTGACTGGTAGAATCTGAGCCCATTATCAATTACGAGAAGACACAATTTCTGATTGTAGTTTTGTCCATCAAAGATGAAAAACACTGTTAACTACCATTTATAGGAACAATTTAAAATATGTTACGGGGTCCCCACAAACACAGTAAAACAAGCAACAAGTGTGTGTATCACATGGACATAATACTTGACTGCACCCCACAAAACCAGAAAGATCAGAGTAATTGTCAAAGCAGACACACTGTTTTAAACACATAAGACTGAGTTGACCAGTATGCTTGGCTGGACCCCACAACACAAAACAACAGTTATATATGTAACAGTGGTTATATCCGGATGACTGCCAGAGGCGGTGATAAAAGCACGGAATAAGCCTTCGCACAAGCGCAAGATGAGAATGTATACCATCAAAAACCTCATGTATAGGACACCAGGGACATATATAAGGCAGCGTCACCCGTTAGTCTGTCCTTCAGAACAGACTTGCGCAAACAACGTGAGGACAAGGAATTCGAATGACAAGTAACTCTAGTGGTCATTCGGGGATCATAGAACCACTATTAAACACGTAACTGCCGTTCTATATCACCCCAGAGGCGGTGGTAAAACCTAGGAATGACGTATAACAGCGAAGTCACGAGGAGACCACGCTATTCACCTCAACCTTACATAGATGCCCCCAAGGAGCCCAGGAGCATATACAGTACATAGAATGGGGGGCTGCAACATCCACATAGTAGAACCTGGCAAAAGTGTCAGGTGACGACAAGGAAGCAGCAGCACAAACATTCTCAAAGGGAACCCCTTTCAGTCGAGCTCAAGAAGTCAAGACACTCCTAGTAGAATGGGCTGCAGACACTCGAAGGTAAGGGGTGTTCCAAATCCCCGCAAGCATGCGTGATCACGTTAACGATCCAGTGAGACAAACATAAGGACATAAGGAAGCAGTGCCCGCACAGGGCACAAGAAGCCGGCGGAGGTCCCAGCGTCCCCAGGCGGGGGCACGAAACTAATAATACGCAAAAGGTTTGTTGAGATAGGTAGAGGGTTGCACCTTCAGAACAAAAGCGCTTTCTGCTACAGAGTGACCGCACCTCCATCAGGGTGCCTGTTGACGCAGGAAGGGATGACAGGACAGGGCATGCAATTGCAACTCATTTGGCCTAGACAACAACGAGCAAAAACGCAGTCTTCAGAGAAACCCACTTGAAGGCACCTCACACAGGGGTTCAAAAGGAGGCTGGCACAAGAAATTAAGCACTACGCACAGGTTCCAGGCACCGGTGCATGGCACACTGTAGGGTCGGAGACACCAGGCCCCTTTCATGAAGAAGAAACAAGCGAGTGGCGCCCTATCAGGTCGCCATCAACCGCCGCGTAGTGGGCCGCATTGGCAGCGACATACACCTTCAACATGGAAGGTGAGCGACCCTTATAGAGGAAGCCACTGGGTCCGTGGCAAGCGTCATCCACTACGACACAAAGAACTCCCATCTGTTGTTAGACAACAACCGCGTGGAAGGAGCCCTGCCGTTGACAATAATGCACCTGACTGAATCAGAGCAGCAGCTCATCAATGGGTCAGGCCCCTCAGAGGCCACACACACACACAGGCGAAGTCAATGAGGGTGGGGATGCCACACGGGCTGGAACCTGCCAAGGGTCAGCAAAACACAGGCTGTGGAGCAGAGGGAACCATGTCCGTGTCGGCCAAAACGGCCATCAGCTACAGGGTGTGGCCCTCCTGATGGACCCTCTGAAGCACCGTCCAGATCAGGGGAAGGGGGGGGGCGGGGCGTATGGGAGACAAAACGGCCATGAGTGCGCCAGGGCATCCTGCCCCAGTGGACTGCTGACCTCCATCAGAGAGAACCAAAGGGGACAGTGAGTCCACTCTAGTGTGGCAAAGAGGTCGACCTCCACTTGGCCGAAACGAGCTCATATACAAGCACAATCTCCGGCTGTAGACGCCACTCCCCTGGCGCTGAAACCCCACGAGACGAGTCCGCTACCTGGTTCAGGACACCCGGAAGGTAGGCAGCCTGCAGACTGAGCTGATGGGTGGCAGCAATTAAAGAAGGGCTCCAGCGACCAACAACAGCCTGATGGACCTGGTACCCCCCCGATGATTGATGTGGAAAACTGTCGAGGTATTGTCTGACCGCACAAGGACGTGCCGACCCCGAAGTAATGGCAGGAAGGGGATGAAGGCCAGCTGCATGGCTCGAAGTACCAGGACATTGATGTGGTCTGCGGTATCCGCCGACGACCAATGCTCCTGAGCGAGCCTGTGCTGCCAAACAGCACCTCAGCCAGAGAGACGGCATCGCTGGATACCACTTGCCGGCGAGACAGCACCACTCCCAGCCGAACGCCAGCAGCCACAAAAGCACATAGGTGCCACAAGGCCAATGCGAGAAGACAGCGACAAGACACCTGTAGGCATCGGTGCCGATGTCTCTTGGCATCCAAGTGAAAGCCACTCAACCATATGTAGGGACTAAGGTATAGGAGCCTCAGAGGAACCACCGCAATGAGGGTAGTCAACTTGCCTAGCAGGAGTAAAAAAAATTCCAAAAGGAAAGCGCGTGTTAAGGCGAAAACCCCCAGGACACACAAAATGTCATTCGCTCGCTGAAGTGAAGGGCGGGGGCCAGCATGGCCATGGAGTCCAGCAACCCCCTAACGAAGGTGTTCTGTTGTGACAGAACCAAAGACGACTTCACCCTAATCCCTAACCGAGAGATGTGACGAAGCAGCACGGTAGTTAGTATCCTGACCACCTGAGCATGAGACAGCGCGAAGATCAGTCCAGGTACGGGAGAATTTTCCTACCTCTCGCCTGCAGGGGAGCAAGGGCCGCCTTCACGAAGTGAGTGAACACCCTTGGTGAGAGTGAGTGGCCGAACGAAAGCACCTGGAACTGCCAGTGGGCGCCCCTGAAAGCAAAGCGCAGAAAACGTCTTCTGATGAAGCGCGATGGAGACAGGAAAGTGAGCGTCTGTAAGATTGACTGATGTGAACCATTCGCCAAGACTGACAAACCGCAATACGTCAGACGTTGTAAGCATGCAAAACGGCACTCTCTTGAGGTAACGTTTGAGCCTTCTCAAGTCCAAAATCGGGTGAAAACAACTTGTCTTCTATGGGACAAGGAAGGGGAATAAAAACCCCTGATGAGGCTTAGAAAGAAAACAGGCTCCATGGCCCCTTTGGCCAGGAGAGTAGTAAGCTCCTGATCGAGGGCCAAGGCCTTTGCCGGGGTCAGCGATAAAGGTCTCCCGGACCCAACTTTGTATGGAGGGCAGGCGTCAAAACTGCAATTTATATCCCCGGGACAGAGTGGAAAACACTCAGGGGTCTGTCTGCAAAGCAGCCCACAGCCTGAGCTGCTGAGGGGAAATACACCAGACGGCCGGCCCCAACACCTCAGTCCCGTAACCCACGGGTTTGCGGGGCCTTGGGGGAAGGGGGGTGGCTGGGGAGCAACCGCCTGGGGTCTACCGTCAGGCCTCCGACGACCAGAGCGAAATCCACCGGTGGGACAAACTCCACTCACAGCAGGCACACGCGCCAAAGAGCGAGTGTCCACAGCAGCATACCATCTGGGGATACACAAGCAACTGGGAACCCCATACATTTGGCTACGCAATGAAACACGGTAATGAGGCACATAGGCAGGAAACCGAGGAGGACCATAAATGGCCGAAGCTCTGTCGTGGTCGGAGAGCTGCACACGTACCTAACTGACCCTGAGCGACCGTTCCAGTGTCTCCACTGCACCAGAACCGCAAAATGTTCCAGGAATGACAGTAAAGTCCCGCAGAGTACGCTGAGGACTTAGTCAAGGAGGACTGAGTCAACCACAAAAGGCAGTGTGAACGCACCAAGTAGGACATTGCCCGCCCATGGTCCCTTGTCATAAGGGCAAAAGCATGTACACATGCCTCGCCAAATAACAAAACCGACTCAGTATCTCCTTTCCGCCATGGCAGTGAACAACAGATGCGAGACAGTGTTGCCAATTTCGAGGCGAGCGCACACAAGCATTATAGGCCCTTGCAACGAGGTCATCCTCCATGTGACATTGTATATTAGCACAACTCCGCGTAATCCCAGCGAGCTCGTCAGGTGACATGAGCCAAGGAAGCAACATCTTCCTCCACAACCGGCATGTAGTCTAACCCAATGTTAGCAGCATCCTGCAACGCCGGCAATGTACGCCCCTCAGAGGTAAGGCGGGCAAAGACACTCGTATCGGCCCAACAGGACTGCGAGAGATCTAAATAATGCCCACTCTGTGGGACAATTAAGGCCACAGATGGGTGGCCACGCCAGGAAAAGGGATTTCTCCAGGGAGACTGGTGACAAGGAATGTCCACCTTAAACTCCGGCAAAGCAGTGCGCAAAAGGGACATAAGTGAATCCACATCACCAAATACGGTGAGCGACAAGCCCCTCTCAGAAGGAGGCGAACAAACAGCAGAGTCCCTAGAATCGAAGACTCACGGAAGCATGAGTCTGAAGCAGACAGAGATATAGCATCAACATTCTTGTAAAGATCCGGTGCAACAGCGCCTTGAAAAGAGGACAGCTCACCGGAAGCCAAGGCACTCGGGCTGGAGGCGCTCCTGCACAGTGCAGGTATCACTTTCAATTGGGAACGCAAATAAGCAATCTCATCCTCAAAGGATAACCTCGCTTAGAGGTAGAAGCAGGCGGAGCTAGATTGGCAGAGCCTCGTCAGCCAAAGGGTGGCAAGGAGACTGCCAACTCAACAGGCGCAGCCACGGAAGTAGCCTTGTTTGAGTCCAAAGAACTGGTCACATCATCCACAGCCAAAGTCACTTGCGGCAAAGAAGCTGTGTCAACATGCGCCGAGTCACAGTAACGTAAACAGCGGCCACCCTGTGAGTCCGCCAGCACAACATGACAGCCACAACTGGAGCACAGCACAGAGCCCTCCATACGACCGTGAAAAGTGCAACAAAAGCTGTCAAGGCAAAAGCTGGTGCAGGACTCAACCGCTGCGAGCCAGACAAGCAAGAGACACGGGGCCGAGAGCAGATGTGCCGCCAATTGGTGAGAGGAACACCCCACAAAAACAGCAACCGGTACGTAACGCAGAGTAACCGCGGATGATGGACAATAGCAACCAGCCAAGATCATGTGCGAAGCGCAAGCAACGCGGCCAGGACCGATAACAGACGCATTCGCGACACCAAAAGCTGGCGGGTGATCAGGCACACAAAGAACCGTGGAAATTTCACAGCCAAGCAAAAACAAAACACAACTTTATGGCGAGCATGCAACGACGCAACTCACCCCGTGAAGCAAAGCCACAGCAAACGTTGCTTAAGTAATAATGGTAGATAAACCATTTCCACTCTTCGAGGATAAACCAACACAACCATCGCATACACCGGAGGGCAAAGAGTAAACAGCAACCCCGACTGACACAGTCAATGGGCGACACACGACGATAGGAAATAAACCGCAAAAGGTGCTGTACTCATATGGCATGCAAACCAACGAGCGAGAAGGTTCTGAGAGACGGACTACTGGGTGACGCGGCCTTTTATTTATATATATATATATATATATATATATATATATATATATATATATATATATATATACGTCCCCGTTGTCATATACATGATGTTTTTGATGGTATGCGTTTTGCGCTTGCGCGAAGGTTTATTCTGTGTTTGTAGCACCGCCTTTGGCGTCTGGAGGGGAGGAATAGAACAACCCGAGTGAACCAGATACCAGACTGAAAGCTTTAGTGACTATTACGAGGGAACCCAACATACTTTCCAAGAGTTGTGTAATCTGCAGAGGTCTATGAGACGGCTACGCCAACTCCTTAAGACCAGTCAGGTTGAGCCGATGGGACACGTACCTTTATCTCTAAGTTTGCAGATCTCTGAATAGGCTGCTGTGCAGCCCTGGTCATCGCCGGCTCCGCCGATTCGGTCACAGTCGATTGTCCATCCTAAACATGATGAAAATTGATATAATTTATAAAGTAATAAGACATAAATCACCTTTTCATATCGAGCTTGTTCCAAATGACTCGCTCTTGACAGTGTTGTGCTGTTCCAAATGATGTTTGAGTCCTACGTCCACTGAAGTGGGAAACGTTGCACAAGATAGCCTGACGCCAGCCTAAAGTCTCCGTATGTGACGCCTTGAGTGGCTGGTAGATTCTGAGCCCATTATCAATTACAAGAAGACACAATTTCTGATTGTAGTTTTGTACATCAAAGATGAAAAACACTGATAACTACCATTTATGGGAACAATTTAAAATATTTTACGGGGTCCCCACAAACACAGTAAAACAAGCAACAAGTGCGTGTATCACATGGACATAATACCTGACTGGACCCCACAAAACCAGAAAGATCGGAGTAAGTGTCAAAGCAGACACACTGTTTTACAGGCATAAGACTGAGTTGACCAAAATTCTTAACTGGACCCCACAATACACAACAATCTGAGTAAACCCTACAAATGGTAAATGGACTTTAACTTATATAGCGCTTTTCTACCTTGGGTACTCAAAGCGCTTTACACTAACTAGTCATTAACCCACTGATGATGCAGCATCAGGAGCAACTGAGGGTTCAGTGTTTTGCTCAAGGACACTTCGACGTGGTCTTGGCGGTCGGGGGAATCGAACCCACAGCCTCTTAGCTGGGAGATAACCACTCTACCACCAAGCCATACAGCCCTATATCAGACTGAAAGTTTTTTTGACTATTACGAGGGAACACAACATACTTTCCAAGACTTGAGTAATCTGCAGAAGTCTACTGTATGAGACGGCTACGCCAACAGCTTAAGACCAGTCAGGTTGCGCCGATGGGATACGTACCTCTAGCTCTGAGTTAGTAGATCGCTGAGAAGGCTGCTGTTCGGCCCTGGTCATCCCCGGCTCTGCCAATTCGGTCACAGTCGATTGTCCTCCATCCTAAACATGTTGAAAATTGGTATGTTTAAAGTTATGACATAAATCACCTTTTCATACTTCTATGACTTTTGGCCCTTATACTATAGACATTTGAGAAACTATGTGAATCCACTAAATACAGGTTATGGTGAAATGGTAAATGGACTTTCACTTATATAGCGCTTTTCTACCTTAGGTACTTAAAGCGCTTTACACTAATTAGTCTTTTACCTACTGATGACAGAATCAGGAGCAACTGGGGGTTCAGTGTCTTGCACAAGGACACTTAGACATGGTCTTGATGGTCGGGGGATCGAATCCACGGCCTTTCGGCTGGGAGACGACCACTCTACCACCAAGCCATGCCGCCCCATGCCCACGCCCGTTATGCCAATGACTCGCTCTTGACATTATCCTGCTTTTCTGAATGACATTTGAGTCGTACATTGTCTAAAGAAAACCACATGTTGGGCAATGGTGCGCAAGACTACTTGACACAGACTAAAGCAGGCATGTCCAAAACCAGTCCTCGAGGGACACCTATCCTGCATATTTTTGATGTTTCCGTCATCCAATGCAGCTGATTCGAATGATCAGGTTTGTTGTCAGGCTTTCGCTGAGCTAGCTGATGAGCTGAGCATTTGAATCAGGTGTGTTAGGAGGACAGAAATATCCAAAACATGCCGGATAGGCAGTCCTCTAGGACTGGGTTTGGACATGCCTGGTCTAAAGTCTCTGCATGAGATGGCTTGAGTGGCTATTATATTCCTAGACCATAATCAACTACGGGAGAGACGATTTTGTGGTTGTCTCATCTGATTTGTGGCCACATGTTTTGAACATTCATGTTCAACTATGAAAGAGCTCGGCAGCAACTTTTCGTGAAGTAGCATGTGAAAAGGAAGTATGTATTTTATTTTGTTGATGTTAAACTATTCTGAAAGATATGAGCTGTTTCATTTGTTATTGCAGCAGTCTATGGGAAAACTGTAGTTTATTGCAGCCTGCTCAATAAAAATAAATCATTTTGAAAATGGAAAGTTAATATTCACAGTAATTTTTTATTTTGAAAATGTTGCTAAAATCTTATCTAGATCAGGGGTGTCCAAACTCTGTCCTTGAGAGCCGCTGTCCTGTATGTTTTGCAGGTTTTTTTCACTGACACATTAGATTGAAATGATCAGGATCATCATCAGGCTTCTGCTGAGCTTGCTGATGACCTGATTATTTGAATCAGGTGTGTCAGGGAAGAAACCAGTCCTTGAGGACCTGATTAAGACACCCCTGCTATAGATCATATTGTATTAATGGGAACATTTAAGATATGGAATAAGAGGATTGACATATGAATGGATAAGATGTTACCTAAATGACAGAAAACAGTATGTATTGCTTAATAATGATATTAGCTCATTTAAAGATGGCACTTGGGGTTGCTCAAGGCTCCGTACTTGGTCCTATATTAGTTATATTATATATGTTAATGACATGTGTGGCATTATGAATAATTTTAAGAAAGTAGTATTTGCCGATGCAACGTCTTGTTATGAATCTTGAAAGACTTCAGACTAATGTGGAAGAGGAATTAAATATACTGAAAAACTGGTTTGACACAAACAAATGATCTCTGAACTTAAACAAAACCAAGTTTATCATCTTTGGTTCTAGAAAAATTAAGTAGAAGGGCAAAATCACAAATGGACTCAATTGCAACAGAAAAAGTAAACAAAAGTTGTCTGAGTTTTAATAAACACCACACTAAGTTGAAAACCACATATTGAATATGTTAAAAGGAACATGTCTAAAATTATAGGTGTTCTTTACAAAAGCAACAGTAGTAGCTTGCTGAGTAAGCAAATGTGGATGAGTGAGCCAGGTGGAAAAGCAACATGTCAAAACTACCCTCTAAACTACAAACAACAAAATTAGAGCTTTTACTTTCCCAGACAGCAAACAGACATTTACAATATTTTGATTTCGAAAAAGACAACACGTGTCAAATAAATATCTCACTCAATGATACCCCTTCTGACTTTTACAAAACATCTCCCCTTATTTTTTAAGAGCACAAGCTAATTAGTCCTATGATGAAAACCGGACATTTGCACAAATTTTGAAAACAAGCACGGACGCACCGGGCAAGATGCAAAAAGTGGACAAAACGAGGACGTTCAGTCACAGTCAATTTTATCACATTCAGCAGTTTAGCATCACTTGCGCTAGCCGCTGCTAACACCATTGACAACACAGCCAAAATCGAACTCCCAAACGTCAACTTTCTCTGTTTAAACGACATCCAAATTACACATCGTCTGTCGAAAACTAACATCTTAGCTGCTTTGCTGTAAACGAATTTACTCGTTACCTTAATCTCGTCCGAATCACGATGGTGTCTACATCTGATAATATGATCACATTCGCTTCATACTGTCTGTGGTTGAAGGCATTTCGCGCGCTCTCTATAGTTTCCGGTCACGTGCAAGAGTGCGGTCACAGCATTCATGCCATGATTGTTGACATGACTGTTGACACATTTGAATTTAATTAGATACAGCGCTTGACAATATGTAGAGAATCGAAAGTGACAAAAATAAATAAATAAACAAAAGGTTGAAAAAATAAGTTTCACTCAATGAAAAAAATGTTTCACTGAATGTATTGTTGATTATTTAAATTAGTAATGTGTATATATATATATATATATATATATATATATATATATATATATATATATATATGCAGGTTTCCTGTGTGCATGTAATCAAAGCTAGTAAGTAGGTTTAAAAGACTTGGCTTGAATGAGACATCTGAACCTCTCAGGTTTCTGTCTCGATAGCAATATGGCCACTGCACATGTGCAGTTGTGTTGCTCTCATTGTAGCTCTTTCACCCAATTGTAATCCATCCTTTTGAATCATCCATCCATCCATCCATCTTCTACCGGGTCGGGTCGCGGGGGCAGCAGCTTGAGCAAGGAAGCCCAGACTTCCCTCTCCCCGGCCACTTCATCCAGCTCTTCCGGAAGGATCCCCAGGCGCTCCCAGGCCAGCTGAGTGACATAGTCTCTCCAGCGTGTCCTGGGTCTTCCCCGGGGCCTCCTTCCAGTGGGACATGCCCGAAACACCTCACCTCACCGGGGAGGTGTCTGGGGGGCATCCAAACCAGATGCTCAAACCACCTCAGCTGGCTCCTCTCAATGCGGAGGAGCAACGGCTCGACGCTGAGCCCCTCCTGGATGACCGAGCTTCTCACCCTATCTCTAAGGGAGAGCCCGGACACCCTACGGAGGAAACTCATTTCGGCCGCTTGGATCCGGGATCTTGTTCTTTCGGTCAGAAACCACAGCTTGTGGCCATAGGTGAGGGCAGAAATGTAGATCGAGTGGTAAACACTAACTTCACTACGACAGACCGATGCAGAGCTCGCATGACAGCAGACGCCGCACCGATCCATCTGTCGATCTCACGCTCCATCCTACCCTTACTCGTGAACAAGACCCCGAGATACTTGAACTCCTCCACTTGGGGCAGGACCTCATCCCCGACCCGGAGAGGGCATTCCACGCTTTTCCGACTGAGGACCATGGTCTCAGATTTGGAGGTGCTGATTTTCATCCAAGCAGCTTCACACTCGGCTGCGAACCGCTCCAGTGAGAGTTGGAGGTCACGGCCTGAAGAAGCCAACAGCACCACATCATCCACAAAAAGCAAAGATGCAATGTTGAGGCTCCCAAACCGGACCCCCTCAATGCTTTGGCTGCGCCAAACAATTCTGTCCATAAAGATAATGAACAGAATTGGTGACAAAGGGCAGCCTTGACGGAGTCCAACCCTCACTGTAAACAAATTCAACTTAATGCCGGACGTTGGCAGTAAGTCGGACATCGGTCGTACAGGGACCGAACAGCCCGTATCAGGGCATCCGGTACCCCATACTCCCGAAACTACCCCCACAGAGATCCCCGAGGGACATGGTTGAACACCTTCTCCAAGTCCACAAAGCACATGTAGTCTGGTTGAGCGAACTCCCATGCACCCTCGAGGACCCTGCCGAGGGTGTAGAGCTGGTCCACTGTTCCACGTCCAGGACAAAAACCACACTCCTCCTCCTGAATCTGAGACTCGACCTCCCAACGAACCCTCCTCTCCAGCACCCCTGAATAGACCTTACTGGGGAGGCTGAGGAGTGTGATTCCCCTGTAGTTCGAACACACCCTCCGGTCCCCCTTCTTATAAAGGGGGACCACCACCCCAGTTTGCCAATCCAGGGGCACTGTCCCCGACGTCCACGCGATGTTGCAGAGGCGTGTCAGCCAAGACAGCCCTACAACATCCAGAGCCTTCAGGAACTCTGGGCGGATCTCATCCACCCCCGGGGCCTTGCCACCAAGGAGTTTTTTGACCACCTCAGTGACTTCAGCCCCAGAGATGGGAGAGCGCACCTCGATGCCCAAAGACTCTGCTTCCTCAAGGAAAGACATGTCGGTGGGATTGAGGAGGTCTTCGAAGTATTCTGCCCACCGATTCAAAACTTCCCGAGTTGAGGTGAGCAGTTCCCCGTCTCCACTGTACACAGTGTCAATGATGCACTGCTTCCCTCCTCTGAGACGCCGGATGGTGGACTAGAATTTCTTTGAAGCCATCCAGAAGTCGCTTTCCATGGCCTCACCGAATTCCTCCCACACACGAGTTTTTGCCGTGGCGACCGCCGAAGCCACACTTCGCTTGGCCAGTCGTTACCTGTCAGCTGCCTCTGGAGTCCCACAGGCCAAAAAGGCCTGATAGGACTCCTTCTTGAGCTTGATGGCATCCCTTACCGATGGTGTCCACCAGCGGGTTCAGGGATTGTCGCCACAACAGGCACCGACCACCTTACGGCCACAGCTCCTGATCCGCCGCCATGACAATGGAGGCGCGAAACATGGTCCACTCGGACTCAATGTCCCCCGCCTCCCCCGGGACATGGGAGAAATTCTGCCGGAGGTGAGAGTTGAAACTCCTTCTGACAGGAGACTCTGCCAGACGTTCCCAGCAGACCCTCATACGTTTGGGCCTGCCAGGTCTGGCCGGCATCCTTCCCCACCATCGAAGCCAACACGCCACCAGGTGGTGATCAGTTGACAGCTCCGCCCCTCCCTTCACCCGAGTGTCCAAAACATGCGGCCGCAAATCCGATGATACAACTACAAAGTCGATCATCGAACTGCGGCCTAGGGTGTCCTGGTGCCAAGTGCACATATGGACACCCCTATGTTTGAACATGGTGTTCAATATGGACAATCCGTGACGGGCACAGAAGTCCAATAACAACGCACCGCTCAGATTCAGATCGGGGGGGGGCGTTCCTCCCAATCACGCCCCTCCAGGTCTCACTGTCATTGCCCACGTGAGCATTGAAGTCCCCCAGAAGAACAAGGGGGTCTCTGGAGGGAGCACTCTCCAGCACACCCTCCAAGGACTCCAAAAAGGGTGGGTACTCTGAATTGCTGTTTGGTGCATAGGCACAAACAACAGTCAGGACTCATCCCCCCACCCGAAAGCGGAGGGAGGCTACCCTCTCCTCCACTGGGATAAACCGCAATGTACAGGTGCTGAGCTGGGGGGCAACAAAAATGCCCACACCAGCTCTGCGCCTCTCACCGCGGGCAACTCCAGAGTGGAAGAGAGTCCAACTTCTCCCGAAAGGACTGGTACCAGAGCCCAAGCTGTGTGTGGAGGTGAATCCGACTATATCTAGTCGAAACTTCTCAGCCTCGCACAGCAGCTCAGGCTCCTTCCCCGCCAGAGAGGGGACTTTCCATGTCCCAAGAGCTAGCTTCTGTAGCCGGGGATCAGTGCGCCAAGGTCCCTGCCTTTGGCCTCCGCCCAGCTCTCTTTGCACCCGACCTCTATGGCCCCTCACACAGGTGGTGAGCCCATGTGAGGGGGGACCACGTCATCCCTTCGGGCTGAGCCCGGCCGGGCCCCATGGGTGCAGGTCCGGCCACCAGACGCTTGCCAACGAGCCCCACCTCCAGGCCTGGCTCCAGAGGGGGGCCCCGGTGACCCGCATCCAGGCGAGGGAAACTTAAATCCATTTATCCTTTTCTTCATATGGGGTTTGTGAGCCGTGTGTAGTCTGGAACCTCACCTAGGACCTGTTTGCCATGGGTGACCCTACCAGGGGCCTGAAGCCCCCGACAACTTAGCTCCTAGGATCATTGGAACTCGCAAACCCCTCCACAGCATTAAGGTGATGGCAGAAAATACGGTAGTTTATTTTTATCCTCGTATACTCGACCACATGATTTACTGGACTAAATAACAACAACAAAAAAACACTTCCTTGTCTGTAAGCTTGTGACTGTTGGAGCTTGACACCTGTGACATAAAACATACTGTATAGTCAAAATAGGTTTGAGAGAATGACTGCTCCTTTAAGTGCAAGTTACAACAGATCACGCTACAAGCTCTGATCCTTGACAGTCAGAGTCTTTTGTGTTTTTCTGGTTCCTCTCCCCATTCCTACCTGATTCAAATGATTAGCTCTTCAAGCTAGGCCTGCAGAAGCTTATATTATTGTAATTATTTGAATCAATATGTTTGGAAGGGAACTATCGAAAACGTACAGGATACCAACCCTCGAGGACTGGACTTTGACATCCATGCAATAGACAGTGTTTTTTATTTTTTTTTAAAAAAACATTATTTGACTGATTTCAGTGTGTGGCATTGTAATACAACATACCTGTGTTGTTTCTTGTTGTGGTTTATCTTCCTGGACCTAATTCAAAAAAGAAAACATGTTTTATTTGAAGGGTCTCCTACATTTATTGATAATACTTTTTGTTCAAAATAGATCAGATGACTTATTAAAGAAGATACTCACATACTGGATTTTACTTAAAAAAAAAAATACCTTACAATACAGCCCAATTGATAAATCTACACGTGCTTTTCTACAAATTTCAATCTAAGTAAATTTCAACCACCCACATCAATACTTTTTTCATCTTTTGCATTAACCCTTTCACTCCCATTCTGACAATCCATCCCGCAGCTTTTCAAAAAAGTGGCAGTGGGTATAAGAATGGAAGCTGATACACAGGGCAGGAACACGCGGACAGCAGGATCAAGCTAACGAGAGGGGCTGACGCAAGGAAGATCAGAACTGAAAGGCAAAACAAACCCAAAAATCCACAACTAAACTTGCCTCAACAAAAGAAAACCCAGGCAGAACGTGACGATATATTTGTTTTACCCTAGATTACACTGATTACAAAATATTGTAGGTGTTAGGTGATAATTTTCCCTTCTCTGGCATGTCCCCGGGGACGACCCAGGACATGCTGGAGGGACTATGTCGCTTGGCTGGCCTGGGAGCGCCTGGGTATTCTTCTAGAGGAGCTAGCTGGATGAAGTGGCCGGGGAGAGGGAAGTCTGGGCTTCCTGTCTTAAGATGCTGCCCTCGCGACCCGACCCCGGAACACAGCAGTAGAAGATGGATGGATGGATGGATGGATAGTATCGTGTTGTGTATGCTATCGTCTATGGGATATATAGTCCCAGTGGTATTTCTTGGTGTAAACGGAAGTGTTTTTTTTTTTTTAATTAATTTTGCAAGTTATCCTAGAGTCTAGGATAACTTGTCTAGGACCTAGAATTATAAACAAGTAATATATGCCATAAGTTAAAAAAAAGAAAAAAAGAATCGGTCGTGAAAGGGTTAAAAAAAGGCCTGTGCTAGGGGTGATTTTAGCTGTGTCATGGGGCTGTTATGGCCTCACATATTATGAAACGCTATCCTAATCATGGAATCAGTATCTCTATTCTCCGAACATGGCAGAGAAAAAGAGTCTGCACTTATCGATTGCAAAGTCTTTTATGACCCAGTAAATTATACCCTTATAATAATTATATGAGCAAAATTTGAAAAACTTACCTCCATTAATCCTTCACCGGACTTCATGCGTCTTTGAAGGTATTTCTGGTGATGCTGAAACGATGAATTCTCCATCGAAATCTTTCCAATTGTTTTTCTTCATTGCGAAGTCAATCAGCCATGAAGAAGTGTCATGGGGTTGGGGAATCAAAAGCAACAGTTTGCAGAGGTGGAATGGCCCCTCCCCTTGCCAATTTCGTATCGCTCCAACTTATTCAGTATTGTGCACTTGTCACTTTGCAATTTCAGCTGCTTTTAAGCACACTGTGGTCAATTTGCATCAACATTTACAGCACAAAAGTTATTATCGTTAAAACACAAGTACACCCCTCCCAAAAAAAGTAAATATTCTTAAAGCACCATAATGCTCAAGCTACTGTGTGACATGGAATTTAAATGAAACATAATGACTGTGTTTTGTAACTGATATAAATTGTTTCAAGGTTGGGTTCATAGAAAGTTGGGCGGCAGCCAAGGGCGGGGACCTTGGCGCACCGATCCCTGGCTAAAGAAGCTAGCTCCTGGGACAAGAAATGCCACTTCTCTGACACGGAAGGAGTCTGGGCTAGTCTACGAGTCTGAGAAGTCCCAACTAGATACAGTCAGACGTGCCTCCACACACAGCTTGGGCTCTAGTACTAGTTTTCTCAAAAGGGTTTGGATTCTCTTCACTGGAGTTGGCCATAGGGAGAGGCACAGAGCAGGAGTGGGCATACTTATTGTCCCACGGCTCTGCGCCTGTACATTGGTTTCTACCCCGGAAGACGAGAGGGTAGCCTCCTTCGGGTGGGGGATGCATTCTGACTGCCTGCGCACCAAACAGCAGCTTAACTTGAGCTACCCACCCTTTCTGGAGTCCTTGAAGGGTGTGCTGGGTAGCGCATTCTCTGGGGACTCACTTGTTCTGCATGGGGACTTCAATCCTCACGTGGGCAATGACAGAGAGACAGAGAGAGAGGTGTGATTGAGAAGAATGTGCCCCCTATCTGAAACCGAGCAGTGTTTCGTTATTGGACTACTGTGTGGATTGTCGATAATGAACACAATGTTCAAGCATAAGGGTGTCCATCTGTGCACTTGCCATCAGGACACCCTTTGCCATAGTTTGATGATCAACTTTGTGGTCATATCATCAGAAATCCCACCGCAAAATTGGTCATTCAAGTGAAGACCATACCACCGCCTGGTGGTGTGTTGGCTCCGTTGGTGGGGAAACATGTTGATCAGACCTTGCAGACGCAAAAGTATCGCAAGGGTTTGCTGGGAACGACTGGCAGAACCCCCTGTCAGAAGGTGTTTCAACTCTCACCTTCAGCAAAATTTCTCCCACGTCCCGGGGGAGGTGGGGACATGCTTCCATTGTCGCGGCGGCTGATCTGAGTTGTGGCTGTGAGGTGATTGTTGCCTATCGTAACGGCAGTCCCTGAACCTGCTGGTAGACACAAGCAGTAAGGGGTGCCGTCAAGCTAAAGAAGGAGTCCTATCGGGCCTTTTTGGCCTGTGGGACTCCAGGGGCAGCTGACAGATACCAGTTGGCCAAGCGGAGTGTGGCTTTGGCAGTCGCAGATGAAAAACAACTTCCGGATGGCTTTGGGGAACTTCTGGTCCACCATCCGGGGTCTCAGGAGGAGGAAGCAGTGCACCATTAACACTGTATACAATGGAGATGGGGCGCTGCTGACTTCAACTCAGGACATCATGAGCCGATGGGCAGATTGAAGACCTCCTCATTTTCACTAACCTGTCTTCCTTTGGAGATTCCATACTCTGCTTTCTCAATGTGGGCTCTCCTATCTCTGAGGCTGAAGTCACCGAGGTGGTCAAAAATATCCGGACACCCTGGTATGGGCTGTTCAATCCCTGTACGAGAGTTCGGAACGCATTTCTGGCAGTAAGTCGGACCCATGTCTGGTGAGGGTTGGACTCCTCCAAGGCGGCAGGATTGTTACGGATCACTGTTCATTACTTTTATGGAGAGAATCTCTAGGTGCAGCTGAAGCGTTGAGGGGTTCTGGTTTTGTGGTCTCAGAATTTCATCTCTGCTTTTTGATGTGGTTCTGTCGACTTCCTCAGACTGTGACCTCCAACTCTCACTGGAGTGGTTCGCAGTTGAGTGTGAAGCGGTTGGGATTAAGAACAGCATCGTCAAGTATGAGACCATGGTCCTCCATTGGAAAAGAGTGGAGTGCCCTTTCCGGGTCGGGGATGTGGTCCTGTCCCAAGTGGAGGAAAATAAATATCTTGGGGTCTTGTTCACGAGTGAGTGTATGATGAAACGGCATATCAACAGATGGATTACACTGTCTGATGTGGTAAAGAAAGAGCTGAGCCAAAAGGGAAAGTGAATCACCCCTACACTAGTAGAAGATGTATGGTTGGATAGTTGTTTCAATATCTAAAGCGCTATATAAATAAAGCACATTTACATTTATGAAATAATCTGTATTGAATGAATATAGTCCAATCTCAAATACAGTAAGCATAATATTTCAAGATTCAAGAGAATTTTGTACCATACAATGAAATTCTTATTCTGTTCACTTCCCCGGGCAACAGACTACATTCCATAAGTGAGCAATAAATAAAAAGCAATAAACAACAAACAGAGACAATGGTGCTAATAATGTAGCGCAGAATATTTAATGATAAATAGAAGTTAAAAAAACATAACCTTGCATGTATTATATGGGTTTTCTCTGGGTACTCTGGCTCCCTCCAATTATTAGACATACACACCATACACAAGTGTCAAAGGTCACCTGCACCTCCTGTAAAAGGCCTTAAACTGAGTTTGTGACCATTTTAACCCACAAATCTTTGTGACACATTCATATTGGAAGTTGAAATTTTATATTCTGCATGTAAAGAGTAGACAGAAGGTTTGTGACGATTATGAGACATACACGCCATACACAAGTGTCAAGGTTCACGTGCATCTCCTGTAAAAGGCCTTACACTGAGACTGTGACCACTTTCACGCACAAATCTTTGCAACACATTCATCTAGGAAGTTGAAATTTTCTATTCTGCATGTGAGGAGAGTCCTCAAAATAGGACATGGGATGCGCACGCTTAGGTTTGAGAAAGGCAAGGAGAAGACCCACGACTCACTAATGGTTCCTGCTGTCTGTTTCACCACCTAGCAAGAGGGTGATCAGCTATTTCTTCTCAATTAGCTTGTTTGTTAGCCATGGCAAACGCGCATGCTCTTTTCGTACTTGTCAAATAAAGACTAAAAAGATGACTGAAAATCTTTAAACCTGTATCAAACGCATCGGTTTTGTCTGCTAGCTAAGGACATTAGCAGTAAATTTTGCACCACATAAGTGTACGTTAAGGCAGTGGTTCTCAAAATGGGGTCCGCGGACCCCGTAGACCCGTGGGCTGACTGCAGGATGCCCATGAAACAATTTTGGTAATTAATTAAACAATATACATTTGCCGGGCTTGGTTGTTGTCATGGTTGAAATTTAGGGAGAGTACGCAAATGCGCCAAGTGAAGCATGTGATGTTACGCATCAGTGATTTCTGTCGCGCATGCGCACCGGCGTACCACTTATGTGCATGCCTGTGTATATTCTATGATGTAGGCCTTTACCAACAGAGACACCACTGGACCTGCTGCTCACAATTATATCAAATGTTTCAGGGTTCCAGATTAGCTTGAAATAGTGGCATTTTGCCCCCAAAATATGACAAAACAGTACATTATTCATCCACTTGTGCAGATATGAAGAGTATATTTATTGAATATTGAGTGCAGGGCCATCATGCAAAAAAAAATACAATAAATGTTGGATCCTGCATGACTCTAACAATGAATACCCATCAATTTAACATCAATACAATGAAACTTGAGCAAAATCTGAACACTTGCTTTTTAAATCATTTCACCATGTGCTCCCCTAAGGTTTGTTTCAGCGCTCCTAAAATTTTAAGCTACTGGCTACTGTTTTCCTTGTAACAATACTGTATGTCAGAAGTATTGTATTAACAATCAAAATCCATTGGCACATACTAATCAGCTTTATAGGGAGTTGTTATCACATTGAGCATTTATGTTCAGCAGTAAATAGTTCATGTTCTCAGATATATAGTAGATAACCTTTATCTTTGTAATAAAATCAAGTTAAATCCTTTCTGAGAGCACCAAAACTATGGTTTTGATGAGGTCAAAGTTCACATTTTAATCATAAGAATCAAGTATGACTTCACCGCATTCATTTAGGTAGGTTTAACCTGGCAAAATTCTTGCAGAAACTCCCCCATGGCGTCTTGTCGGTGTCCCCACAATGTACAAAAACTGTTTTTGTGTGTGCTGCCGCCATCTTGCTCAAGGTGACCCCACAATGTACAAAAACTGTTTTTTGTGTGTGCTGCCGCCATCTTGCTCAAGGTGACCCCACAATGTATGAAAACCACATTTTTTGTGTATAAAAGTGTGCGTGAGCTCGAGAGTGTGTGTGGGCTGCAGTACCATTTTCCACCAGCAGTATGCCCTACTGAGCACACACACTTACACACAAAAAAATCGGTTTTTGTGCATTGTGGGGATGTCCTTCAAAATTGGCCAGGGCACTTATTTGACCTTTTTATCTTTGAATTAGTGGTTAGAATTGTGGGGACCCGGTTTTGGGTCCCCACAAATTTTTGGGTCCCCACACTGTGATTGTGCTGTCAGGTGCAGGTTCCCACAATGTAGCAAATACAAACGCACACACACACGCGCACACACACACACACACACACACACACACACACACACACACAGTATATATGTAAACTGATACACATTTTTTTTCTCTCTTGTAAAATTATTGAGTGAGGGGTTTAAACTCATATGTAGTCAAAAGACTGTTGCCTAATCAAATGGTTAATGACGTTCGAAAGAGGGGTAAAAACAAAGGTGGGGTTGAGGTGTCACAGTTGGCACAATAATAGTGGTCATCACTGCATTGACAGGTTTTTTTTTGTTGTTTTTTGTTTTTGTTTTGCAAGCTCGGTTGCCACGGTGGCAGGGACCCATAATTAGTCTCTGCGTTAATAATTCAGTGCGGTGCCAGTGGTGTCAAATGAATGCGTGCCGAGAAGAACAAGTGTGATGTTTGCACACACAGATTGTCCCTTGACGGGTTCATAAAAGCTTAAAAACAAGAACCGGCGCTTTTAGATAAATCCTCCCCAAAAATTCAAAACACAATTATTAGGATGACAGTCAAAGAGAAAAGAAAAAGATAAACACTAAAATGACAAGGCAGTAAAGCATTAAAAAACACACATGGGCTTAAAGAAACCAAAACCTTATTTGAAACCATAACACTATCCCAAACCTAAATTTGAAAGCCACACCTAACACTAGAATTAAACACAGTAAGTTTGAAACCCTTAACCATTAAACCCTGGCTTGAAACGGGACTGGCCTAGCCGACCCGATATTTGTCGACAGACATGACAGTAGCTAAAGCGATGCTGTGTACCTCAAACGTTTCGCAATTCCTCACACTTTCAAACTGACTAAGAGTTTAGCGACGGCAAAATAAACATATTGCATTTTGGCTTGGGAATTTTCCACTCTGGCTGCTAAACGCTATTACGCAGCCAAAAGGGATTAAAAGGCCTTTTGGTAATAAGCGCTTGACCCACTCCACTCTGCGTCAAATGAAAATAAACAAGATGTAAAGTACTTGGCTCACATTTAGCATTCCACTTCTTCTTAGCATTCAAAACACAGCATTAAAAAAAAACTTCATATTAATTCCGACATATTTTGCACGCCACAAACGGAGCGAAGCCGCTGACAGGTTGCAAAGATGGCGGCCAGCATCCCTGCTTAATTTGCTATGTCACGGGCAGTTCTAAAATTAGACAGCGACCAGCAAATCATCTACATTTTTTTCTCCCCAGGGGGGCTGCTGCTGAGAAAACTACTTTCATGAAAGAGGTCGAGCAAAACGCTGAATTTGAGACAAATACAATGAAAACGCTATTCACAAAGAGGATACTCTTACATTTAAAATATTTACTGAGAAACATAAAGAACACAGCCTTATAAGAAACCCTGCCTATGATGGAAGTCTCTAAACTTAGATTGAAGCAGCAACATCCAAATTATAACAAAAGGTTTCAACCCAATCTGTAACATTAAAGGCCAACCCCATCTTGTGAAGTATACATTCACCACTTATCACTTGTCCCGAACCATATCTTGAAACCCCAAATTTGAAACTCAAATACAGGCCTTAAATATTCATTCGAAACACTAACGTGGTTTTCAAAACCTAAATCTAATTGACAACCCATGACTTATTTGGAACCAAATCTTAATTTTGAGCATCACACCTTCCTACCCTGCACCATGACACCCAAACAGTATTTAAAAACACAAATCATATCTTGATATCGTACTTGTTAACCCCGGGCTGGGGTTAAAAGCTTAATTTGAAAAACTGACCTTAATTTTAATCCCCAAGCACAGCTTTTAGCCCTAACTTGAAACCTCAACAATAAACTTTAAATACATTTTGGCTTGACCTGACCCCAAGCTATTTTGAAAGCCTACATCTGGTTTGAAACCCTACTTAGAAACTCAAAACGTTTCATGCAACCT
This sequence comes from Hippichthys cyanospilos, assembly GCF_059441005.1. Lineage (NCBI taxonomy): Eukaryota > Metazoa > Chordata > Actinopteri > Syngnathiformes > Syngnathidae > Hippichthys > Hippichthys cyanospilos. The sequence continues at coordinate 7,240,607 of NC_142381.1, forward strand.
AATCCTGGCTTGAAACCCTAATTTGGCTTTTGCTGTAAATCCTAACACCGCCTTGAAACCTTACTATTTGCTTGCCCCAAAGTAGTCACTAGAAGTTTAGTCATTGCCATCCATCTCTGATTATTTGAATAAAATTCACAAGCATCAGAGCATCTTACCACGTCTTTTTTTTTATGACAGTAGTTCAGTAGCAAAGCTCCATATGGCCAGCTTGCCATCACTGCTGACTTGTAAAATCTCAGTCAAATGTGCGAGAGGCTTTCGAAAACTTCACTTGCTTTTTCCGCCACATTTATTTTCTACACCAAAGATGGAAACTTCTCACTTTACAAAGCAAGGCAACTAGATGAGTCGTGACACAAAAGTGATCGTAAAGTGTTGTGAGGCTTATGAGCAGAAAGTACATATGAATTTCAAACCTTAACCCAAGCTTGAAACCCTAAGACTGTCTTTAATCATTTACTAAACAGTCTCCAACCCAGGTATCAAACTCTACTTCAAAATGGTTGCCTTGCATTTGCTTGAAAAACAAAGTCTGAAATGAACCCCTAAAATTGTATTCTACTGTGAAACTCTAATGTTGGCTTCTTGGAATACATAACCTGGACTCAATACCATCATTTGAAATCCTAATCACTACCACTCAAGTCTCATTTCAATTTTGAAACTTTTAGCCAGGCTTCACACGCTACTTTGAATCCTCAATTATGGATTGAAATTTTAATTTCAAATCTTAACCCCTGGTTTGAAACCCTGTCACGAAACACTAAAAGTGCTTTGAAGCATTTCCTATCTTCGCTCGAAACCCTAATTTGAAAGCCTAACCTTGACCTGGCTTGAAAAGAGGGTGAGGGTCACAAGGGCCCCTGCCGCACAAAGCAAAGCAAAGGCCGAGGAGAGCCAGCACTGTGACTTGCAAAATATTACGTTAGACATTACTACAAAAGCAAGTCAAATTGATCAGTTTGTTCATGGCTGTCATGTATAACAACGGAAAAACGATCAAAATGACCATATTTTAAAAAAAAACAAAGCAGATGTCCTTGTGTCTTTGTCACCCTCTTGAGCCTCTTTGTGGATCTATTCATGATAGAGATGTCTACCAAATTTAATTTTACAGAGTGAAAACTGGCTTTGGGTGTGCATACAAAAATGTAAGCTATTTCCTGTTTCATGTAAAAGCTGATGTAATTCTTTGACAGTCATTTTGAGACGGGATGTGGGGGCAGCATTCTGCAGACTCAGACTTAAATGGTTTCTTAGTACCATCTCTTCTCACAATTTCACAGAAATTGGTTTGTGATTAAAGTCTTGCTGTGTAGTAATCGCTCAAACTGTAACGCTTGCGCTTCGAGGAGGTAATAATCCCTCTTGTGAGGTGGCGAGCTGCACAGGCCACTTTATACTGAACATTTGTTTCATATTACAGGTGACATCTGCTATTTAAGATGAATAGAGGCTGGGCCAGAGTGTAAGGTTAAGAAGAAATAATGATTTAAAATTTGTTTGGCTCGGAACCTTACTTAAAACAGTCATCTGAAACCCTTGGGCTACAAGTTCAAAGAAATACACCAACGAATGCAGTGCATGACAGTAAAACACACCTCTTAACATGGTAAGAAGGCAAGCCAATACTTCAAAATAAATTACATTACTATAACCAAATAATGTCCTGCATGGGCACGAACGCCTTAGAATTCTCTTATTTTAATGTTCTTCCCTGAAGCAATGATGTTCAAGTCTTTCAACTGCACAAACCATTCTTTCTTTCCAGAGTGAGTTTCGAGTCATGACTTCTGATGTAAACAACGCAACATTGTTTTGAAATCATGTTCAATCGTCAATTCAGGGCACTAATAAATATGCGGGCATTTTATTGATTAGCGCATGCTGCCAACATTCAGCATAGCGTCTAGCATAAATTATCAGCGCTCGTGTATCCAGAGAACATGCCACGCTGAGTCAAATGTTTCTTTTGTACGTGTGATGTCACTTGTCTCATTGATTAAAAAAAAAAGGAAAGAAAGAAAAAGTGGAGAGGGCTGTTTAAAATCTCAGAGTGGTCATTTATTAAGTGAAAATGTGTTATTTGATCTGCCGTGTTAATAATTGTTTAAAATACAAAAAAATGCCATTTTTATGTTTGTCCAAAAAGCAGAATACTCAATAGAAGCAGCAACTGGATGCACTTAATACTACTTTCAAATCTTCTCTGTGGCGAGTTTGGTTTTCCAGCTCATTCTGTAACAAAACACACTTTTTTTTTTTTTTGCACTCAAGTCCCAGTCAACTGATTTTGAGGATCTACCCATTGGTTTTATTTGATCATTTTAAATTAATGCCAAATTTGACTGAAATAATTATTAAAAACTATGTAGAGTATAGCTGTTGAAAAAATATGAAAACATTGAAAAAATATTCCCTGTTAATTGTGGAATATTTTGCGATTGATTAGATACAATGTAATTGCTTGTCAGCACTAGTATTTCTTAATTAATCAAAAACAAAAAATTACAGGGATTGGTTCACATTGTTACACTTGAGCAGATGAACCTCATCTTCTGCTGTTTCCAAACCGTTTTTTGTGAACGTCGCTGAGCTAATTCAGGTTTCCTGTGGTGACGAGACAGCTCGCTTTGCTCTTCCCGCTCATTAGCATCCCGTTTGATAGCCGTCCGACGCTCTTTTCCGAAGAAGGTGGGCTAATTGCATGCGGGCCGACTAACCTGCGAGTTAATAACATCGCTCCCTTCCGGGCGGCATCATTACCAGATGTAAGCCTCATTAAAATGAAATTAGGATTTAACAAGTGCGCCTCGCCACTGCCCGTTATTTTGTCATTACAATGAAATTAATGCATCAATCGCCTCTTCTTCTTCTTCTCCTTTGTCTCGTTCATGTCAGTGAAGCAAGGCCATTCCATATATTACCGCTAAAATTCTCCCATATGTGTGAGTCAGAAAACACACAGAGCTTTCTCTTTCGCACTCGAATCTGTCATTGACACAAATTCAAGGCAGGTGTGCACACTTTGTTTTCTTTCAAATCTGGCACAGCATGCATTCTCCCATGGACATTTTTTCATCCCCGAGGCTGTCTTAAAGTCATACACACACACACACACACACACACACATATATTATATATATACATATATATATATATATATATATATATATATATATATATATATATATATATATATATATATATACAAACACACACACACACACACACACACTGTAATTTCCGCACTATAAGGCGCACCGAATTAGAAGGCGCACCCTCAATTAATGACATATTTTGTTTTCAATCACAATATAGTACTGCTCGAAGTAATACAATAATACAGTAATACAAAAACAATAATAACTCAAATAATGACTAAACTCTGAATAGCATAATAACTCAATGTCAATATGACCAACCTTATCAAGTGTAAACACACAAAAGAAACAGGCAAAGCATACTTTATCAGTTCATTCCCCATCTACGAATCCCCATCTCAATATTGATCCATATATAAGGTGCACTTGATGATAAGGCGCACCAACAGCTTTTAAAAAAAAATAAGGCATTTAGGTGTGCCTTATAGTGCGGAAAATATGGTATATATATATATATATATATATATATATATATATATATATATAAAAACACTGGCGAACTTTTGAAAATCAAAGCTCATTTTTTTACATGATTTTGAGCTGTTGTAGTAAATGTAGTATACGACTGTCAAAACTAATGCTTAAATATAATGTCAACACTCCATACACAAAGAAAACAAGCTTGAATAATGGCTACCACTGTTGTCAGTTTCACAACTTTGACATTGTGATTATAATATTTAGAAGCTTTTAAGCAGCTGTCAAGAAAGTAGTGAACGGTGGTCAGTTGTGACGGCGCTTTACAAGAACGATGCCTTTGAGTGCCGTACAAGGCAAGAATGTCGCAAACTCTCTTGCCGCATGATTAAACATCATGTTGCTTTCACTGCGCCTCTCTTTCCTCAATCAGCCTTGCGGCTTGTACGCCTTTTCTGGCCAATCGTGGAGTTTATTTCCCTGTGCCTTTCATGCGCTTCCTCCGGAAACTCTCTTCTCCCATCAAAACATCCAAATGCAAGGCTTTGATTCCCCGTTTCCCCCCTTAAAAAGTGGTTGTCGATAATTGCCTGGTAAAGAAAATGCCAGCGTCTCTTCCCAGGCCGCCATAAAAGTGCGGGAGACGTTTCTTTTTTTTTTTTTTTAACTCCGTGTGAAGGAGGAATCACATTATGTGCCACGATCAGTGCCGCAGGAGCACATCAAACACAGTCGGAGAGGGGGTAAAAAAAAAACTTTCCCGAGGAGATAGACGCAGGCCAATTTCACAAGTGGCTTTTTATTGGTTGATTGCACAGAGGCCAAGTTGTTATCTAAATCCTCAAACTACATGGGGGCCAAGCGGGAGAAAAGCCTTTCCGGGGGTGAGTGCTGGTGCTGGGGGATATGCGAGCTTACCCGCCAGGAAAAAGAAGACCTAACGAAATGTTTACAACCACTTTCTGTGCAACATAAAAGTGGCACAGTCACAGAGTCAAGCGCTAACATACCACCACTTCACAGAGCTTTACGGGCCTTTCTCCTCTCTTTGACTGGAACACATTTTGAAAATGAGTTTAGCGTAGTGACTGATGCGCTACTTTGACATCCATACTGCACATAGAAGAAAACAGCTTTTGAATAGGTGTCCACTGTTGTGATTGATGTCTATTTGACTTGCTAAACGCTTTTTACTGTGTCTCGAACAAAGTTTGCGAAAAACATGTATTGTATGTTTGTTAGCAGACCGTTTCATTAAAACACTCAGCACAGAACAATTGGACTCTTTCATTAGGACTCAGGCGTGTCAAGTTTTAAACCAACTGCCTCTTTTCACATCACTCTGTTTGCTTCACAACGTTTAAAACATATTTACAAAACCTTTGATTATCGGAGGGGTGGGTGGGAGTCTGTTTTTCTGTATATTTGTTAGTACTGTGTTTCCTGGATCAAGAAAGGTGAGTTTATGCATTCTATTTTATCACGCGTCAAACAAATGCCGAAAATTTGAACGAGTCGCTGCATTTTCCAATGTTCCTCTTAGTTCACAAGTTACTTCATAAATGACAGTCGGATTATTGTGGAGGGACAGGACTCTACCATTTTATCCTGCGGAGACTCGGTGTCAAATGCAGCATAGACTACAATCTACCACAGACTGATTTAATTTCCCATTTTCCTAATGACTTCATAGTAAGAGTGAGTGAGCAGGGCGGCTAATTTGCTGGTAAATAGTTTTGAGTCCAACACAAGTGCCGGTTGTCCAGCGAGTGCATTTGTGTGTGTGTGTATGTGTGCCTGGCAGGAGGAGAGGCGATGATGTGCAAACTGACCCATGATTGCTCTACTCAAGCGATTCCAATTAGAAGAGTGAGCTGACTGCGTGGAGTTTACGGAGCTGAAGTTTACGTCACTGTACGTGCCCGCCAGAGTCAATCGAGTATTATAAGCTATATGAGTTCATTGTATTGTATTGTATTAATTATTATCATGTGTTTTCCGTCTTGAATTAAATGAACTTTCACACTATCGATATTTTCCCCACGTTTTAATTTTTATTTTTATCAATAATATGACGAAATCACCATACTGCTGTAGAGACAATATAATGTGAGGTTTCAAATGCAATTTTGTTCTTTCAAAAAGGCAGGCATATTTAATTATTTTACATATTGCAATACAGTATGTGCAAACAAATCCAGACTTGAGCAAGTAATGAGGGTTTTAATTTGATAGCATTTGTGCACTCCATTGAATGCAATGAGTAACATGCTCTCAGCAACAAGATGCAGTGTTTGGTAAGCATGTGGCTCAGCAGCTTCTGGGGGCACTAAGCCCCCCCCGCCCCCTGTACACAAATGGCCTTCCGCTTGGCAAAAGCCGAGGCTCAATTAATCTGCGTTAATTAGCGATAAACACGCTAGATTAAGCCGCCTGCTCTTTTGTGCGCATCCGATAGCCTTTGGTTTGCAACGAGACTCATAACAGACTCATGTGATCTGTGAGCTAATCCTGTTTTTCATCATTGATTTAAAAAATTATGAGATTTGGTTACAGGCGAGAGCTTACAAACTTGGGATTGGGGGGGGGCGCAAAACATAATGATGACATTTGAAAAAAAAACTGGCTGAAGTGGTCAAATTAAAGTTTGGTTACAGAGCACTATGTGCCGTATTAGTGGCGTCGTTTAAACGACTGTGCGCGCTGCTTTGCGCTCATACAATATAAATGTTAACGCGCCATTATATTTACATTGAGGAGATGCCATTGCTTTTTATCGGCCCACTTAAGCGCGCCACACTGCTCTCTGGAGAAGGCGCGCTAAATAGAACACAGGCGCCAAGTGGTCATGATGTGTTCTTCATTGATACGGATGGACAGCACTTGTGAATCATGTTCTGCTCAAAGAAAATAGCTTCCTTTAATAAACATGTTCTTCATTAACACCATGACTCAATTCACAGCCAGGCATGTTCGACTCAAAAATATAACCTCTAGCTTTGTTGCTGGGCACATCTCGTCTGTCTACAAAAACTACTTCCATTGCCTCAAATTCATACAGCAATTGATAATGGCGCAATTTATCCACATGGATGTTCTACAGGCACATCATCCTCAAGAAGGAAATGGCTTTCCTCGAATTAAAACTGATTTTGAGGCCATGTCTCATTTTTTTTGCCAGGTATATGATCCAAAAGTAATTTCCGTGCCTCAAAAATCCACATCCTTTTACAGTGTCATGCCTCAAATGATCACCAGGTGCCTTGCCTTCTTGAAAAAATGAAATGCATTGTCTGAATAAAGACATTATATTAATACCATGCCTCAATTGGCAGGCAGGTAGATGCACCCCCCCCCAAAAAAAAAAAAATCAATGGCTTTTGCAAACTAATCTGCTTGCATAACACGGCGCCTCAGCCTGATGTACCATCCTCTTGAAAAATATACACCTGGCCTCATAAAAAAAACATGCTTTTATAATTCTTTCGGCAGGTGCATCGTGTACTTGAAAAATTAAATGACTTCTCTCAAAAAAAGACATCTTTTGTTATACCATGGAAGAGTTTGCTATAAAAAGTGAATGCTTTGCTCCAGAATAATGGCATGTATTAAATTCAATCATTTTGCTTGCAGCATCGTGCCCGTTTATCAGAAAGACAAAGAAATCATTACACAGTAAATGGATATATTTTCATCATTTATTAATAAAAGACTTAGAATGAAAAAATGAAGAGTATACACCTCATAAATGCCTTATCTCCAGTAATTTTCAATTGAATGAATGAGAACTCCCTTCAATATCTTTGTCCTTCTACGAAGGTACAACTACTGGCTTGCTAAGTAGAACATATCGTGCTCATTAATCATGGCAGCCAGACTTATTTTTAGAAAATGATTAAACATGAGTGACCATCTGTACCCTGACCACCAACGAGTGACTCCCCTTGCTGTGTAACTCCATTCCACTGCATAAACAAGCCATATGATTAGAATAATAAGATTCACTTGGCAATGCTGGTGGCGTAATGGGGCCGGATAGACTAATGCATATTGGCAAAATTTTTAATTGTTTGTTGTGGTGTTGTTACAATAAAAAATCCGTTTTTGTGGTAAATGTTACAATATTTATAAGCGGGTCTAGTCTTTATTTGGACTCTGATATAACAACCAAAAGAATGGCAGACAGAAGCCGAGTTATTTGATTTGGACGTACTGTTATGGTTTGAAATTGTTTAAGTTTGTGTGGATCTGGTTATGAACTCAGGTGCACTGGTTTAGTTTCTTACATGCGAAGCATATACTGTATCAAATGATCATACTTCCCTGACACCATAAATAAAAGCAACCATTTTTTTGCTTTCAAAATAATTCTCACAACAGTTCAAAAGAAAGGCGTGCAGCTCCGTGACCTGCCTGTGTATCGCCATCTCCTCCCACCAGTGACCACTTGGCAAGAAATGTGGCCAAAGCACCTGCGAGACATCGCTCTATCTTCCACCCGCTTTCATACATCTCATTAGCGCATGAGCCGCCGCTTGCTCCGCTCGCTCATCCTACCCCGCTCTCTCTCTTCCCTCACTGAATCAATAGATCTGACCTCTCAACCCGCTGCTCAAAGCCAATAAATTCCTTTCAGCTCCACGGCATGTAGCCAAATACAACAAAGCCCGACGCCAACTTTATCAGACTCAGTAGCAGCTAGTGTACGCACACTGTGTGTGCGTATGTTTATCTCAAATCATCTTCATTTATCTGAACGTTTTGGTTTGGTGTTTGATGAATAATTTAGTGGCTACGTCTTGTTAACGTGCTTCACACTAAAAGCCTTGTTTTGCAACAGGAAAGGTTCCAAAATATTACAAAGCAGCTTCTTAGGGTGTGGCCTTCAAGACACGTAAGATGATTGATTGCAATCTAGTAGTCAAGTTTCACACAGTTGCGGGGATAAAAACTCAAATGTTTTGTAAGGTTCAGCATTCACGCAGCATTTACTCAAAATGGCTGACTTCCTGCATCTTTTCAGATAAGGGTCTAGCCAAGCTAGAAATAGCTGCTAAATTTCTCGTAACTTGGCCAAACTGGAATTGGGAGCTGGATTTTTCTTGGTAGCACGAATGGCAGCTTCCAAGAAAATTCGCAGACTCATTAGTATCTCCAGGCATGGCATCTTGAATCTTTTGGTGGTTCTACGATGTTAACCTAATTTTTAAACAAGCGCAAATGGCTGGGATTCACAAATACAGTATGCCCACTAAGCAGGTTCACGTGTGTTTTCAGAAATTGGGTTTTGAGACTGTTTGTGGTTCCACTAATGTCCTTAGGTCCTTAGGTTAAAACGGCTTCTGGGAATGAATTTTCAAATTATTGCGAATGGCTAAAACATCCTTATAATGGATACTGTGAACGAAAATGGCAAGCATGGGTCCCTGAGACTTTTGTGGGTCTACTCATAGACATGTCTCTTCAATTGTTTCTCAGTCAAATTAGACTCACGTGCTTTGTTTTACTGTAAATGGCTATACTACTTTATACATGACTTATTCTAACCAAAAAACATACTTTTTGACAGTTTTTTTTTTTTTTTTGGTCTGAGTCTGACAAATGTCATTGTGCGATGTGAAACTGGCTTTGTGGCTTGATTTAAAAAACAAACAAACAAAAACAATATTCTATGGGATAATATACATGCCAATATCTACTTCTTTCTCTTTGATTTTTTTCGTGTAATCATCTTCAGTATGGCCATTCAACCTGCCGAATGGAAAAAACCTCATTTAAATTGTATATTTCAAGCTTATCTTGTCTCATCTTTTTTTCTTGGGGGGGGTTGAATTAAGATAGATATGCCTACCTAAAAAGTATGATTTTAACTTAGATGAACAATCCTGCATTTTATTTTATTATTTGAGTGGGAAAGTCATCAAAATGCAGTCACACCCTACAAAATACGTCCATTTGAATTATTTAAAACATGGGAAATTCACTTTCATTTTCAGTGCGAAGACCATAAAACGGTCATGTTGAATAAATTACTGAAGGGTTAATATCAATAGTTACAGTTCATCCAACTGACCAATTCACAACTATAAATAACTAAAGGAGAGAACAGCGAGGTGAATCTGACACACAGGAAAGAGAAATCAAAGCAGACATTGACACAGAGATTTGACACTTTTTATAACTCGCCCTTATCTGCCTCTCAATATTGTGGCCCCCGCGGGATTACGAGACACACAAGGATCAAAAAGCCTTATTGGATATCGATCAGGTCATGTGATTCACAGTTGTCATAAAGCAGCAGTGGGGTAAAACAGATACAAGCAGGAGGCCAATGATTGCCTGATGATCATCATGCTGATTCTCGTCTGCCATTTTGCCATTGGCACTGTCTATAGGGATTGCAAAGCTATAAGTCAGGGCTTGTCTAGTTTGAGAAAACGAGGGTAAAATGTTTAATCGTGTTTTTCTTTTCCAAGTGCATGAAGTCAAATTGTATGAATTGGGAGCACGGTTCATGTACTGTATGCCATACATGAACCGTGCCATACATTGTATGGCTTTATTTGCTGAATTTTGACTGACCCGAAAACAGCATACTTCCTATTCAGTTTCTTTGTGTTTTGTAGCTTTACTGGACACAGTTCATTGAATTTCATGCTGTTCAGTAAAATGGGCATCATTTGCTGAATTTTAATAGATGACTTGATCTGATTTTTGTGTTATGTGTGAAGTCAGCTGTCAGTAAATGGGCTAAGCTCATGATAGGGTTACGTCGGTCTATGTATGTGGGTATAGGTTGTTGATAAGGAAAGGTAGGTATTTCTGTAAATTTAGGTAGGCAGATATTGGGAGGGAAGGTAGGTTGTACCCAGACAAACACTGCGGTCAACATCCAGGTAATAAAGTGACACTGATTAAAACATAATTGAGCATCCTTTCCGGGCCACACCGTATGAATTACAAGATACTATTTGTAAGGTATTAAAACGGAGCTAACCAAAATAGCCAATCGTGTTATTCATCACGATGACAAGCGAGCGGGACGGCAAAGGCAACTAACACACGACACAGTTTATTGCTCCTCAGCGCTGGTGTCACTTCCATATATTAACACTGAGAGCAAGTCCAGGCTCGGGTGACAAAACACAGCCTTCATCTAAATTTAGTCCTGTGATTAATTATCCAAGCGTGATACTGATGAATAATTCACGAAGAGCTTGCCGGGTGGTCTATGTGTATATTTTTTGTCTCACTGTGCAACATGAATGGGGCTTGTTGACTTTGAATGGCTTGCTTGTCACATGCCATAGCTGTCGGCTACATTCAGTCACATAGGCAGGATGTGTGTGGGCGTCGCTTGCGGGCGTGTGTGTGTGTGACTATGGAAAATGGTTAAAAAAAAAAAGGAGTAAAATGAAAATAAACATTTGTTGTTATTATTGCCTCAAGTACAAACACCATGCAGTTTTATAGATCAGTGAATATAAGTAAGTAGGTAGGTAGAGAGGTAGTCAGGTGTATGTTTGTACTTCTGGTGTTACACCCAGTCTAGGGGAACTGGGATATAACATGGGATATAATTTAAACTCCCACTGCCGGAAAAGAGTACTGAACAAAAAACAGCTGGTTTTTTTTTTTTTTTGCTTCAGAGGGAGAACATGTGCCAAAATAACAAACAAAAGATATTCTAAATTAGCCCTACCTAACTAGCCAAACAAAAAGGAAACAAATGACACATAATGCAGAAACAGGAGAAAAAGGGTTAAACAGAAATGGCGTCTCCCTCCTACTAATGCTCAATCTATTTACAAATTTTCACACTTGAACAAACACAGACGAGTCACAATTAGTGCACGCTACTATTAACAGTCTCTGAAAAGTGGCATTTCCCGGCTGTGGGATGGCCAGAGAGAGACAGAGTTCTGTCTGCGGGCTGTTTAAATAGGGCAGCAATCAGGAGAGCCAGCCAATGAGAGGACACCACCTGCACACAATTGACTCACTCCAACAGAAAGGCACACACACACACACACACACACACACACACAAACCAAGGAGAGAACACAGCAGAACAGATACAAAAACAACATATGACCCACAGGGTCATAACACTAGATAGACAGTATATATAGTAAAGGATATATTTATGTACACATACTGTTTTATGACAAACGATTTGAGCAAGTTTTCATCTTTGGGTCTCCATTTGGAAGACGGTGTGAACAGCGATGTCAGTAGCTTGTAGATGCCTGGTGGAGTTCAGGCCTTGCCACGTATGTTTGCTTAAGATAAGCCTCTGCCCGGCTGCTAATGTCGGCGTGTAGTCATTAACACAGGCCACTCTGGTGGCATCTTGCCAATTTAAGCCAATCGTTCATGTCCCGACACTGACACTGTTTGACTTATTGACTCGGGCAACTGCAGCTGAGCGAAGAATATCACCTTTTCAGAGATGATGATGTCCGCAGGAGGTAAACGTCTTTTTTCGACATAATTTATAGGCATTTATCTTTTGCTTAACCATTTGCAGTGACAGCGTTTAAGCACAATCTAAACTAAAAATACGCTAAAAAAATGTTTGCGAGTATTTTCAAACGCATTTGCAAGTATTTTTTTAACGTAGCTGAAAATGTATTCAAACCTGCAACGCAGGCCAAAAAAACCCTTCTCATTCAATGCATTCAATCCATCTATTCGTTTACTTCGCTACTTGTTCTCATGAAGATCGCAGGTATGCTGAAGTACACCCTGAACTGGTTGCCAGCCAATCACAGGGCATTGTGCAGCAAAATAATACACGGCGGTCAGCCCAATTGAACAACTGTTAAAATTATACTATGGATATCTGGTCAAATTCATATTATGACAAGAACCATTCAGCTAACTAGACAAAAAACAAGTGGCCATCAATACTTGGAGAGATTGAATGATAAGGTGTGTCCACACCTTTGGCCTATACTGTACTCGTAGAGTAAATGCTAAAACCAGCTGTAAACACGTTGAAGGGACATAATGATCAAACCATAAAAATGAGTGAAAACGTAGCTAATATTTGAACATATTAGTACTGTATAATTGTGTGTGGAAATCAGTACCCAATGGGATTATGGGAAAAAAGTGACAGGGCATTTAACCTACAACACAATCGAACGGAATTACAAATATGTATTTTCCAAATAAATGTCAACACATTCCAATAAAACAGAACTTTTATATACAAAGCCCCATTTCATGATCAGCTCACGTGGTCAAAGCCAGAGAACAGGTGAGCGGAGATGTTTTCAATTTGATCCCGTTAGCAATTTCAGAGGACAACAGAAGGCGGTGTTGCATGAAATGCCACCCTCCTTGGACGGTGGAAAAAAGGTGGATTATTCTGCTTAGTTCTTATTCAGTGAACACAACATTTATCTGAATACCGTGTTTACACCAGCGATGGCACATAAACATTATTCCAAAGACAATTTTTGACCTGACCTCCTCTTAATATTTAGTTTATGTACACAATGCACATGGTGTAAACACACTTGTACACAATATATTGAATAAGATGTAATACAAGAGCATCTGCAGTTAGTCTCCTTGCTACACATGGAGGCTCACCATGCATAAAATCAATAGCCGCACACAGTCACAGGAATAAGTCCACATGTGGGAAAAAAAAAACAAAAAAAACGTAATCATGCCTTTCAATTTCCTTACAAAAAACATCAACGGCGACAGCACGGCGGAGCTGCGAGGCCAGGGCCCAATCATGGCCGCATGCCGCTTTAATTTGTCTTTCATAATGACCCCTTTTCTTTTTCCAAGGGTTCTCATTAAGGCGTCGTGTGGTGGGCGCAGCCAAAACAACAGCACAACGTCAGTCCTGCTCTGAGGTTTGCTGCTGAGATCACTGGGTCGTGATACGAAGAAGCTTCTTTGAAATGAAATCTGGCAGGAGGCACAACGACTCAGAGACAGAGGGTCCGCTGGTACCCAATTACGGTGCAGATGGCGGGAATAGGTTTCAGACTGGAGCATTAATGACTGAATGGCCGGCGTTCGGGTTAAAACCTCTTAAAAGCTAATTAAAATGATCACTCATCGTCTTGTATCCCCAAGAAAGGAGGATTTACAAGGAACTAATTGCTTTACGCTTCACATATACATACAGTACATCACAACAGCCATCTCATTCAAGATGTACGCTTTATGATTGGGACAAGTCGAGCAAGGTTTTTTTTTAATTGCCAACCAATTGTTGATGAAAATACAAACAGTTCAGGGTGTACACCGCCTATGAGCCAAAGTAAGGTGAGACATAGTCTCAGTTTATTGTTATATCTTTTATTGTAATACTGTGTTGTTAAATGTTTTTTTTTCAATGTTAAATGTTTGCTTTGTTTGTTATGTGTTGTACTGTATATAGAGCTACAATACATGCATGGGTGCAGCAGCTCTTCTTTTCAAATTCTCTGTTTTATTTTATACTTGCTATAAAATGATATAAAGGCATTCTCCAATAGTTGAGATAGTAGCGGTTGTAGTAGTACAAAGTACTGAGCTATTGAATTCATGAGGATGACTGCCCTAAACAAGTAGCACTAATAATAGTAATGCTGTACATGTAGTGTCAAAGTAGTAATAGTGGCAACTGTTGGGAGTAAACGTAATCGTACTGACAGTAACAGGAGTGATAGTAAAACAGTATTTATACAGGTAGTAGCGGCAGAGCAGGGATATTAGAAGGATTTGTAGTTGCAGTAATAGTTGTGATCATCATAGTTGTAATTGCGATTGCATTAGTAGAAGTCATTGTAGCCGAATTAATGGTAGTGCTGGTAGTGGTAATAGTAGAAAAATGACAAAAGACAGATTGTAGTCGTAGTAGTGGAAGTGGGAATAACAGAAGCAATACTACTGTGTTTTAGTAGTAGTAGTAGTAGTGGTGGTGGTGGAGGCAATAGTCATAGTTGTTGTAATAGAGGAGGCAGTTATAGTAGTAATAACAATAAATGTAAAGCCTGGTGCACGCGAAGCATCATCAGCTTCGGGGGCTGATTGCTGGCGAGCTCAGATGGCACCATTCCCTGCGGCTCTGGGCACTTGCATTGATCACGTTTGAGATCATGTGACCAGTCAAGGGTGAACAGAGGCTAAAAGTGATCTCTCCCATTGCCTTCACCCATTTGTGATTGTCCTTTTATTCTGGGGGCCCGACTTTGTGAAACGCAAGTGTAATCTTGCCAAAGATCAACCGATTTATACTTGAGGGGAGCCTTCAAAATGTACTTCCACAAAACCACCTGATTTAGTTATGATGCATCACCGGCATTAACGTTTGTCCACCACTCATGATACTGGTTGTTATGTTGGTTGTGTTAGTGGGAGTAGAGGTAGTAATAATCACAATAATAGTGCTACAATTTGTTGTAAAAGCAGTGTTATTGGAATTTTTCTGGTAGTATTGATAATTATCGGACATACAGTATATTGCCATAGTACTCGTAGCATCAGTATTAGTTATAGAAGTGACAGTAAACTAGATACTAGTGGTAGTAATATTAGCGGAGGTGTTAGTGACAGTGGTGGTAGTAGTAACGGTGGTGGTGTAACAATTGGTACTCGTCGTAGTGTTAGTAGTGGAGTGGTAGTCAACGTAGTAGGTGAAGAAGACATACTTGTAGTATTAATGGTATTTTTAGTTGTAGTAAGGATTTTAATAGGACTAATATACTTAGCAGGAGTAATACTAGTACAACTCTTTTTGTTTCACTGTGTTTTCCACATTTGGTACTGAATGTGATGTTATGTACAGTGTAGCTCAGGTGCGATGAAGTGTGTAGTCTAGATACGAGGATGTTCACAATCACCTTGTGAAGACTTTTTTTTTTTAAATAAGATGAATGAGGAGCTGCCTTTGTCTTCTGGAGTAGAAGTATTTTTAGTAGTTAGGTAACCTGCTTTAGAATTTCAGAAGGCTTTTTTAGGAAGCGTGAAGGGCGACAGCAACAAGACAGGGTGAGAGTCAATAGGGAAACACGACTGTGGTGATCATAGAGTCACGTGTATTCACACAGCAGGTAAGGCATCGGTACACATAAACATGGTTTATTTTGTGTTTTAGTAGACTGAAGCCAGTATCCCATTATATTGTTATATAACGGATAATTCATATCACTTAATTTCTTTTCTAAAATGTCCCAGTTCTCTTGAACACATCACACCAGTCACATACATTAAATAAGCACACACGTGTGGCAAGTGGCTACAAAATTGTCCAGTTATTTTGCTGTTTATAACTTTTATCAGCTTTTAAACTGGCAAAAATTGGCTAATTTTATTTTCAAATTTTAACACATTGGCACATCATACAAAGACAAAAAATATTTTGAAGATTCCCCCAAGGAAAAATGTGGCCAATTTTTCTCTCTTTAATCAAAAAAAAAAAAATACAAAACAACAATGTAAACTGATGGAATAGTTCAGCCTGAAAATAATATCATATTTTTCGCACGCTTGATACCACTTTAAAAAAAGTTGTATTTAGCCTACAAAATGTCAGAATTGACATTAGTGTAAAAGTATTCATATAGATTGAGCCTGTCATTGTTTTTTTAAATTTTCATACATGGTCACAGAAAACATCCTGTTATATTGCAGGTTGAAAAGAGCTTCCAGTTTTCAAACAGTATTTTGTAAGGACTTTACCATCTTTTTATATAACTTGTCCTGGCCTTGTTCATATCTTCATTTTAGTGTGTCATCTTTGATTCTGAGTCACCCAGGTGGTATGGTAATTCCAAAAAATGACCTGGGGAAACTGGACTCTTACTTGTTTTACATGTCATCCAAAAGACTTTCCATAAGACTTCTCCAGTTCTAAATTTTAAGGGTGAAGTCTCTTTATTTATGTAAAAAAATCGATTAAATATGATAACCAACACTGACATTTTGGTTTGTCAGACAATTTTGACAGGGTCTTATTATTGCAGCATTTTAGTCATTTGTTCAAGACAGATGTATGCAACTAAATTGAGAATAGTTGCAGTATGCGTCATTGCGGGTGATTTAGAGCAAGACGGCGAACTTGGACGACTGGTCATGAACCGCAATAGTCAAATGAGTCACCACCAGTTATTTTCGTTAATTAAACTCTTGTACCAATTTCTCTTAGCAACATAAAAGTTGTTGAAATTGTCTATCATGAGTCAACCCACAAAAATAGTCTCAAGAAGTCATATCTGAAAATGCACAGTAACCCGCCATTTTAGTTTGAAGCTGCCATTTTAGGGTCATTTGTGCCATTTTAGTATTTTTTGGGCTATTTCCACGGGTCCTTCAAAGACAGATGAGAGTTTTTGTCTGATTACTATCAAATCCAAGGCCTTATCTGGTCGGATGAAAAACACTGAATTGAGAATATATTTTTGTATTTTATGTATGGGCATAGTGGACTTTGAGGCTTACCATGAAACTTTTTTTTTTTTTTTGATTCAGCACCCCCCCCCCCAAGCATGAAGCAGCCATTTTAGGGTCATTTCAGCCATTTTCATGGTTCCTTAGTCTTAGAGATGTTGTCCAATTACTACGGAACTGAAAATTCAGCCCCTAGTATGTACCTGATAACTTAGTGACATACTATAATTCAATGAAATTGCCCATCATGAGCCTATCTACAGAATAGGTCTCAGAAAGTCAGGCCTAAAGATGAAAGGGAGGTTTGCCAGGCGGTTTAATGATGCTTCACAACACATTGTGTACTACAAAGTAATAAGAACTAATTGTACATTCTTTCCCAGTGGTTGGTGCTTTCATTTCATTTGGAGCCTTAAAAAACAAGAATTAAATACAAGCCCCGCCGTTATTTCCTTCTATTACTGCCTATGTAAGCAAACAAATGCATAAAAGTGAGCCGTCCTGATGCGATGTGCATTAGAGCGCACTTACACCCCGCGGGCTTCATTTTCCGTGCCTCTGGCACGATGCTGCGATAATTCATACTTGCTGTTAGAGACACGTTGGTGCACTCGGTCCTTCAAACAAAAATGTCTCGACTTGACTCATCACATTCCCAAGGTGTATCCAAAAAGCAATCACAGAGCCTCTGGATGGAGGAGGAGGACGCTCACCAAGGCCTCTTCTCGCCCTCTTTCTTTCTTGCTCTCTCGCTCGATCTCTCTCTTGCTCTCTCTCTGTCTCTACAGCCTTAATGAAGGCTGCTTGTCTTACAAACGCCATGAATCACACGGCTCTCTTTTTCTTTAGTCTCAGCACTTTAGGTGAAACCTCGGCGGTTGTTGTGCATTGCTCTCTTGTCAACCGTTTCTAGGAATTTCCTATACTCGCCGAGTTTTGCAGGCATTTTCATCATGGTGTGAATTTTCTTTGGTAGGGGAATGGACATGAGCTCTTAAATATGGCCTAGAAATGTGACTTAGAAGGTGTTTTGGAAAATTCATCCGCTTCTAACTAGTTTGTCTGGAAATGTGGTAGTTTGTCATGGGTAGACCCACAAAAGAAAAACCCACAAGAAAAAATGCATGATAATAAATGTGAGGTTGTCAGTTTTGGTTTTTAGTGTCTTGTCTTTCTGATCTTGTCTTTAAGATTTTGTCCAATTGCTTCCAAGTAGAGGATCATACAATGACCAAAGCCAGTTTCAATTCATAACCCAAAAATTGATGGGTATGTCAATAGAGTACACCCATAAAAAAAACAAATGAACAAACAAAACAAAAAAAAAAAAAGGAAGTCAATGGATAAGAAACAAGGTGGGCATTTTCCACAAAGTTTGTGACCAAAGAAAAGATGAAAAAAAATGTAGCCCAGACTGTTATACTGTTGAAAACAAGCCGATATGAAGTCATAAATTCCTTGATGGAGGTAATACAATACACTGCATCATTTTTAGAAAGATAGAGCTTACCATAATCAGAGAGGCTTTGAGCAGAAAGTGGAAAGAAAAATATCCCCTGTGATTGAATTCTTCGTCATTTCTTTTCTGTCAGACCTGAAATGACTCCTAAGTGCTGCGATAGCCATGTCATTGAAGAACAGCCTCCGCTCCAAAGAGGGTTTTTGTTTTTCAGTTTTCCGGCATTTCAGGGATACAACTCCTTGCCTCCATGGTCCTGCCCAGCCACTAAAGATTCAATGAGCGTGTTTGTCTGCCGAGGCGCTAGCTGGTTAGCCGCTAGGGCTAATTAACCCCTGGGGGTTTGAGGAGCAAGATTGGGATGGGCCTACCGGGCTCAATCAGGAGCACAGAGGCAACAATGCGCATATGGCTGAAATTTGTTGGCGTAAACACATTGTCTTTTCTCTGCGCACAACCCCCGGGAGCACTTAATCAAGCCACAGCGCGGTAGGGAAAGTGTGCAATCCAGCAAGGCCCTGGGTCCTGATAGTTGAACTCTGCTGTGACATTTAGTGTCCGCATTCTCCTGCAAGACTCTAAAACAGCAGGTGAGGGCGGGAGGAACACATGTATAGCAAGGGAAATTCGTCTTTTAACATTTTGCAGTTGACTGCATTCATTTACCATCTTGATTGTGAAAGTATTCCTCGAAGGTCATTAAACTTTATGCTTCCCATAAAGGAAATTAAAAAAAAAAGACAACAAATTAAAACTGCAGGCAGAGATAAACAGGGTCTTCGCACCGTGATTATCATGTTGAATTGTAGAAATGTTCCAAATTTCATCTTATGCTACACCCATATTTTGGTAGCGCAAAGGGGGTTGGGATAAATACCAATTTAGGGTGTCCCATCTGTCTAGGATAGCTGTTTACAGTCGGGATGCTTTTTATGAGCAAATTTGCTAGGAGTTGATGAGCCCTAGAATTTTTTAAAAATAGCTGCTTTGAATGGAAATTTCCTCAACTGCGGACGTGGGTGATGGAGACTTCATTTCATCCTGTTAGGATTGTATGTACTTATACACTACAAGAATTTTGAAATGAAAACTTAAAATTATCATAAAAAATTTATTCTGCATTAGACGTATGAAAAAAAAGCTTGGCAATTTTGCATCCCACATCTCTCGAGGATACCATCTCACCAAAATCCCAAGTCACAGTTCCCTATGACACGGAATTTGCACAAAAATGGCTGCTTCTCCCTGTTTAATTTTAGGCATGAGTCTTCAAGGCCTTTTTTACGTTTTTTGTTATACTAGACATGTACACCCAATTTCACGTGGCTTGGTGGAAATTGCATTGGGGTCATTTCTTTTCAACTTTCCAGCATACGCAACTGAATAAATTTTGGAACCGTGCATGATCTAGACCGCTCAAAATACATCTATTTGCACCAAGATGCATTTGCACCATGATACCTGGGTTTGTAAAAAATTGAAAGACAGTTTATGAAAGGACTTCTATGTTTTCATTTCTTACCAAATAATTATGTCATTATTTCTTCATAATTTCAATGATTTATGAAAAAGAGGATGTTTCCAAACATTTCACTTATGTAGAATAAATATTTTTCTTTTTATGAAATACATTCTTGGCTTTTGTTTACCAAATGATTGACCTTTGCTTTATTAGTTTTAAAACTCATTTTTTGTGTTGAATTTGTTCACGTTTTCTTCACAGGATGGTTTATAAGGTTCAGGTATATTTTTGTACCTCCGCGATTCAAGTCTCGTAACCAAACACGGCTCCTTAGCCAGTAACGGTCTTTCATGTTGTTTTTACGTGTCGGCGGGTGAGCAAACGTTGTTAGCGACCGACTCGTGTCCTTTTCGCGCTCGGCTGTCTTTTCCACTCGAACGTAACGTTTTAAAGGGACGAGGTTGGCAGGCTCAAGTGAAAGGAGAACAGACACTTGGCAGAAGGCCTCGACGGGTCGCGTCAAAGTCAGCCGAGCGGAACCTGCATCTGTCTCGCTGCTGTCGAGTAAATCACCGTGAAGTAGAGGGGGAAAATTAATCGATTTTAGTGATTCATTAACAAATCTTGGTTCTTTTACAACAACACCTCAAATCCTTGTTTGTTGAAAAAAAAAAAGATTTTTTTTTTGTAAGGGTATTGTTAAATGATAGTTATTTTCTACTTCTGTTTTTTGAGTTGCCCTGCAGTATTAATGTGTGTAACATACTTGTGTTGTTGGGTTTTATATATGCTACAGGTTTTAACTTGGACTGAGCTTTATATGGTGTTACCTAGCGACTTACTAAATTGAAGGTGCCTTTCTGATAATTGCTCATTAATGTATTTTTCTTCAGCAACTTGTAGCACATTGTTATATGGGTGAATTATCATTGCCACTAGGGTGAGTAAGGCTCTAGTGTGTATCAATTTGGAAAGAGTAATGTGATGCAATATTCGTTGACCAAAACAAGTATTCACGTTGAAGTTACAAGTTATTAGCATGACTGCTCATACCTGACCCAAACATGCATATTGTTTCAAAAACCCAGATCGGCTGAGACACGGGGGCTGGAACAGGCGGATGACGGGAGGAACATATTACACGAACGGCAGACGCGAGGGAAACACAACATGAACCTAAAATCGAATTGAACTGAAACTTCACAAAAATAAACCCACAACAGAAAAGAAACCCCGGCAGAATGTGATAGTTACATGAGAAAATAGCCTAGCCAAGGTAAAAGGCTACATTTCCTAGCACTTAAAAAATCCGACACGAATCAACTGAGATGTCCCCTTAAGGTGGACCTGAATGTGGCTGTGTTATTTTAGTTTATTACCAGCATAGTCGTGAGACGCAAGCGCTGATTGTTTCTTAAGCTACAGGGCTCTTCTCGCGGGTACAGTGTTTAAATTACAGCTATAAAACTAAATGGACAATTGTTAACATGATGAACAGCACGTGTCTGTTTTAGCATAACATAAAATCTCGGAATATCTTTGCGATAGCATGATGCAAGAGATGTTTAAACTGGTCTACCAGTTATCTTAATGGTGTCCATTTATTTAATATTTTTCTACATGTTTTCAAATGGGAAAGTTTGACCCAGCTGTATGTCAGGAAAGTTATAGAACAAATATTGGTGAAAATAGGCTTGCCATGACAGCAACAGCACCCCCCCAACCCATCACAAGTGACAGTGGCAACAACATAATTACGTTGCTGCGACATCAAGGTCAAAATATTACAGTATTTATTCCTACTTCTCTGAAAAGGATGTCTGATGTTTTAGGGAAGGATTGAGGGATGAACTCATGACGGTCTTAATCTGTGTTTAAGTCAATGAATGTTTGCAGCTAAATGGCAGAAGATCAAGATGCAAATGGGATATTTCAGCAACCCAGAGGGAAGGCTTCATCACAATTAAGTGTTTCAAGATTTGTGTAAAACGAGCACAGCAATGAAACGGCACACAGTTAGAGACTGATTGTATGCATACTTATGGGGCAACTGGATTGAAAAAATGTCTTGAATCAAGAACGTCACATTTTTTCCAATGAGGGTGACATACAGAAAAGATGAAGGACGATTCATAAAATACACTGAACGCCATACAGAACAGTGATGCCTTAAGTTACAAGGGGCCTGACATATAACGTTTTCAAGATATCAGCCGTCGTTCAGCCATGAGCTGAAACTTGAGATGAGTGCTCCTGCCCCATTTAATCATTGTTATTATTAGTTAAACATTTATATGTTTTTGGCAGTGAACTCAATTCATACTTGACTATAAGCAGAAAACTGCCAAATACTGTTTTTTTTCCAGTTTCAGTGTACTGTGGCGCTAAATTAAACATGACAATTATAGCGTTTAAGGAATGTTGCCATAGAAAAAGGCATTGTAGTTTATTAAGCTGTATATATATGATTAAAAACCCTTTTGAAATTTGAACACAAATGGTGGAGCAACATTGGAAACATGATATAACAATGCACACATACATATTTTACAGAATCTTACAAGTTAGCAGTTTTGTTTATTGAATTGTATTATGGTTTTTTCCACTAGCCAAAGCGGTCACACAGCATACTGAGATTCTCTCTCTCTCTCTATCTCGCGTTCTCTCTCTCCCTCCCTCCCGCTCGCGTTTTCTCTTTCACTCTTTCCCTTTCTCTCTCCGCCATTCTACACACACAAACTGACACTTTCTCCGAAGCACACTTTGTTTTACACAAGCACAAACGCACATGATTAATATGTCTCACACACACGTATGAAGGCACACAGATGCACAGTCATAATCATGCTCTATTACAGTGTGCACATGATTGTGAACACACAAAACATGCTTACAAGCATTGTCAGATATTCTCTCTCTCTCTCTCTCTCTCACACACACACACACACACACACACACACACACACACACACAGCAGTCTATTACACATGTACATATGCACCTACATATTATGGTCAATCACATGCATGCATTTGCACACGAGTGACACGCTGAGTGTGATTCTCTTTCACACACACTGTTCTATATGATTAAAGAAATGGCTTGCTGCAGTTCTTTAGTATGCATCTCCATTTAAACATGCTGCACAATCTCTTCTTCTTCCTCTTGGTGCTGCACCACAGCAGGACTGTCAGCAGCATTTGACAAATGTGCCACAGCGCCGGCGAAACGCTTGTACTGGCACAAACATATCGCCGCTATTTATCTTCCCCGCCGCGTGAGAAAAAGGCACGGGAATATAAAAGCCAATCAGGCACATCCATTCGGCCCTGGGAATCAAATCGGACAACTGTGGGCATAAGTGGGATGGCTGATGGATGGCCAAAAGGCACGGCAGAAAGCAGAAAATATCAATTTCACAGCAAAATCATTTTGCTGTTTGATATGTGGACACTCACGCTAGCGGGCATCCGCATTTGAAAGTTTGACGGTGCCCGGAAACGATGTGATCACAGATCCGTGCCACTACAACATGAATCAATCTTTGGTCAAATTGACCTTATTAAATGACTCTAAATCGTCGACACAAATCATTCACATTTCATATTCTTGCAAAATTGAATGGGGACACTTGGGGAAACATAAAAGCAATGAACAAGGCCCACATATCCCATTTTTCACAGTACATCTTCCAAACTATGGTGAAATTTGATGTTCCCGCATATTTTGATTGGTTAAAAAAAGCTTCACGATTTAGCATGTATCTCATTTACCTGGAGGTTAGGTTATTTAAAACATTTTCACATCACCAACAACACATCCTTGATTTCGTCATCATGGCGCCTTCATGCCAAAATGAAATCCCACTCAAAAGCAGAAACCAGTGAAATTTACTTAAAACTCACCAAATCCCACCCAAAATTCAAGAGTGAATCGTGTCCAATACCTGTCCATTGTTTTGATCTGAGGCCTTGCTCGGTGCAGGCACAGTTTGAAGACACTTGAGGGAGGGTTCAGAGTTCAGCATTCGGCCAATCACATCAGTGCTACCTCAGGGCTTTTTCATCACTCACATTGGCGAGAGTGAGGCGAGGTCCCAAAAGATGCCGATGTTCCATAAACATGAATAGATCATGAATCATCAATAATGCATTATGTTTGCTGTATCCAAAGTTATGATATACTCTACATAGGGCTCCGTCCAAAGGGAGTAAAGTTAAACCAAAGCATGCTTTCAATATACTATGTGCGTTCTCCACATGAATAAAAATAAGATGTATGCTTATGTTGCAAACTGACTCAAACAGCATGTGCGTGAGTCGCATCAGTAAACATCGGCAGCCTTCCAGCGATGGCCCAGAATTGCATAGACAAGAAGAAGAGATTCCTCCACGGGTCAAGTATGGGAACTCTTGAGGCTAATCTCCGATTGGCTACACATTGATGGGAGGAGGCCCTTGCTCAATATATACATATATACATATGGAGAGAGAGAGAGAGAGAGAGAGAGAGAGAGAGAGAGAGAGAGAGAAACACACAAAAAAAACCATCTGCCTCCATGACAATAACACTATGACACATCTGTTCAAATAGCCTGGCAATGAGCTCACATCACCGCCACATAATTAGTGCCCGCTGATGTCCAGTCAATACAAAGAGCAGCTCATGGTGGAGTGTCGTAGAATGTTGCCCTGCAAACAAACTGCAGGAAGAAGTATGCAGTGTTATAGCAAATATATATAATATATTGGGGGGAGCCCACTTGCTAGCCCACTTGCATGGTTCTCAGTATACAAGGTGGAAGCAATCATGCCATTGTCTATTGATTAATTGAGAGAAGAGCCGCAACATATCGAACCAAACTGTATTTTTCACTGTCTCCATGCCGGACTGCAAGGTGAAAATGCAGCTTTATCAGTTGCTTTACAAAACCTCAAAGAAAGCACCCCACAAATCCATAATTCAGGAGCTGTCGACGTCAAAAAAACATTGGAGTGAAAACTGAATGCAATCAAAACAAAAATTGACTTTCAAACCCAAAGCAAGCGTGTTTGCATTTCATTCACACTCAACATTCCATGCATTATTCGTTAAAACAACAATATGTGTGAAAAACAACCAAGCAAATGTGGACTCAAGACTTTATTACCATATGGATCTAAAATGACATTGAATTACTCTTACTCCTCCCCAAATGTAGAAATGTATAGATTTTTCAGTAAAAAGGTGAGATTTTGAGAAAAAAATGCAAAGATAAATCTAGTATTGCAAGTCTAAAAGAAGAAGAAAATGTGGCATATTCAAGACAACCTAAAGCAGAACAACATATAACAAATCCCACATTTTAAGGCAAAAATTGTTTCACTGTAAAAAAAAATCAGCAAGATTAGCTTTTTGCAAAGTGATCTAAATCATTTAAAAAAAACACCTTGCACACCTTGCATTATCAGGAAAAATTTAACATTTTGAGTAACACCATTTATTTTTTTAGCAGCATTTCCATACTTTACACGCTTAATGGATTTTTTTTTTTTTTTTAATCTCAGGGTGCAAAATGCCATGGGATTTACATTGTCCCCTTTACCCTGAGGCGACATCCTTCATCTCTGCCACAGTGAGCGCAAACCTCGAGTGTCTTATGAGGACCTTAAAAGCACCGCCGCCGCTCTCCGAGAAAGGCTGACTGAAATTGTTTTTTTCCACCCGCGCTTGAGCCGGCCATCAGCCTTTTGGCTTCATATTTAATCAAAGGTTGATATTTCTGACGCCGATCTCGCTGCCTGAGAGGTGGGTGTGAGCACGCGCACAGATGAATGTAATCAGTGGCCACTCTGTTCGATGGGAGCGCTTTTGTGCACGTGTCTTGAAGGATACGCTTGTCTGACCTGCACGTAGACAATCACACACCCGAGCTGAGTACGTCCATTAAGACTGTCAGTTAGCAAAGGGCCTTGATTAATTGCACGCCGCATAGAGGCAAATTAAGGCCATTCTAGGTGCTCCCCATTCACAACACCCTCCTCCCCTCCCAAATAATAATTAAGTAACAATGGATTGCCGAGAAGGAAGGCGACCACTACTGGATGCCAATAAAGGTCTCACATCATGTAAGCAATAACGACGAGGCGCGCACGTGCAAGCCCGAGGCTTGCGTGAACCATCTCGAAGTAATGAGCATGCTGATGCTGTATACGTTGACAGTTCTCCGTGTGTCTCTCGGACTTGCATAAACTTTGCGTTAAGTACAATAAAAATATATTATCGCTACGGATGTATTTTATAAACAGTCAAGTAGAACAGCAAAAATGTTCTAAATTAAAAATCGTCATACAAAATATTAGGTTTAAAAGAAAGCAAGATGTTGTACTTGCAAAACCAACATTTTCAGAGTAAAATATATCCCTTTTAACAGAATGTTGAGCAGTTCCAAAGCAACATCTATCAGAAACTAGGCACCATTTATCTATTATAAAAATGTAAAGTTATAACTAGGACTGCATGTGATCTATAAACAGCTAGCAAATCAAGGTAATGAGTTAACATTTTGTCAGAAAAATTAAAGGCGAAAAATATTATGATGTTTGAGGTTCAAGAAATGTATGACACTGTCTAAACCCATTTCAAGATTTCTACATTCTACATTCTACATAGCATATGGTGTGCTTTATTGCTTAAACATAACAAAAAAATGGCCTTTTGACTAAAATTAAAGCAAGCATTTTTTGGAATATGGGAGGAAAACAGAGTGCCTGGACAAAACCCACACAGTCAAGCAGGGAACATAGAAATGCCACAGAGGAAGCTACAGGCAGACAAATAGACAAACCAGTCTGCCACCACCCCACCCATCCCCAATCTAATCAAAGGCAAACATAGAATTAAGTATAACGTACAAGCAAAATATAGCATTTTAAAGGCAGAGCCAGGTCTCATGAAGTTAAAAAGTCAGTAAAATATACCATTTTCTTGAACTCAGGCATAATTTAGCACTGTCAAGGCAAAATATAGTGATAATACCTGATGCAAGCAACATTTTGAATGTTTGAGGCACGTTCTAATTTTGCGTCGTAAAATACATGCACACTCATATTTCCCAAGTAAGGTAAATGTCAGAATTTAAGTGTTGCAAAATATAACAATTAAGGCTCAGTCAGGGATTTGGAGTGTAAATCAAGAAAAGGAAATAGAAATCGTATAAAAATACAAGTAGTTACATATCCAGCGTTGTATTTGAAATGTAAGGCACAATGTAGCTTTTTCAAAGCATTATTCAGCATATAAAAACGAATAGAAGCAAGAGTATGTCACATTTTCCTGTTAATATGGTCAACGCCGCGTCTTCATTTGGTCACGCCATGTCACTCCCAGTCAGGGCTACGTCTGCGGCGGCGTGTCAGCTTTGTGTTTTCCATTAATAATTCCAATTTTATGCCGATGAGTGCACCCACGGCTCAAATTGGATTGGGGGGGGGTGAAGCATGCTATCTGGGAAAAATACATCTCAAAAGCCATTTGATGAGTGAAGACATGCTGAGATTTGTCGACAATGCTGTTTACACTCTGGCTGTGTGGCAAATAGCTTGTTGCTTTTTCTTGGCGTGCATATATTATGAGAAGGTGAAAGAGAGACGGCAGACTGCGCCAAAGGCCCAATTCAATAACCCAGCTTGGGGTGATATGCACTTTTATAGCACCTACATTAAATATATACACACCAACATAATTAGCAGCCTGTAATAAACAGACCATTTTTATTTATTTATTTATTTGTTTGTTTATTTTTGAGCAGCAATTCTGCATTCCTCCACATTCGTTTACAGTCGAGTTGCATCACAGTAACGGCTGAGGTCTCTGGGCCTTGAAATATGTTCATAGAAAATCATGCATTCATACCAGTCAAGCTAAATGCAGCATTTAGGCCTAGCAAAATGAACTTGGTTTTTGTGTTCAAACAATTCAAACAATTCTGGGATGCCCAAAAATCGGGAGGAGTGAACTAGATTATCTGCAATATCAGCAAAGTGAGAAGGCAAGCATTGCAATGTTTCCTTGTTTGGTCATCTAAAAAAGTGAGCAATTGCCACTAAAATTCATATTCCCAATCTTACTCTTGTCCACTTCAATATGTGACCTATATAAAAATGATCGCCTCAATATTTTGGATTCTTTAACAGCAATTGTGAAAACAGATCAGGAAAAATAAAATATTATCAGGTGATAAAATGATAAATAGATTGACAATTCATAAATATTATAATTGTTTATATTTATACAGGTTGCAGAGGACAAGAGCGAATTTTAGTGGTGATTAGTCATAGCGAATCAGATGCTAATGATTTTAGTACAGCCAACCAGCAATTGTTTGGCTCATATGCTAACTCTTGCAGGTAACTAGCTCACACAGCTAACTGTCCACTGCCGTGGTCGCCCGGGGAAGTGCCGGTCCAATGAAGGTAAGCTGCGACAAATTTTTTTTTGGAGTATGGACCACATTACCTCCAGCGATGGCTCCGACTTGTCAACCGAGGGTTGAGATGCTCAGTTTCTGA
Source organism: Hippichthys cyanospilos (assembly GCF_059441005.1). NCBI lineage: Eukaryota > Metazoa > Chordata > Actinopteri > Syngnathiformes > Syngnathidae > Hippichthys > Hippichthys cyanospilos. The sequence goes on from NC_142381.1 coordinate 7,269,062, forward strand.
TGGTACATCCTGTCCGAAGTACATCCTGGAGGTGGATCTTTTTTTTTTAAATTACTTTTGATTTTATAATGACCTGCAGATAAGGCTTACAAAAGCCCTTCGAAACGCATGTGCTGCATATCTTCTCCCTTCTCTCGTTAACGTGGCATTGCGTGGCTACTTGCGATATTTTCAACCATTTTGGGATCGAATGATATCTGGTTTTTGACATTATAAGCAATGTATGTACAATAATAAAAGGAAAGAAAATGACAATATACAGTGTGAATACACGTAGCCTCCTGTCTTTTTGATTGCACGTATTACATTCAGCCTATTTCAATCGATTGAAAAATTCTAACTGTGCTTTTCGCAAGTGGGTCTCGCTGAGGTTTGTCGGGGACGCCTTCTTCTTCATTATCCACATTCTTCTCCGCTTGGCTACATTTTCTGCAAAAATAACATTGACTTTCAATTTTTATGCCGATGACAACCTTCTCTATTTCTCTTCCAAAACTACTTCTGCCCTTCCACCTAACTCCCTTACCCTGATCTATGAAGTGAACAGCTTATCCATCCACAGCCGTTACTATGTTACGGCCCCTTTAATCCTTACCGCTGCCGCTATCATTATTCATCCCTCACACTACTGTAGCTTTTGGAAGATATGATCAGCAGCCACACACTAAACACCTCGTCCCTGTGACAGTTTAGCACCTCATTCTTCACTCTGCTGTCCACCTGAGAGGACAAATGCTTTCTGCTTTTTATCGACGGGGCCGTCACCGCAGAGTCGCGCCTCCCGTGTCTCTGGGTACGGAACTTCACTTCTTATTTGTACGCAGAAGCAAATCCAAGCTGGTTGTGTGCAGCCGTTTGGGTGAGGGACAGAATGTAAATGTTGTCTATGCTTGTTTGCATATGTCATTTCAAGTGCCAAATTTGTCCTTTGCTAGGCTTTGCTTGCATCATACACACGGACACATTCATATTTTTTTGCATTTTATACTCAGAATCATGTGTTTTTTTAAGGGTAAGCGGCCATAGGAAATGGAGGGATGGATTGATAAACGATATACGAAAACGATATACGAAACATATGGCCACCTAAATTACACAAAAGAAAATAGATTTTTGAAATGTTAATACTTAATATTTTCCATTGAAAATGTTTGATTTTGCCTGTATTTTTACAAGGTAACCCTACCCTGACCCTTGTTTATGAATATGCTAAATTGTGCTTATAATTCATCCTCAAAATGCTGTACTTTTATTGGTATGACCCGCTGAAAACATTATATTTTGCCTGGCTCGAAACAAAATGTTTTTTACATGAGCTGCTCCGAGCCACTCGTGTACAGCATGCATGTCTACTCTCAGTTGGGGACCCCCGGCTCGGATTTTTGCCATCCCCCATGGTCATCCTTCACAAAAAGACAAGCAGCAAGATGGTCGTTTATTTGTGAAGCGAATTAAATCCCTATACGCCTCAGCTCGCTCTGTGGAGGTGGTATTAGGGCTGATGCTAGTGGATATTAATGCGAGATTGCAACGACCACTAGAAATTATGGATTTTGTCTTTAGCATTTAAAATGACAAAAATGCGCATATACATTTTCAGTGCAAAAGCTGTATTTTTCCTCCAAAAGCTTGCTCAAGTGTAAGCCATTGTACTGTGTTTTGCCTTGAAATTGTAAGATTAGGCCTATGTTTCACTCACTTCACAGAGTTGAGGCGATGATGCAGAAGGGAAGCATTCATAAGGCCGCGGTTGACACTGAATCAAGATTGCAATGAAGACTAAAAGGACTCCAACGAGCCTCCTGATTGGTCGCCAGAGGTACTAACCCCCTCCCACCCTGCATTGTAGCGGATCCGTCTCTCCTTCTCATCACAGCGGGGCAATTTCAGCGGTTTGTTATAGCTCCTCTATCTTCTCCCAGGCTACTCCTTATATCAGCATTTCAATTTCCTCCTATGTGCTGCCGTTCAGTACCGAAACTACTTGTGACTCGCTCTCTCAGATGAAACCTGAAGGGAAGCTCAAGGAGCAGCACAGGCAGGATGAGAAGCGACGCTCTCAAACGAGGTGTGGGCCTCCGAGAACATGATGGCAAATGATTAAAGATGAAATAAATGAGTGCCTTACTCTTACACGGAGGCCACTCCCAGCTATGAGGCCTTTTAGACACCCAACCTCATTTACAAAAAAATGCCACCTTCCTTAAAAATACAGTGATCCATTCATCTATCCATCTGATTGAAATCTCAACATGATGGATGAAATCCAGGGTTGAAAACTTATCCTTCAAAGTGTCATTTTAACCCTTTTTAAGGAATGGAGAGGACAAAAGTAAAACATGTTTCAAAATTAAGAGGCTCTTGCAAACACCAAAGTGTCTTAAAAAAACAAAGATGTGTCTCATGTAATTAGGACAAAACAAACAAAAAAGACTATCCCATAAGACAATAGCTTCTTCATACATACATTCTGCCATACAATGCGGTGACACACAACATCATGCATAATTAATTCCTACGTGACACATCAATGCAAAGAAAATTATGTTCGCAGAATAATTAAAGGTAAATAACAACAATGGTAAATAACACCAATGACACTGTCAGCTTGTTTGCTGTCATATGCATAAACATGCCATAAAGCTCACAATTACTCATGCAAAACAAAGACTTTCATCACTTGTGCTGTTTTTCTCTTGTGATTTAACAATGAAAACATCCCATCAGACATCAATCCATACAGTGAATTGCATTCACTACTTATTGTGATCAAAATGCATGCTTTTGTCTTGAAAATGCTTGATTTGTCTCAGTTTTACACTCCAAATATGATACCTTGCATTCATGGGAATATTTCTAAAACAGAATTGTTCAATTTGGCTTTAAAGTTTATGAAATGAAAGTAATATGCCTTAGATGCAACATTTTGTTTAAACATGTTCTGTTTTGTTCATCTTTACAAAGCCTTATTTGGCTCCAAAATGAGTTATATTTTAATTGCATTTCATAAACAAATTGCTATATTTTGCCTTCAAAATGTAATATTTTGCTAGTTTTTGATGCTGAAAATCCCACTTTTCTTTATTAAAAAGGTTATGTTTTGCTTGTACTGCAGATTAAACACAAAATATCATTTGTCTAGTTTGTCTTGAAAGGCCATATTTTTACTTGGCACGCTACATTTTGTCATAATTTCATTTCAAAATGTTCAATTGTGCTATATTTATCACCCAAAATGAATCTGGTTCTTTTCGTTTTATATCAGATTTTGTGATGATTTATTGAGGATTTTGACTAACTGGGAGGCCACAAGTTCTTGAGCCACTTTTAGAAATAAAGCCAAAAGAAGTCTTGAGAAAAACTTAAACTTGAGAAATAATGTTTGGAAATTCAAAAACATTCCAAAACAAAAAGTCAAAAACATTCCAGTGTAAACGTGACATGATGGAAGACTGACCAGTGGAGTGTTTGAAAATTGTCAATCGACAAAGTCCGTGAACTCCCTCTAACCTCAAAGATGAACTCCCTTTGGAAGCCCCCGGGAGAGATCACGTCATATATTTGATGCATGAGAAGCCGCTTTCAAGTGGGGCATGGGGGGTCCACACGGGACTGCCTCCCTACCTGCCGCCGCAGTTGTGTCCAGATAGAAGCGTCTTTTTTCCCCGAAGAACCCAGGAAGGCTCGCGACAAAGCCTCTGACAATAGAAAGGATTTCGGCCCGGCTATCAAGTAAGAGTGCGGGCCGAGTGGGGTCCGGCCTGAGGCCAGTGCGGGACAGATCTCAGGGAAAGCCTCGGAAATATCGAGTAAAGCAAATAAGTCCTTCTGGGAGTTTCCGGCTCAGGTAGAAGCTGTAGCCTCAGTAGTCTATCCACTTAAGCACTTGTCAAGTACAAGAGTCCCAAAGCCAAACTCATGACATTTTCGGTACATTAGACTAGAAGGACTGCTTTGATTTAAATTCAACTTCAGTACAATGTGGTGGAAAATTTCATAAAATTATGGGCCCATGATTGTTCTTTGTGTGTTAGTCATTATAAGTGCCACTCATTCAATCACAAAATAATACAAAAAACGGCTTTTGCGGACACCTTATTCAAGCATCCTCGAAAAGTTTTATAAGGTAATAGGGTATGGTTTGCGAGGTCTGTCCGTCACTGTCAAGTGACACAACGCTTAATCTTCTTCACGAGAATGACATACGGCCTCGACAGCCAGTCCAAATCAATTCATTAAAAGGAATATCCAAAGAATAGGAAGACATGAAAAGCACATGGTTAGCTTTAACAAAGGCGAGGAGCAAATGAAAACACAGAGCTTGCATTGTTTTGTCACTTTTGACAGTCTCACCACCTAGCAAAAGGGCAATTAGCTATTGCTTTTCAACGAGCTTGTTAGCAATAAGTCGTGCTACATTCATGTGCTCTTTTCAAATAAAGCATGAAGGAAAAATGTTCACTGTATGAAACACACCTGTTTTGTCTAACAACTGAGGACTTGAACAATAAATGTTGCACCAAATTTAGGTGTGCTTCAAGCCAGTATGCATCCTGGAGCCAAATTTCAGAAAAAAAAATTCTGCTCCGTCCCTGTTGTCTTTGATGAAATTAGGTATGTGTACTTGTGTCTCTCACAAACACACATACAAATAAAACATTGCACTTGATGTTTCCCACAACCCTAAAAAGTGCCCCTCACCTGTATGGTATGTTATATGTCACCTCTCTCGATAGAAATGAACAAATGTCCCCCCAAAAATTCACAGCACACTCAATCAGGCAAATCATTGAGTCATACAGTTAATATAATGTGACTCCCCTTTGACCATTAAATCATTTATATACCTTGCACAATAGAAATCCACACTACGAGTAGAAGTAATTCATAGTCCAAAAAAAGGCACGCTCTGTCAAGCATGTAATGTTGACACCTCACAAAATTCCTGTAACATTGATCATCATGAGACTCACAATGACTAGTTGAAATAATTCAGTCTTCAAAGCCTATAGCACACTCTATAAAGCAAGTACAGCTGTCATATGAGTACTGTAATATAGTCATTTGTAAGCCTAGTCATAAAGATACTGTATGTCACTCGTTCCTCACAAGTTATTCAGGGTAACCGACACCTTGCACAGTAGAAATGAACAAAATAACTCGTAAAATGTATCCAAAAAAAACAAATACGTCGATGGCACATTAATGTGATCACTCCATTATGCCAAGACCCACGGCACAAGACAATAATATACACTTCCATTGATGTCAAAATAGCTGCAGCATTACCAAGATCTTTACTACAAAATTATGTTACTATATTCTAATGGACCTACTTCACTTTTCTACTTTGTATGTAGAGTATTTCACAATGTATAGTGGTTTCACAATTGTGTTTTTCCATGATGCGAGGCTTTTATCAGCTCCAGTACGTGAGACAGAAGCGTCTGCGTCAACCTGGGCTTATGTAACAACCTGAGCGCACCCCTTTACATGCACCTTTACACCACCTAACTCTTGGGAACACGGAGGATCAAACGTGTTCCGAATGCTAACCACCGTTCTGAGCCTGAAACTGCCTCTGGACTCACGCACTACACATATAGTGTGTGTGTATGTGTGTGCGGCATCAGAGTCTTAAGGCAAAGCACACACAAGCAACATCAGTCATTGTTTTTTTTAGTTGAAGCAATGCGAAAGACGACCACACTTGGAAATCAACCTGACGATTGCCATGGCAACAGAAGACTGTCACAAGACACAGTAGTAATCGAGAGAACAAGAAATAATCCATACACACGCAGAAAAAAAAAAAAAAAGTGGGCGGCTCACAGTTACATGCTTTAGGCAATGCATGTGTGATTAACACAATAAATCCTCATCACAATCAGCTACTCGACATTAGGATTACCTTTCATGATAGAAATTGAATAAAAAAGAAAAAAAAAAAGCAAATATGCCAGCGTATGTGTCTTCAAAAACGGACATCATGTTGAATAACTATTTATTTACACATTTGAAACACATATATTTGCTAAAAATAGTTTACAATTAAAAAAAGTTAATGACACATGCAAAAGAATTATATTTTAGGGTTAAATAGATACATAGACCAATGCACACATCATAATATGACATGATTAACTCATTCAATCCCAAAGACACCGTAGTACTTGATTACTTAAGCTAATCGACTCCTTTTGTATTTTAGTATTTAAGTAATCAATTCTTTGCTTACTTTGTCAACAACTTTCATTTAATGCCTTCATGCCGCAACAGGAACAGTGCAGACTTTTTTAGTAGTAGTACTTTTAGTATCTAAAGTAATTGTTTGATTTGTACTCAATCCATTATTTACCCGATTCTTAATTCAGCAGCCATTTTAGACTATCCAAACACCAAAAAAATATATATATATTTTATCTATCTGTCCATTAATCGTCTGTTAATTGAAATTTAAACCATTTTTAATGTGGACCTGTGTGTGTCTCAAGTCAAAAGTCACAGTGCATTTAAACGCATGATCAGACATTGTTTTAGGCAACTTTAAGGTGAAAAAAACAATCTTGTCTGCACTTTGAAACCAATATGACGGTCACTATGGCAACAGAAGCCCCCAATGTTCACTCTGCAGCAAGCAGGCAGAGAACTAGCACCAAGGATGGAGTTCTTTCATTAAGGTTTAAGCGGGATGTCGTTGATATTTATTGTGTGTGCGCATGTGTGAGCTTGAAAGTGTCTGTGTGCGTGTGTGTGTGTTTGAGTGCAAGCTGCAGCACTACCCCATTCAAGGCTGCTAACAAGAATGCTCAAAGTAGTTATTTTCTAGTTTTAAAAGTAGCAAGCTTTTTGTGAAAATGCTAAGAGAGTAATAACAAAAACAACTTACCTGCATCAAGGGAAGCGCAAAAGGAAAAAAAAGAGAAGCAAAACAAATTCATTAATTTTTCACACCTTGCAACACTGTCATGACTTCAGTCAATTCCTAAATCCATTGAAGACGCAATAATAACAATAACACATTGATGCCTGATTGAGATGGGGAAAAATATGTTTGCATGTAATTTGAAAATTCTGCCCCTGAAGCTAGTGTCTCTTATTAGCATGAAATATGTTAGATATGTTCATCATGAAAAGACTGAAAACTTCCGTTAGTTTGAATAAGGGTATTTTGAATATTTATAGAAAATCACAAATTGAACCCTGAAAAGCACATCCACTAAGCAAGTGCTTTTCAATTATTTTTTGCAAAGCCCCTCTAGAAAATAGAAAACATTTCACCCCCCCCCCCCCCCTTCCACAAACTTTCAGCGGTGACTGTAAATAAATCATTATGTATTAACAAAAAAAAAATAAATATATATATATATATATATATATATATATATATATATATATATATATATATATATATATATATATTTATATTTAAAAAGTACACCTTCAATTGTATTCTTGTGAAAAGCAACAAAAGAGAAAAAAAAAGAAATATAAATTATATTTAACCAAATATTAGGTTTTAAGCCTAAAAATTAACTTTTAAGGTTGTTTTTGGGTTCTTCCACACTCTGCAAGGCATGGGCGGGGGTCGGGGGTACGCGCCTTACTATTTGCGAAGGACTGCATGAATGATGTGGATTATCGCTCTCCTACATGCACTAATGTGTCATGAATCCATGAAAAAACATGGATGTCAGTCAATTTGGTCCAGTTTTAGGGTAATTTTTGTCAGAGATAAGGCAGTAATTACAAAAAGAAACATTAAAGAGTCTCTCACTGTGATTTAAGAGGCTATCTTGGAGTATTCATGAAACTAGCAAATTATGCCTTCAAAATTAGGTTTACTGAAATCTGTTAGTCCATCATCAATATATAAGCAAAAATGTCCCAACGGACCATGCTCGAAAAGACAAAAAAAAAAAAAAACCTTCAAATTAATCAAAGAGATAAAAACAACAAAAAAATCTTCCAGTAGAGATCTGAAAAAGTCACCAGAGACCATGCCGAAAAAATACGATCCTTTTTTCATCCTTCAACAATCAATTTATCAGAGCATGCCGGATGCACTTGAGTGTTAGGAGCATATGAGTGGCTCCATTCAGGTACCGCACACACAAGAAGAATGGAAAGTGATTGCCAGACACACATATTGTCTTCAGTCCTTAAAAATTGAGAATATCTATGGCACATGTCTGCATTCCCTACTCCTCCGCCTTCGGCCACGCTTGCACACTTGACATATTTTTCCTTCTGCAACGGCGTTATCGGCTTGTGCCTGAGCGTGTTCATGTAAGGGAAGGCCCCTAGTGGAAAATTCCATTAGCTCACTTGGAGATGCCAACGGGAGATTCACACTCAGCAGACGGAAAATCTGTTTGAATCTGGTACAGCCACGGCCAAAACGTGTAGACTGATTTACAACCTAGGGCATCTCAGAGCAAATTTCATTCAAAATCAACAGCATACTCACTCGGACACGCAAAGGTGAAGTTTATAAGCTAAACAAATGACTCAGACAATGCAGATGCTCTATAACACAGAAGAAAAAATATGGAATGCTAACTAGAAGATTAATTGCTAACAACGCAAGTAAGCTGGGAAGACTAGCTTCGTGGTCATGGCTAAAACTATTTTTTTAGGTGTTTAATATTAAGCAGACACATTTAAATGTGGTCTTTAAAGCCGAGAATTTCATCAAACGATGTCACTCTGCTTAATGAGTCAGTAGAGGAAGCTAATTGCTAACCCCTCGTTCACTCTTTATGACTTCCCGGTTCTTTTCCCCGGCATCCACCAATGGGGGCCCGGCAATAATGGCTCCTTAACCGGCTAATGCCGCGCAAGGGCTGCTAATTAGCAATAACACAGAAGTCACAGAGTCACTATGGAGAAAAGGGACTGGGGGAAGCGCATATCAGCGTGTTCATTAACACGCCTTTCACCTCATTTTGCTGTCTGATTAGCACTTCTTCATTTAATGTAGCGGTAAGCATCAACACTCCCCTCCCAAAATATTGGAGTAGGAAAGCAAGATCTTTGTTTGGGTTGGTCGGTCTTACACCTTCCACTTCTTGCCCCTTGATGGATTTAAGGATTTCCCAATCATCAGGGACCAAAACCTTAAAAAAATTCAGGCTAGCAGCCCTCAAGGACTGGCTTTGGACATGCCTACTCTATAGGGTTTACGTCTAGGGATTCCATTATTGTTCAGGTACACTAGAGGTTTTTTATTTCTGGGACTTCCAAATAGTTGAATTGGCTCAGGTCCATTTTGCAATTTTCTTTCAGCGTTCCAATACTTTGTTGTTCAACTGCCCTTTGACAAGTTACCCCAAAACAAAATTTGGACGAAAGTTCCCATGAGCCTAACATTAAATGGTCCTACTTGAGTTACTTATGTAGAAACAAGCCAACAATAGTTTAAGTAAAGTTCTTAGTACATGTTCTGTATTTCATGTGAGTGAACGGTCAACAATGGGTGTTAGTGGCCCTTAATGTCACAAGGTTTAAGGACCACTGTTTAAATACTTTTGGTGGGGAGCGTATACTGACCAGTGGCTGGCCGATTAGCATGTTGCACTTTACAGCCTTGCGGTTAATCACGTCAGGAGGAAACAATTACACATTAACTCAAAGTAGAGCCCATTATTTATTTATCGAGCACATATAGTTAAGGGTTTTGGCCATAACCCGAAGCTGTAGGGGTGCAATTACAAAGTCTGGCAGTGACTATTAGGTGATAAGCGTGAAAGCTTTTGCTAATTTTGTTTCTTTGCTGTTGCTATATTTAACGAGCTGCGTGGGTGTGCTCTTACTAAGAGTGTGAGTTGCGTACGCACTATGAAGTCATATATCTAAAAGCAACTTACTGGTTTGCACCCGGTGTGATGTGCGAGCTGCTTATCGACTCAGAAAGCCAGGAAAATAATAATTGCGCAGGCTTTATCAGGGTGACCTTTTCAAGGCTAAGCAGGAAAAGTGGCTCATTCAATAAGAGCCTTTAATGAATAGAGTTCACGTTTTGCCTATGAAACAACACAGAGGAGCATCCAGAAAAGACAAAACTAAGTCAATAATTGAGCATCGACTTGAAAGCAATGCTTTGCTTGCATGCCAGCAAATTTAAAATTAAAAGCAATAAAAAAAGAAAAAGACGTTTTTTTTCAACAATCACACTGAAATTGGGAAAGCATAATGTACAGTATTAAAAAAGTAATGTCAGGCTTCATTTTACTTGGTCTCCAAGGATCAGCAACAACTGGCGAAAACTCCGTTTGTGAAATTAGAGATGTTCTATGAGTTTGCTCTCTGAAGCATTGCACTTGTTCAGCCTGAACAAGGATGTGCTCTACACTTGGCTGCTTACCATTTGGACTTGCGGGACCCGAGCATCGACAAAATCTCAGCCGGGTGTGACGAGCGAGACAGATACAGCGTCACACTCTCGTCTCTGCTCCAGACGACAAGATAACAAACAAGGATTTGCACTTTAATTGCCCGCAATTAAAGCTGTACTCACGTACAAGGTGTTCGGATGGGCGCAACGCGGAACGAGAGCGCTTTTGCCTTTCGATGTAACACTTGTAGGACCGAGGAATGGAATGCTGTGTCCAAATCCACCAACAAAGCATAACAGAAATACAATTTGTGCTCATGTTTACATACCCGAAGTGGATGTTAAATAATGAGCACAGCGGTATAGGTATTACTGTATTATGAAAAAAAGCAAAACAATGACTAATTTTGCCAGTTCTTGACATGACATCTATTCATAGAAATATACAATGACTGGAAATAATCAGTCAAATAATAATTTATATATTGTTTTAAATTCACGATCCATGGCGTGCTCAGTCAAGCGCTAGAACTGTTTCAGTGCCATATGATTAATTTGTATAAAAATGATTCCCCCTGTCCCATTATTAAATTTGAATGAGGCTTCTCCTGGGAAGTGATGTGACATTACAGATGGAATAATAATGTCTGAATGCATAATTAAAAATAAAGTTAACTTCTTCTCCCCACCCCCCGCTCTCTTTAATCCGCTCAAATCTGAATGATAAATCAGCCCAAGTGTCAACTTCATTCTGCGCCATCTCAGTTGCATCGCTCAAGTCCTTCATCAAGCACATCACTCAGTATTTCTATGCATAAATTTAACCAAATATAAGGACTCATGATTAAGAGCTGAGGGAAATATTGTACTTTGCGTTAGATTGATTCATATACTCCATGGCTAATATTTATGAAAGGCCAGCTCACAGCTTCTACTAATACTACCAAAGCTACAGATGTAATTGAAGCTTAAGTGACACATTTAAAAAAAAAAAAAATGCAGTCTAAATGTATCTAAATGTATCCCTGAAATGATTTCTGAGGCTTTCAATGGAAATAAAAAAGTTAAAGGGGAGATCAAATCATGAAAAAAATCCACTAATGGCAAGATTGCATTTATGGAATAAGCACCTGTTTTCATCCATCTCATGGGGGTGGCCGTTTAACCACTTTTTTTTTTTTACTTAAAATATCACATTTGCTCAGCGTTACTGAAGAAAAGCTTCACCTGAGTTTGCTCATGAGACATTTGAAAACGGAGATTTTCCACTTCGACTCTTGTTTTCTATTGTGTCCCTAATGAAAAGTCCAAGAGCGAGCAGGTTGGTCAACTCTGTCAATCAAAACCTTTTCTGACACACATTACGGCGTTCTACAAGACGCCACGCCGTAATTGTGCACCTACTGCTCGTGTGGGTAAGCAAACCTGCAAAAGGTTAGATTGTGAAATACGGACCCGCCGAGTGGATTTATGCAGAATGCATTGCCGCTGCTGCATAATGCATGCCGCCCGCCCGCCCGCCCGCTTTAAGAAATGCAAATCATGCGGCAAGTTGATGGAATCCATTCAAGTTGATGGACTTCATCCAGCAGCAGCAGCAGCGGTGCGCCCATGAAATATTTGTGATTCTTCAAATGTTATTGATGCGGCAAAAGTAAAAGTGAGCGCGAGAGAGACAGTGAGGGACAAAGGAGGGGCGAGGAACTAATGAAAGAGGAGAAAGTTGGCCTCATATTGTATGATGGCAGATGTTCGCTTGCCTCAGAATTAAAGATGAGTCGCGGACCTCGCCGGCCAACTTTTAGACAAAAGAAACTTCTCACTGCCGCTTATCAGGATAACGCCATATGATATGCAAAAACAAAGAAGCATCATGCACCATATTAGACAAAAGTTTGGAAAGACCCAATAATTCTGTGTAAAACAGATCCTGAATAAACATTGTTTTTTTTAGTTGGTGTGAAAAATTTTAAATTGAAAAATAAATAACTTTAAAAGCTAAACATTTCTAAGTTTTACCTGGCATGATTCGGTGTTCAACGTTTGCCTTTTTCAGATTTAATAAATTATTATTATTATAATTTCTTATTTTTTCCCCCTAATCTAAGTTTTGGTTCCCCTCGTGTAAGTGTCTCTTCAATGTGAACTTGTCTGCCTGTCCTCGTTAACCTGCTTCAATTGTGTCAGCCAATCAGCTCCGTGCTTCTATTGTGTCATGCCCAGGCATTCCTTGTTTGTCTTGTCAGTTTTGAATGTATTTAGTTTCCTGTTTCCTTTCAGTTCTTGTTGGGTCATTGTCGAATTGTCGTTGAAGTCAGTGTTGTTTATTGCTGTTAGTTCCTCATTCCGGAATTTTGATTCCTGAGTTTCCTAGCTTCCAATCTCTGGTACTTTGTTTTTTTGTTTTTTTCCACTTTTTATGCATTTTTTGATGTGGTTTATTGCTTTTTTGTCATCTTGATATTGAATTTCTATTTCAAGCACAACCCACATTTGCCTCCCTGCATTCTGGGTCGGCATCCTCCACACCTTCCTTCTTTCCTTCCCTCACTCCATTCCTCCTTTCTTCTTTAATTAAATAGGAAAGTTAAAAATTGCTTTTGAGCACCCTGTGTATTCGAAATCAAAATGTGAAACTTTTGTTGAAATGCAAACAATCAAATTTCAATTATGCTGAGGAGCATGTTTCCAGGGTATGGTTTGATGTACTGCATTCAATCACAAATCCATAATAAACTTGATGTCGAACCACTATGGGGTCTCTTTTCAGAGGAACATAAATAAATCTGAAGGTGTTCTTATAATGGAGCCTCGCAGCAGCCCGCAGTCAAGATTCACTAGTGCGCAGATATTTTGACCCGTGAGGATGAGCAAGACAAAGAGGAGGAGGAAGAAGAGGAGAGAGCATGTGACAGCTCCCTCATTTGGAGCTTGGCCACGACTCCTTGTGGACTCTTTACCTCACTGAAAAAAAAGGCTCAAGGAAGACAATCGATTGCAATTCAGGCCAACTTGTCACTTCCTCCCTCATCTCCATCCCGACCGCTCGCATCCCGGGAGGTCGTTCGGCGTTTTGATAGGACAACAAAAAGCGAAGCGGGGACGAGAGGATTGATGGCCATCGCGATGGGACGCCGCCACTGATAAACACGTCCAAACACCGGGCTCCGTTTCTTCTCGCCGTTTGGCCTTTAATCACAGCAGATAGAGTCCGAGGCCTGACGTTTGCAATCAATCCGTCGCTTATCGGCCATAAAGTCAGCAGTTATTAATGTGGTGGCACCGCATAACATCACTATATCAACTTAAAATAATGCAGCTGCAGCAATTTACCAGTCCACCCAAAGTGGGGGCACCTCAAGTTTGGTGTATCAAAATGATTAGAATTTTTTTTTTTAATTAAACACTAAGCTTAAGGCTGCATAATGATAGTATGAACAATATTAAAACTTGTGAAAAATAAAATATACTGAACCATAAAAAAACAAAAGACAAAGAAAAGACTGGTTGTGTTTGATTTACCAACTACTACCTTTGTAACTTAATCATGTTCGGACATGCGCGCGAAAGAAGAACTTCTCAAACTGAGTAAAACATTTATATCTTCTGTTTCTTCAAATTGAAGTCAATATTTCAGCTCTGTTGACATAATCCAAGTACTCTTGTTCCCATACTAGAACATGCTGCACCTGCCGTTAATATTTGCTATATACTGCATGTACTGTCCTCCAGCCACAACTGCTACTTCCTCGTCTACCTGCCACATTTTCCTTGTCAATGTTCCGCCATAAAAAGAAAGCTGTCAAATCAGCGAAGACACACGGCAATAATCAGGGCAGTCCAGAGTATAAGCATCTCATCAACTTAGGGATAAATCGAACGGCAGCTGGTGGAACAAGATATTCAAATATTATTATTGCATCTTCCCGGCTTAGCCAGACAATTTACTAATCTGTCACAGCCATTATCTTCACAGTCCGGCAGGAATGTGCTGACGGTGAGCTTCCATCAAACACCTGCTACCTTTGCACTTTTTTTTTTTTTATTCCATGTCTATATAGAGAATATACTTTTTAACAGTGGAAACACCAGGTTCAATGGATGTTAAAGCAGGCACGAGTACGGGTGTAAGATTCTGAGAAAACTCATCGAAAAAAATAATTAAAAAAGCAAACATCTTTTAAAATTTTCAAATTGATGAAGTAAAAAGACCAATAAAAAATGATACAAGTACAATCCAAAATTAAACACGTGTAAGAAACAAAATAAAAAATAATTGAAAGTAAAATAATAAAAATAATGCAATGTGAAAGAAAATAATAAAATATAAAACAAAATTTAAATAAAATATAAAATAATAAAAAAGTTCGAACCATGCAAAAAGAAAATACTTTTCAATACAGTTCAATTAATCCATGCATCCATTTTCTGAAGCCACTTATCCTCACAAGGTTCGCAGGCTTGCTGGTGCCTATCCGAGCGGGCTTTGGGCAGCAGGCGGGGGATACCCTGAACTAGTTGCCAGCCAATTGCAGGGCACACAGAGACGAATAACCATTCACGTACCCAATCACATCTGAAGGACAATTTAGTAAGTCCAATTTGCCTGTCATGCAAGTTAAAACAAATGTGGGAGGAAGCCAGAATGCCAGGAGAGAACCCACACAGGCCCAGGGAAAACAAGCAAACTCCACACAGGAAGGCCAGAGCCTACTGGATTCAAACTTAGGTCCCTTTAACTGTGAGGCGGACGTTGCTGCTATTCACTGCGCCACTGAGCCGCCTAATTCAATTAATATTTAATTTAAAAAAAATCTAATGTTTAAATACAACCCATTACAACACATATACCTATGTTATTATTTTTAAGAAAATATGTCCTACTTTTATTTGAGCAAATCATCACACATGAAAACAAACTGTCTAAGATAAGAAGGCATGCTGGTGATTAAAACAAAAGCACTAACAAGACTAAACCCAACAATTCATCAAGCACATCCCAATAAGAGCACAGCAAGGGGAAAAGGCCAATCAAATATTGAAGCGCCTCCTGGGGAGGTTGCACGCAGGAGCAAGCCCGCCTCACTGTCGCCTGATACAGTTTCCAAATGATAAAATATTAATTCCATGCAATCTTGGACACGCAAAGTTCAATAGAGCCCACACGTGGAAGCGCACATGACAAATAACTCCAAATTTAAGACAAAGGAGATACTATTATGTAATACAAATATAAATAGAAAACCAGATTCATTTATCATGGAAAAAAAAGACAGAAAAAATATTCATGTGACCTGATGAACGTGTGATATGGTGACATGATAAAACTCGGCTGGATGGAAATATCAACTTAATGAACATGTGATATATGTAATGGCTGTAAGGACATGCTGGTCACATGACTTGATGGACATAACTTAATGCACATGATGGCACAATGGTCATGTTGGTCACATGATATTATAAACTTGATGGAAAAATGATGGATAAGCGACTTGAGGCATCTTTGTCTAGCCTACAAAAATGTTCTCAAAGACCCGTGTCTGAAATTGACCAGGAGGGCGGCCATGTTGGTTTGAAGCAGCCATTTCAGGGTAAACTGCTTTGAGGCAAATTGCCCAAAAAAGCCCCAATCGTAAACAAATAAAGAGTGTCATCAAGTTTCAAACCTCTTTTGACTACATCTGTAATGTGGGCTGAAAATGGCGTCAATGATTGATGATCGTTTCACGAATTTGTCAAGAGGCGCGAGGACCCGTTCATCTGCTGCTTTAATTGCTTTTCTGATTAATTCAAATTAACTCATCCTGGCTTTAATATGGCACCCTTCCCTGAAGAAATATCATCATTCATATCAAATAATCCTCAAATAATCCACATCTTGACCTGCAAAACCCATGTAGCTCTCTGCCACACAGAAGCAGGAGTCACGCAAGAGCGCACGGTGGCAATCAAAAACATCTCTGTGAAAACGTGGCTCGGTTTTACATGAGTCCAGAGTGACCGCCGCCTTGGCCAATTTTCTCCTCCTGTAGGAAATAAGCATGGTGACTTCAAGCGTGATCAACTCCTATTACGCACCTCATTGAATGACTGAATCCGGCCATGTTCAACTCAGAAGGAGAAGGAATGGTGAACACTCAGTATTAAATAAGAAACAAACATACGGGATAAAGTGTAATAATTGCAAGCCAGTTCAACACACAAAGCCACAGGAAGCAAATGAATAACAAATGAAAATAAATCAAAAGAAAAATAATAGACAATTTAAAAATATTTGATTAAAAATATTCAATCCCAAATACATGTTTATACTCCACAGAGCCCCAATTTATCCCTTGTAATTATTTATTTTTGTCTTTCACATATTAAGTTAGAGGTCTGTATGAAAATAGCTGGATCTGAATGAGACTAAAAAAGAATGCAACAGTGTGTTTGAAAAAAAAAAATAAACAAAAAAAAAAGTACTTTATGACTTAAAATATGAATAAAAACAATGCAGGAACATTTCATTAAATGTATAAATAAATACTGTACATACAATCAAACTTATTTTAAGGAAACAAAAAACAATAATTGAAAAATGGCAAACTATGAAATAAATACAAAAAATACAGTACTACTATTACTTAGTATACGAAGTATAAGTATACTACTACTAGTAATAATAATAATAATAATATTTCAACAGATTTATATTAAAAGTTAAAAAAAAATCAAATGCATAACGAAACGTATGACCAATTCCGTACTTCTTTAAGCAAAAAACACAACTCATGTAAACTTGCAATAACGAGTATTTGTGTTTATGTCAAGCAGAGCTAAACAAACTAAGCCAAAATATTTGAATAACAGTATGGCGCTGCAAAATGTTAACGAGCTCTAGTATGTGCGTGCGTCCATTGCACTGTTGCCAAGCTGTTGCCATGACCCTCTTTCTTTACGCTCCGCCAAACGCCGATGCTCCGGGCCTAACAGATGATGAGGTTGTTGTTGTCGTCGTCTCCATATAGCACGGAAAAAAAAAAAAATTCTTTAGCTTCAGAAATATCATCCGCGTGGCCGCCTGTGACTTTTTTGAAGTCACAGAACAATCTTAATATTTTGTCACAAAAAGATGGAGTGGATTTACTTTTCTACAAGTCAGCAACAATTAAAAATGTTTCCTGTGGGTGTCACTCAAAATGTTGCCATCTGTCAAAACAAATCAGCGTTTGCAAGCTAATGCTGAAAAACGCCGCTAATAATAAAGCAGTTGTGTTTCTCTCAACTATAGTAGACAGAGTATGACTCAAAAGTTTGGAGAGACACTACTTCAGCATATTTTTTTTCATTATTTGAATTTTACCTGATTTGGAGATTAATATTAAATACATATTGACGTTTTGAAACGAAACACACTTTTATAGGTTGGATTATTCAGAGTAGGCACCTTTTGCACAGATAATAGCTTTGCACTTCTTTATTATCACTCGTTATTTTGTGTCAGCTTTATGATGTGGATGATCCTTTATAACCGAAAATGACTTCCTTTTGTTGCTCATGCAACATTGACATATATTTTTCAATATTTTTGTCAATAACTCAAAAGCAATAGCCTCCTTGTTCCGTGAAAGCTCGTCATTAATAGTCTATATTATACAAAATCGGATTTGTGATTTTTCTGGGTGGTTCTCAACTTGATGAAAGGGTATCACGACCAAATGCCAATCATTGGCTGTCGCTTCAAAAATGGGAAAAAAAAGAAAAAAAAAAACATAAGAAAAAAAAATTAGCCATGAGTGTTGGGTTTAAACAGACCCATTAAGCCGTGGGTGGGCTTTTATTTGCTTTGTCACTCGTCGAGTTTTACTTGGCTCCTCGCAGTGATATGGCCGGTTCAAGCCGCGTGTCACAGTTGGTAATTTGCTGGGGGTTTTACACTTCCATTTGGAGCGGTGCGCAAACAATATCAGTGTTTGCTATCCAAAGCCGCTCGCCGTTAATCCTGTCAACATTTCACTGTGCTGCCAAAAGGCGCAAAGATAAATAGTGAGCGGACGCAGCAGCGCAGTGCGAGGTCAAATGTGTTCGAAAGTCCTCACATCATCACACACAAAACAAAATTACATGTAAACAACTAAAAGTAAAGTTTCTTTGTTTATATTCCTGCAAACAGGAGGTAGTCATTAATGACTACATAGTAAGGTCATGAGTTTGCAACTCTTAATTCTTTTGAAGTGCATCAATGTTTAAGATCCTGGGTTAAAATGTAATTAAGTGCAAAACCTCCATGAAGCAAATTGCGGTCAGGTTTAATAGATTTTACTTTCCTGATGATGAGCTGGTTAATTCATCTTGTGTGCGGGAATGACATGAGATAAATGTTTAGGATCACCCTGAATTGTTTGGCAATTAACATTTGCTTTTCTCCAGATGATTACAAAGTCAGGATTTATGTATTCATTAATGTTTTGCTGATTCAAAAGGATAGTTGTGGTGTGGAGCATCTACAACTGAGACAAATGTGACTTACTGTATATACAAAACTGTAAAGAACATTACACAACGTTCACACAATGTTCTAAACTATTAATTCTGTCTTGAATCAACATTAGCGATGCAAAGGTGAACATATTTCCAGATACTACATTCAATTTAAACCTGAAATGGTCATCTGGAATCGTCCTGGTGTACTCATCTCATTCTGTGACATATTATTGATATGTTTTGAGTACAAAAATCAAAGAAAACTTGGCCAACAAGTGTTAGCTTCATTTCACAATTTTATGCGTGTAACAGTGTCACGATTTAATATGACATGAGATAATTGTCCAGCTCTCCCTGAGAAACTCAACGAGTAAAACTGTTTGTATTTTAAATGTCAGTGTTGATGTTGACATTTTGCGTACTTAGCGTGACTTGTAATGGCTAACTCCCCTGTTAATGCAACTGTTTTTAAAACTTTTTTGTGATGAAACTAAATCTTACTGAAAAAAAAAAAATCTGATAATTTGTTGTTTCTCATTCCTGTTTGATAAATGGTGCTTGTACAATTGTTGCAAGGCAGCAATATCCTACTCAAAATTATGATGCACTGCACACATATCACAATTGTGATTTAGCCATTATCGATGGATAAACAATGAAATATATACTTAGCAAAATCAAACATGTAATTTAAAAGCTAAACTGTGTCATTTATCCCGTGAATGGAAATAAATGTAACTCTCTCCATGGGTTTTACTAAATCATCCATTCATTAACCTTTTGCAACACATACATCTTTTTATATTATTTTGACTGAACATATATAGATGTTTTTAATTACAGCTGATAGCATATTTTAATTTGATATTCTTTATTTAATTAATTTAATATAAATTGTAATTACTAACAGGTCAAATGAAGTGTTGAATATCTTTATTGGAAAACCGCTAAGTCAATTAAGGAAGTTGAAGGAAGTAGACTGTATCATAACATGTTTGTGCTGTTGAGGTGTCTCGTGTCATGTTGTGTTACGTTCGTCAACCTCTTCTCAGCAACAGCACCGAGGCGATAGTGATGAAAGCCCAGCAACAAGGAATACTGTCAGAAACAACTTAGCACAACTGGTCATCAAGTTTTCAGTCTGTTGGCCTGTGGTCAGCGCTACAGGGCTAAAAAAAAACAAAAAAAAAACAAAAAGTCCAGGCGACTAAGAAACAGCTTCTTCCTCAGAGCTACTAACACTCAATTAGAACAAACAAGAACACACCGCCCTCTGTGAAACGATTATTTTTATTCGATTACATTTATTCCATTCATTGTTAATATTTTTTTAATATGCGCCAATAGGAGGAACACTCAAAATGTTATTGTATACCTAAAATGCATGATACAATGACAAAGATATTCTATTCTATTCTATTTTAAAATGAACTGTGCATACGTATGATTTAAAGTGTTTAAGCCTATCCTGCTCCTGGTTTCACATACTTGAGACAATATAAATCCAGTAAGACATGTTTGTGTTTGAGTCCATCATTCTACCCCAGACAGCCTGATGAAATTCCTAACTGCTTTCGCCACACATCAATGCAAAGCGGGCTGTCACCACCACAAACGAACGGCGGCGACCAACATGAGCGGAAGCAAGATAAATAAACTAAAATACGGCAGTGTCAGCGGCCGCATTAACCGTTACACACGCTGCAAGCAGGAAGAATGCACTGTGCACATTAAAGCAGGCTTGGGTCTCAAATGCAGGCCCTTGCTGGCTTATCTTCATTTCCTAGCTGTTCTGCGTGTTCTTGCTCGTAAACCACCCCCGCACTAAGCATGCGCACGCATACCACTATTTTATTAAATGCATCTTCAACAAATTCCAATTTCTTCCTAATCAACTTCACAAGCGTTGTGGGGTTCAACTACTATCAAATTACTCTCAATTACTTTAATAATTTGTGGAACAGTGGAGTGTCTAATGACACAAGCAGGGACACTGAAAACAAGTGCAACCATCATTTACAAAAAATGTATTCTGTGTCCGTCTCTAAAAATATTTATCAAATAAAATGAGTCACTAAGTAAATAAATAAGTGTGTAAGTGTGTGTCTTTGAAAATACATTTAAATAAACTGATCATTATTTAAATAATTTGATCTAAAATTAAAAATCAATATTCAAAACAACTTACCAAATTCTGTGCACGACCAAGTGCGGTTGTTAACAAGTCAGCACAGCTGGATTTTTAACTTCCATCTGCACAGACGCCTCGTCACAGGAAGCCAATGAATCACTGTCAAATGGCTTGACGTGACACAATTAAGGGAGGAGTCATTTGGATGGCCTGGCATCTGGCGTTTCGCCCACACACCTGACTACGTCGTCTCTTCGCCCTTGTTGCTTGATATGACATTTTAATGAAGACATTTTAAAGCAAATTTGCGTCCACCGTGAAATGCAGAGTGGGATACTGAATCATGTTTATCAACATTAAATTCGGTAGTTTGAAATTGCCTATGAACAATTCAAAAAATTATATAAAACTGTTATAGAACTGTTATTTAACTCTGCAGTATTCTGTCGTGTTATTTTGAAAATATTCATCCATTTTTGATAAACATGTTATTGCTAAACAGGCAGGCATGTTCAGTCTGTTGAAGATAGGATGTTGCTGTAAGCAGACAGTTAATAAAAAAAAAAAATACAAATGCATTCATAAATGCATTCAAAATACATATGCATTCCATATAACATCTTTCTACACAAATATCTGATGTATGACCTGCGGCTTATAGTCCAGTGTGGCTTATCTGTGACCAAAAAAAAAAAAAAATTGCTCAATTTTTGATGTTTTGGGATGTCTTTCAGCCTTGCCTTAATTGCAACAATGCCTGTGTGAAATGTCGTGTAGAAAATGGTGGTGTACACATAGTTCAGATAGAGCTTAGAAGCAAATATATTTGATGAAGCTATTTTTGAAGTCAACCTACAGTATCTGTTTTTTTTTCCCCCAGCCCTACTCTAAACTGAAGGGACGATAGAAAATGATAGGTGCATCCTCATTTAAAAAGTCAGGACTATTTATAATCACTTGAGCATTGATAACTGATAAATGATGAAACAAAATCCTGAATGTTAACATTTAACATCTACTACTTAATTTCTATAACTGGATTTAGAGGTATGCACTTTAAACTAAATCACATAAATAAGAATTTGGGCGGCACAATGGGGACGGATTAGCTAGTCTGCCTCACAGTGCAGAGGTTGCATCTTCAATTCTGGCTTGGGCCTTCTTGTGTGGAGTTTGCATTTTCTTCCGTGCCTGCGTGGTTTTTATACAGGCACTCCGGTTTCCTTGCGCATTCCAAAAATGTGTACGTACTCTAAATCATCCTTAAGTGTACTTGTCAGTGTGAACGGTTATGTGTTTTTGTGTGGCTTGCAATTGGCTGACAACCAGTTCAGTGCTGCACCAAGACAGTTGGAATAGACTCCAGCGCAGCCATGACTCAGATAAAGATAAGCCGTTAAGATAATGGATGAATGGACGAAAATAACAACGTATTACAAATTTTGTCAAGGACCTCCCAGCAACACCATTTTGAGAACCAATGCGATAAGCTAATAAGTCACATCTTCCCAATCCCTAGAGTAACCATACATAAATCCAGATGTGTGTTTGTAAGTCAAACACGGGTAAACCCACTGTGTCATAAACACGTTTGAGCCACTAATTGCATCACTGCCGTCGACGCGTTCGTCCAATTTTGATCTGAACACAGTGTGAGCAACTTAAGCGCCCCGGCAGGAGAAGCCTGCGCAAGCTTTGTGCATCCAATAAAAAGGAAAGGAAAGGAGAACACACTTCCAGCGCCTCCCTGGAGGTGCAGAGAACTTTTAATGAAATTAAAGCGAGACAAGGCAGGACAAGTTGAAAGAAAAGGGCAACCGCTGCAATGCATCCTTCTGAGGAAGGGCTTAAGCTCCCTCCTTTAAGGCGGCCATGGCAAAAGAAACACCGTTTTGTCGAGAGTGACAGCACGATTGAAGCTGTGCGACTGGTGAAAACATGTTTTCGAAGGGGGAGGGAGGTGCTTTTTATGTTTGTTTGTTTTTTTAAGATTAAAAAAAAAACTTCCAGAGTTGGAGGGCACCATGCAGACGCCACACAGACACAACACGTCCTTCCCTCAAGGCGAGACGAAGATGTGAAAGCTGAAAACAACAGGGATGAATGCACAAGAGGACAAAAAGAATAATAATAAAAAAAGACCATAGTGAATCTTATTGTATCACATTCTGTAGTTATTGTGAATTACATTCTATGACATAGTTATTGATTGTTATTATACAAACATGCAATCTCTAGAAATAATGATATTAACACACGATACTAAAACATTGGCACCTAAAACATTAAAGGTAAGGTATCATGCAGCATTGGCATTTGATGTTTTCATTCTAATGGACAACTTAGGTCGTTCTAGGCATTTAAAAGGTGTGTGACTAATGTGACTTGTTTAGCAATTAGAGTCAATTTTATTTCACCTGAAGCAAATTGGCTATATAGACTATATTTCTTTATCATTAGAATTAATCATAGGGTTTTAACATCAAAATTAGAGTAAATCTTTTCATATCACCTCGTAACTGTGATTTGACTGTACCACATACATTCTTTCTAGAATTATTGCTATTGTATTGCATCACAGCCTTACTGATGTAAAACATTGAGTGACTCCACATCATTGCAGTGCTACTGGTGTAAATCATATTACGCGTCCTATAGTTGTTGGAAAAAATTCAAATTGTTACTAAAATGAACTACAGTTCATCACATTGTTTTGAAGTTAATTATATTGCATCATAATTGAAAGAAATTGAATTGCATCATGTATGATTGTGATTAAAGTTAATTGTAATGTTAGTCAATGCAGTGAAGTCAATCTTTTTGTATCGTATAGTTATTAGAGTAAATTGTGCCATATCGGAATTGGAAGAAATCACACTTTGTCACGTAGTCGTTGCAGTAAATTGCATCATATTCCATTGTACTGGACTAAAATGTGTCATCTTGTTATTGGAAGTTTGCAATTGGCAGAAAAATGTTATTAACTATTTCTAATCAAATGTGCACAAAGTAACTGGGGTAACCACATGTTCTTGCTCCCTCACCCCACCCCAATTCCCTTACTGATTTTATTAGCATGGCAGCAAGGATGTGACTTTATTAGCAGAGCTAGCAAGGATGTGACTTTATTAGCAGAGCTGACATGGGATGAAAGAGATGAGCACGACAATGGCTGCCAATGAAAGTCTGCGCGAGCCAGCGGCCGCTTGATTTCCTGTTTTTATTCATCCCGAGTCGGCGCTCGAGTCTTTTCAAAAGCGTCTTTCATGCTGGAGTTTGCCGGTGGGGTCACACTCAGCAGGTAATAATTCCTGCGCGCTAGTAGCTAATAATTCGCAATCTGCCCGGCACAGCTGCACGGGAAGTCAGGGAAAAGGAGGTCTCCTACTTCCAGACACGTCTCATTACGGCGTGTTTGTGAAAACACTTGTGACGGGAAGTGCTGGTATGTATTTGCTTATTAACGACGACGCACTATAAATAAGCTTAGCAGTCACTCAGTAATGTTTTCAATCACAAATGCCAGTCAAGCCGCACTGTCGTGCATTCCTCCAATTAAACATTAAAGCAATTAAAGTCTATCTGCGACGCGTTGGGCCGAGGACTGCAAATTTAATCAAGCGGTGTGACACAACATACTCAACCAGGAATGCAAATAGACACATCTTTGTAGAGTGGTTGCCCAACTTTCATTGCATTTTTAGGGAGCTGTTTGTCGGCAAACCTTCGAGAAAGCCAAGATTTTGTTCTTGTTCATTGGGTTAATGACACAACATCTTTGTAGTTGAAGTCTGCTTTAATCAGATACTAAGTAATGCTTTGGCTAGCTACTGGTATGTATGCAAGACCAATTAGTGGACTCACAAAAAAAAGCACAGACTGTTGATTCAGGAAAAAAAACTCTTGAGTTAGAAGATTCAACATTTACATGGATGATTCATACATCGGTGCATGGAAACGAGTTACTAGGCTCCGTGATTACCATGAACAGAGACAAAGGTTGGCTCTTTGCCTCAATTCTTTGATCTGTACAGCAAATTCTTGAATGCTAGTGGTTCGGCTTATATCACATCATAATTGGAGTTATTATAACGCATCAAAAACTGAGTGCATCATTTTTTATGGAAACATAAATGAGGAGATCGCATAGCCTTTCGTTGTTGTCAGTTTGAATGCATTTGTATTGTAATTAGAGGCAAATATGAAAAAATCCCGCACCATCTGATCAGCCAATTCTTTATCTGACTACATGTAACTACAAAAATGTCAAAAGCAAGAGCTGAGCAGAGCCTCGCTGTTGTTGGATGCCCTCTCTTGGCACATAAGCGTCCGTGGCCATTAACCATCATATACTGTAAATACAATGTATAACCCTACATGCATGACAATATAAAGTCTCTTTTGCTTTGTCCCAATAATTTTGTCCTAAGAGTGCTTGTTTACACGTTTGTGTTTATTCTGCTGTCCTGTTTGAAAAGATGCATGAATAAATTATCACATTAATTACAACGATGGCCCCGATAACGACATTCATTTACTCGGAAACCAGATAACAAGTGAGCTACGTCGTCGTCGTGTGCTTTTTTTGAGCGGGGGAGGCAGCGGGGTGGCAAAGTCACTGCAGTCAATTACGCCGCGTTACACTGTGACCTTATCCAAAGTGACAAACAGCCAATTTCTTTTTTTCATGCTGCTCTGTATGCATGCATCACCTTTTCTTATTTAGCGACTAGCCTCTAAATGCCACATTTGTCGCCGGCCATCCCAAAGGAGTCGTTGGCTCAGTCATTTATTGCAGCTAAAATGTGATATGGATCAAGCCAGGACATCACAGCCTTTGATTCATTGCTGGATAGTTGAAAATATCAGTGTGAAAACTTACAATGTAAATGTTTTAGTACATTTGTGTAGTCTGAGACAGTGTTTTTATTGACTGGAGTGAAGTCTGTGAAATAAATCACCGAGTCCCTGTTTTTTTTTCCAGTTGGTCCAGTAACGCCCACCAATCTCACAAATTCAACTGTTTCCAATCATTCTATACAACTGTCAGAAAATAAAATCCTCTTAATCTGCTGCCAATAACTGCCAATAACGCTCCCAAATCAACAGACTCAATTGAATCTCCATGTGTCACCACTTTGTTCCTCAAGTCAGTCTACCGACACAACTACAACATTCGAGTCCACTTTGTGTCCGGTGAGTCGGTTGATTTCAAGTCACCCAGTTCATTGGAATCATTTTGGTCTGGTGTTTCAATGAGTTGGCCAAATCTTAAACTGATTCACCTAACTAATATGCAACCACTCTGTGGAATTGGCCAGTGAACCTGGTACTGGTTCTTGTCAACTGAGTAACAGCAGACTCATACGATTGGAGTTGCGATTCAGTGCAAAATTTCATACCATTAACTCGGGTGATTCATGATTGAGCCAGCTTTGGAGGGCATGACTTGCTTTCCAATCACCTGCATCGAAATCTAAAAATAGCCTGGCTATGCTCCCGGTTGATTTTATTGAGACGGTGACCGCTAGCTGACTCTCGTACCTTCATACCTTACGACCCATGAATACAACAGTCCAAAAGGTCAGCCTCACCTTCACTCACACAGTACAATAGAGACTCTCCACCCACTGGGCCCATCTCTTAGAACTCCCAAATGAACACATATAATTAAGTCTCATGGGGTGACCGCCTCGTATATCCCCCACGTGAATGCGTGGTATTAGTATTAACCTGTAAGATTTCGGGGCATAAAAAATATGGATTGTTCCTGCTGCTTAAAAAAAAATAAATCATAAACACAATACATGAATAGGTTGATGATATTAGGCATGAGAGATCTAGAAGGCTTTCAAACGGTTCATGGGTTTTACTTTTAGCTTTTATGCTTTGTAGCTTTTTGAACACTTTGATTTTGACTTGGAAACCAAATGGGATTTGTACCTGGAACCACATATGATTTGGACATGGAGTCAAAAATAACTTAGACCTGGAAATACATCCTGATTTGAACTTTGGTCTCGTCTGTTTGATGTGTGGGCTAAGCAGTCGACCACCATAAAGCACATCATATAATATCCTGATCCTAAATCACAAAGAATTTGTACCTGAAACGACAAAGGATTTCTACCAGATTCACATTAGAACTGAAACGGAAACTGAAATTGTTATATCTGGACCTGGATCCAGATACTATTCTGTTATGCCACTACATGTAATTTCCTTTTCCCACATTAGGATCAGAAATATCATTCCATATGGAACTGGATCCATATTTAGATATGGTTCTTGATGTAATTCATACTAGGAACCACATACAATTTGAAACAATAAGGACAACTGGACCAGGAATTAAATTCCATGATGACCAGGAACCACAAAGCATTTGACCCTGACACCATGTATGATTCTGACCAAGAGCCACATACATTTAAGTGAGGTATCAAATACAATTTAGACCAGTATTCAAATTACAGCAATAAAAAAAAAGGGGCTATTATGCCAATTTGAAATGGGAATCCAGCACATGATGATTTGTCTCCATTTTAGCAAGGCACATAAACAATTCTACCTAATCCTGTTGAAAATTCGATGAAAATGTAGCCTGTGTGTGTGTGTATGTGTGTGTGTTTCTTATGAGTGAGTGTGCGCATGTGGGAATGCGCTCGCATATACAAGACGGCGTAATTCAGTAATCCCTTTTCTTTCTAAAATCACAGTCGACTGTCAACGGTGTTACAAACTTATCCAAGCAAACATTAATAAGTTCACTTAAGGCTCTGGCCTCTTCCATTTAATTAGCAGCCACGACTCGCTAAAACCACCTGCGGGCATCTCTAATACGACGGCCGACAAGCTAGCGCGCGAGCCACCTCGAGGGACATTGACGATATTGTTAAAATTCTGCAGGTTGTTTCAGCAGCATCGGCCAGGGCCACTGGAAACACTGCAGTTAAAAAAGAAAAAAAGGTAGAGAGCAGGAGGGTATTTTTTTATGTTTTCTTGGAATGCAGCCAACTGAATATCGATGGTCCAACAATACTGCTCACTTTTACTTAGCGTCTTCTTGCTTGTTAAGTGTAGTGATGCTCCTCTTTGCCTAATTTCCTACAATTTTGCTGTACAGCTTCTCAGACTTTTTTTTTCCTGTTTTTTTTTTTTTCTATTTCACTTACGATTGCACCACAGTGATATCATAGCTGCAACCTGCTTAACACAAGTGATTTCAACACTACAGGCTCTCCCCCTTAAAGGGACAATGTGTAAGATTTAGACCATTTTTCATTACGGGCAGCCGGAAGTGCTGCATTTACCATTGTCCGTAGCTATAACAGACATGGCAGCCTCCAAAGGAGTGCCACCCCCCATGAAATATAATTTAATGACAACTTGACTGACAATTATGTTTAAAACGTACTGTCGGTCGTTAAGAAGCGCAAGTTTTTTAAATTTATAATTATTTAATATATTCTTTTCAATGAAAAATGGTATCTGAGATTTTACTTCCAGACAGATTGTCTTCTCCAAGTAGACCAAATCAAAGAAGCTGAGGAGTGTGATACCCCTGTGGTGAGGGCATACATGTCGGTATGCCCCCTTTCTGATAAAGGTCGACTACCACCCAGGTCTGCCAATCCAGATAGACTCTCCCCATACAGTATCGTAAAATGTTTTTATCAGAAGAGCCCCACAACACCCCGACCCTTATAACCTCCGAATGGATTTCATCCAACATTATGGCCCTTAAGGAGCTTTTGATTCAGCTCCGTGACCTCAACTTCAAAGATAGGAAAGCCGAGACCACTAATTCTGCTTCTTGGTGAAAAGGCATATTGTTGGAATTCAGATCTTTTGAAGTACAGTATTTTGGCCACTGCCTCAAATTCCTGAGTCAATGTTAGCTTTACCCCATTTGCACTATAGACATTGCTAGTGGTACAGTTCTTCCAACCAGCTGATCCAGATCTTACTGCACCTGACACCTTTCGGTGAGCCTTGGGGGCAGACTTTTTTTTTTTTTAAACGCACTCAATTATTTTGCTATAATTTGGTTTATTTATATTGGTATATTTATTTATAGAGTCTATTGTCTCTTGTCATCTTATAATAGGGATTAAAGCAAGCATTTGACTGTACTACTACTAATATTTGTACCGACATGCTTTTTGCTAAGGAAAGAGACCCTAAAAGTGATGCGAGTGCACTTTGTGTACAGAGCATTTGGGTTGCACGCTCCATATGCATTAACAAGACCCAACAGGAATATATGTAAGCAAAAAGTGCACCTACAGTAAATATGCCTACTGGCAGAGTTACAGCACACTATCAAAAAATGTACTCGCAGCTATTTGAAATTGCCTTAGCCTCTCATGGCGACCATATCTGTGCATAACCAGATCCTTTTATTACTATTGATCTCTGTCACTGAAGCTTTTCAACGGCGGAAAGCGTGGCATGAAATATTTATTACACAACACCTGCTGAGGTGAGTTGGTGTTTTTCATTCCTTTTTTTTTCCAAGGAGGGGTTTTAGGCATCCATTGAAAATGCCTGGTGTATAATATCCGGATGCAGTCGGATGAACACTAGAAACATAAAAGTGGTCTCAGAAGCTGATGGAGCCGTTATTGCACCCTGTTGCCCTCTATGAGGCATTGTCTGCTCAGGCTGTAGTTTTTGCTTTGTTTATATGTGAGATTTACTTTTTGATTTTTTTTGCGGTGAAGGCAATGGCAGCAGCTCCTTTCAGTCTATAGTATAAAATAGATTTTTGAAAGGCAAATAATTAATTGACCACATTCTGACAAGAGGTTTTAACCTGACGCCAGCGACAAGCCAAACGCATTGACTGTCATTTAATTCACATGATCACTCATTTTTCAGTGATTTCAATAAAAATCAACAGCTAAACCACAATCACAACATTTCCAGTCATACAGCGTTGACATGAGCTAATACACTAACGTAAACAGTGATCATTTGGTGCATGCAAGTCGAATGCAAATTGGAGCTTTAAAGTGTTTTGCATGCATGAATGCATGTATGTTATGTTTGCATGCAAAAACAATACACCAACACATGCTCATTTATGTATGCAGGGAAGTAGGTCGAGAGCAGCGCACTTATTTATTTTTTTTCCCCAGCGTTCATAGCTGGTTCAGCGCTGGGCCGCCATGTCGGCCGAGCGCGTGGTTTGCGGTCGCCAGGCAGAATGAAGGACCGCGATGCATGAAGGCGCCTCACTCGCGTAGAAGGGCATTACCAACCTTTGAATGCGAGGGGCAGACAGCAGGTAGTCAGTCTTTGTGCTTAACTGCAAGCCGCAATATCAGAGTGCATTGTGGGTATTCTAACTATCACTCCCTTTCTCCCTGTGGCTTTTCTTCCTGTTGTGTTTGTTTGTGTTGGCTGTTGTTTTTCCGCGCAGGAAAATAGCAGGCGCCTAATTAAGTCTTGGAGGGCGAGAAAGAAGCGGCTTAGCGGGGCCGTAAGCGACGAACGCAAACTGGAAGAAAACACTAAAACATCAAAGCTGAATACACAGCCCATACAATTAGGTACACTAATTCAGTGTCTCCAAGTCTTTTATGAGCTAGGGCACATGTGCATTAAGCTGGCGTCTCACAAAAAGGCGAATGCTTGTGAATGTGTGAATACTGGATTTTCATCAAGGTTCATTTAAATGTCACAAAAGGCCGGATATATTTGGACAGGATAAGATATTTGCAAACAGTTTTTCTTGTTGCCAAGAAATTTTGAACTTGTTCAAAATGTAATGGTGTGGATGCTTGTCAAACGTCAACCATCATTAAAAACGTATCAAAAACAGTCCCCACTCAAGCTGAGATTTTATGTTTTTTGGATTGTTGATTGCATTGCTTTTGTTTGGCTGAGACCGAAGATGGACATCCGTCAGGGGTAATCTAGGCCACTGGGGATGACAGAGCCGTTGCACGATGCAAGATTGGCGTACAAGATGACGATGCTTGCCATCACAGAGGTTTGCTCAGCAAATACCAAGCTCATTTCTATCACTCTTGACAGCAAAAAAAAAAAAAAAAAGACTCCATGAAAATATGCACACAGTATATAGATGAAAGAGTATACAAGAGTTAATGAGAATGAAGTCCAAAACAACAGAACTGCCAAAAAGCCCTTTCAGTTACATTTCAGATTTAAAGATTAAGCTTAATTTTAATTTTTCTATTTTTTGAAAGTAACTAATTTAAAGACTTAACTTTAAAATGTTATTATTGATCAGAAGTGTGATCAACACCTGCTGAGGTGAGGAGACATGAAGATTGATTGATTGTATTGACGGGAAAAATCACGCCATGTGATATCATTTTGCAACTTTGTCGAATTTGTTTACGCATTTATGAATAGAAAATAGCATGCATAATAGCATGTATACTGTCCATTATTTTGTCATTTACTAGAGAATTTCCCAGCAGCTTCCCAGGTTTTTTTTTTCAAGTTTAATTTTAAATGTCATTTGTTACAGTTTACTGTTTTACACATTATGTTTGAGTCACGTCAAAACGTGACATTTTTACAACATCATTTTTGTCAGCCCTCCAAAACACTCACCCGAACTTCTATTTACCAAACAAAATTTGGTATTACAGGAGCTGTAACATGTTTGGAAGGAATTAATAATGAATAAATTAGCTCAAGTGGGGAGAATAATGAGAAATGCATATGTGTGTGTGTGTGCGTGTGTGTGGAGGGGGGGGTGAAATAATAACAAACATGATGACTTTTTTTTTCCATTGCTATATAAATTTTGTGCAACTGACCACTTTACCATCCACTTTACCATGAATCTTGCTGTTTATGTTGCTTGTCTGAACATTTTTTTATTGACGAAAATTACATGAAAATAGCTTTTGATGCGCATTGAAATTTGGCATTTTTTTGCACTTTTAACTTCTGTATGTGTTATATCAGTGGTTCTCAACTTTTTTTAGAGAGACGTTCCCCCTGTGAAATCAGTCCAAAGCATTTTTGACTTAAAGCATGTTATCAGTGTCTGATTTATTAAACTTTAGAACTTTTCAAACTTTATTTGTATTGGTCTACAAAACAATAATCAACATAAAGTGTCCTATCGTAGAAGAGCTCTCTTATCAAAAAGAAATAGCTTAAATACTATTAAATATCCCCCCCCCAAAAAAAAACAAAAAAAAACAGTGTCAGACCTGTTCCCAAATATAATTACAAATAAATATTTGTCCATGGAAAAATACTCAACTTAAAGTGTCCTCTTTTGGGATCATATTAGACATCTGTTCACAAAAAATAAATCATAATTTGACAGGTGATGAGAGGTGGCACAGGGAAAGTTGGGTTAAACCATTCTAGTATGGGGGAGAATCTGTTTTTTTAAATAATGAAATTATTTAAAATGATTTTTGCATATTTGTATGTTTTATTTAAAATCTTACTCTCCCAGTGAGTGTCTTGATTACTCCAAGAGACACAAATAGACAACTAACAAAATGTTTACTTGGCTGTTCAATGTCACAATTCATGGGAGGCAGACACTCTCCAAACCCAACTAAATTATTTCAAAACAATTGAAAAATCACTTTGGCATAATTTCCTCTTTAAGATTGCAATTGTCTTTTGAAAAAAGCCATTAAGTATATATTAATAAATATCACCTGGGTAACATTTACATGACTCTTGAAAGTGGAAAAAAAAAGAATTGATTCCAAAGGCTTTCTCTCAAGCATCATTATTCCTTTTTAAGATGTGAAAATTCAACGGCAGATCTAATCAGACCACATTCGACTGTTGTGTGGGCCAAGAGAAAAACAATAACTGAAAACAACAAATCTCATGTCGGCGGACACAGGAGACTGCACCTTGCAATTAAAAGTCTCGCGTGGGACCACTGAGCTGTGATTGGACGTGCCTCAACTACTGCTTTGCAAAGAACATGCTGTAGAAGTCTATTAGAGTATTAGTTCCACCAGTTTTCAGCAAATTTGTAATTTACATGACCATGAAAAATCTGATTACTAGGAGGATCTGACATGTCTACATGCACTTGCATGTAAACATGTAAGAAATATTATGTCAAGTCAATCACACCAACAATTATTAATGTTCAACATGACAATAAAACATGGCACCAACACAGTGAAAGGATCAATATCAATTTAAAAATTACCTTACCCAATAATTATTATAACATTTTTTAACATTAAGTAACACATACTCAAATCATCTCATAGGGGGTTGTCCACGAGGCATTCCAGAATTTTCACAATGCTTCCAGAAGGCACTTCTCATGATCTCGCGGAACTGCTTCCATGCCTAAGTCTTGGCCGCAGTGACTGCTGAAGCTGCGTTCTGCTTGGCCAGTTGGTTTCTATTAGCTGCCTCCGGAGTCCCACAGGGCAAAAATGCCTTTTCGGACTCCTCTTCAGCTTAAAGTTTCCATTCGTCTTGGTGTCCATCAAGGGGTTGGAGGATTCCCATGACAGACACTGACCACCTTACAGCCACAGTTTAAAAGAGTTTGGATCTACCAGTTCAGACCAGAATCTTACTCCAACGTTCAAGCCAACACACTACTAGGTGATGATCTGGGTGGTGACAGTCTTGTCCCTCTCATTACAGTGTCCAAAATAGCAGTCACAAATCTGGTGACGCAACCACAATGTCCATCATTGGACTGTTGAGTGTCCTGGTGCCAAGTCACACAGAGGCACCATTATGCTTAAACATGGTGTTTGTTATGGATATTTCTCCCATTTTCTCTCATCGGTTTTTAGTAGCACCACGCCCGTGTTCACAACCACAACACATGCTTCTTTTAGCGCTTCACCGATTGCTGTATTGCATCACCATTAGCGTCATCGGGCATGGTGTTACGCATACAATAATGACAATACTCCACTTTGAGAAACTACAACAAGGTCAAATGTATCATTCTGTAAAATATGATAGCGTTGCATGTCGCAGTTGTAAAATTCTTACACGCCATATTCAAAAGTCAAGTCTGTTTACAAGAAATCCCATCATCTCATGATTTCATGGCGGAGTGCTGCGGGTCTGAAAAAGGCAGCATCAGTCATTTTGCACTGAGTGCAGTTGAGGCAAATGTATGAAAAAGGAGGGGGGGAATCTTTGGTGAGCTGAAGTTCAAGATGCAGCAAGTGAATAAAGAAGAAGCAAGCGTGTCAGTCTGACCTCACTTTAATGCCTGTGCTACTTTGTCCTTTTCTGCCTCACTTAAAAAGCTCCACAAGTCAGGCAGAAAAGGGATTATATCACCTTAAATGAAAGGGGATTTTTTTTTTTAAATAATAATGATGGACAGTGAGCATCTAGTTTCCGCTTACCACTTTGAGAAGCAATCATCCCCTCAGCCATGGCCCACTCTTTCTTGCCTTTGACTGCAGTCGACCCGATACTCAGTCTTGTTCTGCAGGAAGATGACAGAGAGAATGATGGCAAAGCTTTTGAGCTAATGACGATCGATCGTGTTTTCAAAGAAGCTCAATATTTGGGCATTTGATGGTCACGTTTTTATAGCAAATATTCCAAACTAACGGCCATTATTGCATCAATTTTCTGACAAGTCACCAAACCTTCTCACAAGGATACAGAAATTCAATTTCTTGGAATTTTAGTGCTGACAATCTTTCTAGTGTATAAGTTTGAAATTTGTTAGCAATCTGCAATATTTGTTGGACAAGTTTGTCTTTGAGGTACCGTACAACATGAAATCATTGAAGTACAGTACACCATGAAATAAGCGAAATTACCATGGTGTGACCATTTTGCCTCTTGCTGTCGAATGAAAGGGCATCACAGTTGTTCAGGGCTCCGGTAATGACCAACACAGCTCAGCTTGCAAACGTCACACGGCTAAATTCAGAAAACAGCCAACAGCAAGTTGCAAAATGGCAGCGAGCAGTGGTGTATGAATGTGCATGGGTGTGTGTGTGAATGGGTGAACGTGAGGCCTTAGCAAAAAGTGCAAAATTGTACCTTTTCAGTATTGCTGAACATTGGTATTGTTTTAAAAAAGACAATGTGCGTAGAGCAACCCATGCCTGATGGGATTCATTGTAAATCTCTTTCAATTTTTGTGGGGGGTATAATATGTCTCCTTGCGCTAAGTGGGGCTGGAACACCACCAACTTGATGGCAACATTGCTCGTTCACAAGGTGGTCATTATCTTTGGAACACTGTTTGAAAAGCCGAAGTGACGATGAAGAAGAGAGAGCCGCAATCTGTTCCCCCAGTTTGTTGGCCATAACTGCTGATGTGGCGTCTGTTACAGCCTCCAGGTGGCCCGAGCGTGTTAGAATTTTTATTTATTTATTTATTTATATATTTTTATAGAGTGGAGAGCATTGTAGAGAGGGTGCCTCATATTGATGGCAGGTGGCAACTGATAAAGTAATGGATCCTCAGGAATCAAGACCAGACTTGTGGTAGGCAAGGGAGTCATTTACTATTTTTCACAGGGTCAAGATGCAGCAGATTCTCGCTGAGGCCTAATTAAGTCACATAATATGCAATAATGCTGTGCTCCTAAAGGAATTAGGATAACTATGGAATGGTGTCCTGTGCCAAAACAACCGGCTCATCATCCATCTTTTATGGGCTACATATTTTGAAAAAGCGACGTTTTTATGTCTTGTAAAACCAAATAGTTTGGTCTCTGGAGTGCCTGCTCACCCACAAGTGTGAAATTAAACAACTAAATCTTATGAAGCTACCTAGTTCGGAATATATGTCTGTATGCAATTTCGCCAAGTTGACACATCACAATAAGTTATATTTCTACCATAGTTCCACACCCATGACTGTCACCAAGACTGGACAAAGATCCACGTTTCGTTTAGTAAAGTTAGCAAAAGGAATAGTTGATCAAATTAGCAAAGGAATAAACAAAAACATTACCATGTCAAAGCCAAAATCATCTTTGCAGTGGTAGCAAAGGCTAGCTGACAGGTAGAAATTAAGGTAGGTAAATAAGTTGCACGAGGTGAAAATTCACAATTTTCAAGCAAATCAAACAAAGATGTT
The DNA here is from genome assembly GCF_059441005.1 of Hippichthys cyanospilos. NCBI lineage: Eukaryota > Metazoa > Chordata > Actinopteri > Syngnathiformes > Syngnathidae > Hippichthys > Hippichthys cyanospilos. The sequence continues at coordinate 7,305,053 of NC_142381.1, forward strand.
TGGATACAATATCATGTCAAAATAAAATATAAGCAGTTAGCATATATAAACATTAGCCAAGAGTGTTACAGTATTCTCAAATTGTGACACTAGCTCCCCTCATGTGTGGAACTACCCGTTGTTCACGTGACTGGACTGTGACTTGCTCGGCTCTCTTGAGATGTCATATAGTTAAGTTTTCAGATGATGGAGCAGTAGGGGACACATCATAAACGAGAATGAATCTGATTACGGAGAAGAGGTAGAGATCTGGTCTGATGGATCAGAATGATGCCTCCCTATTTCCTTGAACATGTGGATTAACAGTGGCAGTGGTCCCCAGGTACCGGTTCCTTGGGGTGCACCTTTCCAAGAACATTACCATGAGCCAATTCCTGTATGCTGAAAAAGGCTCACCAAATTTGTCTACTTCAGGAACCAGAAACACCAAATATGAGTGATTGAAACAGGAATGACAAATCCATTTTAAACGTTCCGTAATACTTGATCTTTTGTGTAGGTAGACAGAAAGATGTAAGGGATGTTTTATTCAGACATATGGGGTTTAAATTGTGTAAAGAATGGCATAATATGTATCCTTTAAAACTGACTGCTTCCAGTTATATGTAATGACTGCAATCAAACAAGGTGTATGCAGAAACATAAAGAGGTTATTTTTCAATTTGGATTGTCAAATGGCCTTCCGCTCACCATGAATATCCAGGGCGGGCAAAAAGGGGGATTATAGATCCAGCTAAATGGCTCCTTCAAATGCATCCCATCAATATTCTGTGGTCATTGTAAGGAGTCGGCTCCAGGCTTTAACGAGGGGATCCGGCAGATAAATGAGCAAAAAAAGAAACTGGACCGCCATCGCCCTTGAACCCTTAACGGTGTGCTAATAGCGTCCTGTGTCAAGAGTAATTTTAATAAGAGAGTCCCGACTCAGACATGCAGCGTCCTCTGTCTTTGGACCAGGAAGCAGATAGCTGCCTCGCTCTTATCATCACATTATAAAGTCGGGCACGCCTTTTTGCATAATCGCCAAAGAGCCTGTGTTTTATCCTGCATTCTGAATGAAGGAAGTCATTATAAGACACGGAGAGGGGGGGGAGTATCAGGCATGTGGAGAGGCCTTTGTGCACTGCGGAGGACGCTTTTTTTTTTTGACAAGAGGCTCTGAAGCACAGGTGTCAAACTCAAGCCCAGAGGTCAAATCTAGTGTGGTACATAATTTAATGTGGCCTGTGACAGCTTTTAATGTGTGACATCAGGTTTTAGGTAAGCTACCAAAATTTGACAACATTGAGAAATTAAAAACATATTTCTATCCATCCTCCCTTCACCATGTGAAGAATTCAACTAAAAGACAGAAAAACTATGCTGCAAGAACCGATCAGGCAGGCAGTCCAAACAAAACCAACCCAAACGCAAATCACCCGACAAGAGACAATTCAATCAAGTGAAGTGAAGACGACCACGAGATCAAATCAGGGTGGAGACGTGACAAGACAAGACAATGACAGAAAGAATTGCCTAGAAGACCAAACATCTGATCAGGAAATTAGAAGACCAGACAAGAAGACTTGACTAGACCAGACCAGGAAACTTATTTAGTTACGTCTTAACAGCGCTCGGAGAGCAACTTAGGCTGACACATTCAGAGAAGACAAGCCTATACAAAGTTACCAGACCAAAAACGCGATTCCCAGACCAGAATTGGGCAAGACACAATCAGACAACCAGGCATGTTAATATTATGGTTGACTTTTAAACATGAATACAAAAGCAATCCGTATTTTTGCACGTCTTCACATATAAATCTAAATTGCGTGTACGCATGCTTGATAAAATAAGTCTACATTTGAGTTGAGAAGACCGGACTAGACTAAGCCACCTATGGAACAATGTTAGTGTTTAAAACAAAAGTCCTTCAAATGGTACAGCTTCCGATTTACAGTATGTCACAGCAAAAACTCAACTCCAAAATGGATTTTTATTCATTCATTTATTTACAGTCTAATGACTTTCAAACCATCTATGAATTATGATGACAACCAGTTCAACTGCCTCACTGGACGTTTTTGTCTTGTTTTGAAGATCATGAATAAATCCACATGAATACATTTTACAGTAAACAAAGTCATTAGGCCTGAGGACAGGCAAATGCCAGATCACATTAGGGGAAAATTAAAAAGGGTCTTCGGGAAGGTAATGTGTGCTATTAAATCACATTCATCACTCCTACACATCTAGTAGGTGTCACATGTCACCAATGAAGCATACCGCCTCCTATCTCTTAACCTTTTCCGTGTCTAATAAACACATTAAGCCTTCTATTATGGTCTACGCTTGCTGTTATTAAGATGATATGCTGCACTTTGCAACAGACTCAAAGATTGATTAAATTGCCGTTAATACATTCTGACGGGAGACTTGATGCATGGAAGTCTACAGAATAAACAACTGTACCGTGTAATACCTCTGACTGTGTCACTCAGAACAGAGCATTATTAAGGCCTCAAATTGTAGACCCACAAAATCCTCAAGAATCTATACTGCAGGAAAAATTATGTATTTTTTATACATTTGCGCAAACATATTAGAGCTGTTTGCAGCAGGAGAAATTAAACATATTAAAGGTAAAAAATTTGGATGGAGTCGAGCCAAGAGACCCTTATAAGATCTGCAACTGGTGCAAGGTGCCAAGTTTGAGCTCCATTTTGCCCAGGATGAACTGTGGAAAGAACTGTTGAGCGTTGATTAAAAAAAATGTGTCTGCATGCATTACATAGAATTCATTTAAAGGGAATGAAAGTAGCATTTGTAATATTACCGACTTAAAATAAAATCCGATTTCCCAAAAACACACCATATACTGTACCATGGTGTTCCGACCAGTTTGGAAACTTTATAATAGACACATAAAATAACTAATACATTTTCCTCATTGCATGTGGGCTCAGCATCATAGAAAGGTTTGACTTGAAACTTGCAACTCCATTGTGCATATTGGAATCCACTTTCATCATAAACAAATTGTCTTTTAAAGGGCCCATATCATGGAAGTTAAACCTGACATTACCCATGTTACAATGTTGATTACCCCTGTTACAATGATTTCTAAGCCCAAACAACCCTAAGGTCTAATTTCCCCATATCGATGCATTTCTAAGCATTCCTTGCTTATTCTGCGCTCTCAGCACCTGAGCAGAAAAACATGACTTTTGAGAGGCCTGATGACGATAGTAAGCCTCCGTATCCACGTTTTTTAGTTTTAATTTGATTCCAGAGTTGAGGAGGAGAGATTTTGCACCAGGTCGGCCAAGTAAACTGCAACATTTCTTTTATTAGTTACGTTTACTGTAGAAAATGCCCAAGTAGTGAAAATGTGTATTTCAGATCATACAGCAAGACATCAGCGGTAAATGTCAGAGGTAAACAGTTCACCTGCTGGTAAACACGTTTTGGCCCCTTCATTCACTCATTCAATGCAAGCGAGTCTCGTGAAGATAAGCGGTCAAAATGATGGATGGATCGATGTTTCACGGCCCTCAGGGATTGAACGACGTGAGGTAGCCATATGGTGAGTGGTGCAGCTTCAGTAAGCAAGATGTTTCTCTTCTTGGTTAGAAATATCGAGACCCTAAAACTCCTATTAAATAAGAAATAAACTCTCCAATGTGCCAAATGTAACTCATATGCATATATTGAACTGTGGAAAATGGGGAAAACGTCATGATCTAGGTCTTTTAAAAGGCTCAACTGTCAGTGGACGCCGGGTTTGCAGAGGCGTCTTATATGCTCAAGTAATTGGACTTTGTCAATGATACAAAAGAAGTCATCCATATTAAGAGGGAATAATTACTGGGAGAGGTTTTAAGAGGGATCACTTTAAGTGATAAGAGACGAGTCCGTTGATTTTATATTATGAAAAAAAATGCAACTTCGGATGGATGGATGGATGGATGGATGCTGACCCTGTCCACCCCTGACCACCTGAACACCTGCTGCTCTATTCTGCTTGTCTGGATTCGGATCTCGCCAGTCCCCTACTCCCCTGTCCCGGTAATATGATGCTCTGTCTATCTCTGATTGGACTCTCTGCCTTGGCTGGTCTTTGTCTGCCTGACTCCTTTTTCCCAAGTCTCTGTGTGTGCAAGCAAGCCGCTGTTTCTCTCTGAGCTAGCATCCTTTTTATTAATAAATCAAATGTTGTCCACTCTTACCTGTCTCTGCATGCATTTATGCTCGCTTTCCAACTGTTATTGCAATAGAGTACAGAAGATTATGATGATACAGTAAATATAGACCGGGGAAGGGCAACTGGCAACCATTTTGGAAATCAGACGGCATACTGTAGTGAAGCAGTTTTAAGTTGCGATAACAGCATTCACATATTGCTTACAAACCAAGAATAATTGTCTTTCAAATAAATAAGATTTGGATATGTTCACCAAATTTAACCATAAACAACTTGTCTAACGTTCGAGCCAAGATTTTAATCGACGCCATGACTATAACACCTCAAAATATCTTAACTTTTTTTTTTAAACCAGTGAAAGTTTTAACTGCTTAAGGTACGGAATATGTGTTTTGTAAATGCATATATTCAATGCTCATGTTTAAAATGTGTACAGGGGCTTAATTGGACAAGCTGCTGTTGTGACTGATGGATGGCACACCTACAACACAGGGCATGACATTTACTGTTTTATACTGCAGTGTTACACAGGTGATTGAGTGGGCCTACCCTATTGGGGGACATTGAATGACATTCATGACATACCCAGAACACACAGTTCAGCACCTACTGATTTGCATAGACTGATGCTTTTCCCCCTTTTTCATTATTTTAGTTACCCAATTGCACTGAGGAAAAAAAAAAAATCAGCCTGCAGTATATATACATTTTTTTTTATTTACCTTAAGCATTTGTAGTTGAAGCTGGGATCCTATATACATGCATTAAACATTTATATAAATCAAGATATTTTCCTCTGCTTTAATTAAATGAAACACCAGACATTAACTCATATCACTGTCGACAATTGGAATTTCTAAAATCTCGAAAAATCTTTAAAATCATCACTTCTCAGGGGACCCCAAAAATGTCATTTTTCACTCACGGCATCGCATCACAGAAGTCAGTTTGCCATTTTCAAAACTTTGACTGGTCAATAATTTGTAAAGAGTAATACCCACAGGTGTGGACTGACCAACAAAATGATTTTAAAAAATAAAACATAACATTTGCCCAAATGTGACTGGGGGTTTTGTGCCAATACAAGCAATAGTTTGCTGGTGGGTTCATGCTGACAGATATTTGAAAGATATATCAAATGAATCACAGAACACGGGAATTCAAGTATTGCCTGCAGAGATATTAAATATTAAGTGAAGTCTGAAGTTCCAAAATAATACAAATACATGAAAAGAATGGGTGTTTGACCAGCACTCGCTAATGTTTGCGATCCCATTTGTAGATTTAGCCAGTGATTATCTGTAATATCACGCACAGGGTTTATAGATAAAGGGCTACTGAATATACTGTAAGTGGACTATATTTACTCTGTCTTCCGGCACACTGAATGCAACTAAGAGACAAGTTTCTCCTTTGATCAGATGGGATTCCATTATAAAGACACATAGCCTGTTCTGGAATGCAATCTTATACATACTTCAGATGGTGCTAATAATAGACCGCATCCGCCCCTTCATGAGGGAAAAGCCTCTCGATTTGTTACCCCCACTCTCCAGCTACTATATTTCTACAGTGGCTGCTCCTTGCGCATCATGTGCATATTTACAACATGACACACATATTCATTTTTAAATCCTCCTCGCAACTGTGGCCATAAAACAAATGAAATGTTAAGAAATGTAAAGTGTAGTGCTCATCGTTCCGATCATCCAGGCAAATGACAGGATCGCCCACTCATTCTTGCACTCCCCCACCTCCTACAGGACAGCGACCCACCCATTGAGGTGACTATGAAATATGAACAGCGGAAAATTGAGATTCATCAGGCAACGCCTTCCTTGCTGGCTGAAATCTATATTCAATTCTACAGCATCTGTCATGGCAGTACCAGGCGGGTTGTGGCATGCTGGGCTTGAGAATCACTTGCGAAAATGGATGAAAAAAAATAGAATACTGCCTGTCCTTCAGGTTACCTCAGTTTATCTCCTGTCATACTGTATACCTTCTGTCATACGTTCTGGTTTTGGTTTACATATATACATATATATATATATATATATATATATATATATATATATATATATATATATATATATATATATATATCATCTTACCAGGGGGAAAAATTTTCCACAATTCACATGACAAAATCCTCTTCTTTTCTCACCCTAAAATATTATATACTAGTGTAAAATGGCATTGAGTTTCTCACACCATCCCTAATAGATACAGTGCTAGGTCTCAATGCAGACCCATTTTGAAATATCGGAATGGTAAGTAAATTAAATACTGTGTCTCATTGACTACATGAGAAATGTTTTTAAATTGATAGCATTTAAAATGTAAGTATTGAAAAAAAACATAATTTGTGCCATTGTTAATTTTTAGGATTTTAAATATGTATTTTTTCAGGTACTAGTTATTTTTTTTAATCTGGGTATCCATTTTCACAAGAGCAAACGCATGAACAAATATATGTTGAGATTTATTTAAAAATGTTATGTAATTGTTTCGTTAACCATTATTGAAATTTTATATTTATCTGCATTTTTAAGTTACTTTTTCCAGTGAAATCATTATTTTCCAGTGGCCAAAAGTCAAAGGTTTAAAAATTAAAAGCATATTTCTTTGTTACTTAATGCAAAGGTGTCCACAAAATTTTGACTGGTATTCCCCAAAATTTTATTTGTGTAAAATTGTAACTCATCACATGGTAAACTGTTCCTAATATTTTGGTCTGTTAATATTAAATTCCAATGAAACAATTTGAGTGCTCTAACGGAGGGTTACCATTTTCCATTCATGTTTTCATAATTGAATTCTCTGTGCAATAAAAGCTGATTTAATCAAGCAAACATTCCAAAGATTAATGTCACGCTCAAAGGGAATGCTCTTGTCTCATGGGATGAGACATGTGTGCTTGCTGCTGGTTTGTTAGCCAAATAAATGAAGCCAAACACGCGGTGACTATGCGGTGAAACAACATGCGTTTTGATGTCAACCCCTGCGATTGTGCATCTGTTCTTATTTAAATGTGAAATGGCTTTTCATCAGTTGCTTTGCTTGCCATCAAAAATGCATAATGGCACCAGTAAAGCTCTTTATGAGTCCACCGTGAGCAATGGGCTGTGACAGACGTGCACATGTGCAAAAGAATGAGCCTGCCCCTACCAGCTCTTCCTCATTCCGAAAAGCAGCGTATAATGAAAAAACAATCAATAAAGGAATGCACCATTTCCTTTGTGCATGCAACTTGTTTTATTGCATTTTAAAGGATTTCTAAAGATGTACGCAACACAAGGCAATCGCTCCTGCATAGAGGTACACTGGTCATGAGAATAAAGTCTCTTAAGCCAGTGGGGCAGCACGTCCGCCTCACAGTTCAGGGACCCGAGATAAAATCCACCTTGCTCTGGCATTCCTGTGTGGCGTTCTCATGCTCTCTCCAAGCCCGCATGGTTTCTCTTTGGGCACTCCAGCTTCCTCCCACACTCCAAAAACATGCATGGCAGATGTATTGCACAGACTAAATTTTCCTTAGGTGTGAACAGTTATTCGTCTCTGTGGGCCTTGCAATTGGCTGGCAACCAGTTCAGGGTGTCTCCGCCTACTGCTCGAAGTCAGCTGGGATAGGCACCAGCAAGCCTGCAACACTTGTGAGTATAAGCGGCTCTAGAAAATGAATGGATATCAGTGGTGGCCCGTCAAAGCCAGCAAGGCCTTCTCTGCTGGCCTAACAATCTGACATCACTATCATAATTATAACAAAAGTCAATTTCATGTTTTATATATATATATATATATATATATATATATATATATATATATATATATATGAATGCAGTCAGCCACAAAAACATACTCCAGTCTATTCAAGGTGTTCAGATTACATATCTGAATTATGTGCATTAGTAGGAAAAATCACTGCAATTTTTCATCTATTCGAAAACCACAGTGTTCATATTAGAATTCATTTTCAACCCACTTATTACATGCATAAAGTGGAATTGTCACTCTGCCACAGATGGAGGTGGTTCATTTGTCACTGACGTACGTCTGTGGTACTGTATGCTATCATTAGAAAACTTTGAACATGAAATCACTAAATCGAGAAGTGATCAAAACATTATATTATTTACAAGTCAATATAATTTAAATTGTATTTCAAAAATTTTCCACTAAATCCCAGCACTCTGTCAATCACCTTTGGTGAGAAGTGCTCTACACACACAAAGCGGGAGTGTTAAAGATGTGTTTATGACAACTTGCTTTTAGTGCAGGAACAGATTAAAGTTGAAATAGACTAGTTAAAGAAAACAAAGCATGAATATTTAGAAGCTGAATATTTAGAAAATACCATGGAGTCCGAACACACCCGTTTTGAAAAGTTGGTGTCCCTAAATCTTCACCAGGAAGGACACACCTACAAAATTTGATGTGCCTTTGCGTTTATGAAAAGCCCTCATAGCAGCCAACTTTCAGCATTACCCGTTTGCTTGCTTCGCTTTGATGGAGCACTGCTGTCTTGTAGTGTCTCCCCATGCTGCACTCTGACCGTAAAACAAAGCCAAACATTACACTGCTCTCGCTTTACTGTCTCGCTCATGCTCAAATGACTTCTGAGGGACCACAGCTAGCCCAGAGGAGCTAAAAAAGGTCACAGTATGGAGATGGTAGTGGTGGGGGGTTGATAGAATGGAGCCTTGCTACAAAAATGCTCTCTATTCCGAGATACATACAAGTATCTCCCAGAGCTCCAGCGCCATCCATCTGTCTATCCATTTTCAATACCACTTATCCTCTTCAGGGTCATGAGAAGTTGAAACTATCCCAGCTGACTTTGGGCAAAAGAGGATATGCATCCTGGTTGCCAGTCAGGGCAATACAATAGCAAGAGACAACCATTTACTCTTACACTCAAAACCTCACCGAGTGGGAAATGAAACAACACTGAGTGCTTAGTCGGGCAAACGCTCTATAACACTTGCCCTGATGCTCAAACTGGGGTCCCGGAACCACCAGTTGTCCATATGCCATATCTTGGGGAGTCTGCAAACAGACGAATACAGTACATACATATAAATACAGTACAGTAAATACAGTACATGCTAGCTACTGAGCCGACTTGATGATTTCCTTGCCATGTAAAATTTTGACTGCATTTACCTCTTACATGCCCTGCAATTGGCTGGCAAACAGTTTAGAGAGTACCCCGCCGAGTGCCCCAAGTCAGCTGGAATAAGCACTAGCAAGCCTGTGACCCTTGTGAGAATAAGTAGCGATTGAAAATGGATGGATGGATGGATTACATCTTCCAATTTTGTTGAATATTTGTTCAATGTGTGTCAGGGATTGGTCTGCATTACAGTAAGTCAAATCTGCTTGGCTCCTCCATTGCTGCCAATTCAATTGTTAACTTTCATGGGCACACTTTCTAGGTGCAGCTTAGGCATTGATGTTTTAGTTCTGTTGACTTCGTCAAGTCATGATGTTCCACTCTCACAAGCATTACATGTTGAGGGTGAAACAGAAGGAATGAGAATCAGCCACTCTAAATATTACGCCATGGTTGTCAGTCAAAAAAGGGGGGAGTGCTTATTTCAGTTCAGGGATGAGATCCTGCCATAAATGGAAGAAATAAGTACATTGATGTCTTGGGCAGAAGATCGGCAGCTTAAGTGCTAGCTTCTTTTATGTTTTGTCTCCAAAAACCTCAAATACCTCAAATGAAGAAAATTGCATAGCAGCAAAGTGGCATGTTGGCTGGCTTTATCGGTAATGGACTCAACGGGGGGGGGGGGGGGGGGGGGGGTCAGATGCTTGTCCATTTACACCCGCTGTCGAACCAGTTGTCAGTCTCAGCCAGTCACAGTGCTGAGAGCGGCACCTAATTACAATCTATGATACGTACAAAAAGAAGAAACGAGAATGGAAAAGTGCTGTGTGCAAATGGCTTCCATAATAAAGATCAGTCAGTGGAATTAAAATAAAATATTTGCTCCATGCAACAATAGTCCAATGACAACATTCTGATAAATATTGTGTTTGTGAAATATGAACTAAGCAGTGGAGGGCATCAATTTTTATCCATTTCTCGGGGTGGCCATTTTGCCACTCGAACGACAGAAAATAGTATCACAGTGCCTAAGCCTTAAGGACTGAGACTTGTTCATGTCATGACCAAAAACCAGATAAAAGGTAAGACATGACCAAATCCAATTGAACTCTAATCCTTAAAAATAATACATTTCAGGATTATATTTTACTTCCATTTTTTACTTTCACTTCAAAGCATGTTTAAATTTTACCTACCCCTAAGTCTCTAATTGTAACCCCAATCAACTAACTCCTATTTTCAAACTCTCCTAAGTCCTAACCCCAACAATTCAAGGGACCCCATCGTAGAAATTTAACTTTTTAAACAGCCCAAAAGTGTGATTTTCCTTCATTGAACTATTGCTTCATGTTCTTGCGCCTTTGCACTCTCAGCAACAAACACGTAATTTCAGAGTAAGAAGGAACACCCTTATACTGCCCTTTCACCACCCCGTACCATTTGTTTTTCTTCTTCTACTAACTTCTTACTCTTCTCAATTTGAAGTACTGATTACATCGCTTCATGACATTGTAAGATCACAGTTCCGCACTTACAATAAGTTTACACACCCCAAGGTTATGTTACCGTTTTTTCTTTGTTATTTTTGCATGTCTGGTCCCCTTCAATTGGCTTTAGAATGACATAAAAAAGGGGCACAGCAGCCTCATTGTGACAGGTGCAGGCAAGACGTTTCACTCCCTGGTTGGATAGGTACCTACCGAAAACCTCATATTTCATGAGAAATTGAATTGCAACTGTGCCAGAGGTAAGATTTCATCATTTATATGCATGTATTTACAGTGCAACATTTAAAATACAATAATATACAGTATATCCTTGAAGTTTGACCCTCCAAACTCAATCCCGAACTGAAACTCTTAAACCGAGCCCTTTTAGTGTAACTCTAAACCCAACACAACCCTTCTACCCTTATAGATCGTGTTCAACTTCCAAAGAAAGCACTCTTGTGATTATTACGATGGCAAATCCAATTGACTGGAACAAGCCAATGCCGTAAAAATTAAAATTGACAAAGCAATTTCACAGCAATCAAGTCAATAGACAGAGCAGTATGCCATCAGTCAAGGTGTCATAAAACACACACCTTTAGTATTTCCGCTAAAGACAACCGTACATAAATGCCTGATACGTGCGACGCTGCTTTTATGTGGCAGCGAATTATGTCGTATGATTAATGCTGATTTAATAAGCACTTTGTGAGTCGCTTGGCCAAGGAGTCAAACAACATTCCACCAGGGAAGTTAAAGGAAAGTTTGTTTGTTGGATGTGGAACTGCTATTTAACGCCTTAAATCATCTGAGGATACATCATTTTTAATTAAACACTTGCGGTCATAACTTAGCCCTCGACTTGGTAATGTGCAGGATTTTTTATTTTTTTGTGAAGTGGAGTAATACCATTTTTGGGGTTTCAGCTTGAGAGATTGTTCTCATTTTCAGTTTTCACCTTTAGTCAAAAATGTTGCATTCTTAATTGATATTTGATACATCACTTACAGGCTGGCATAGCTTAAAATTGATTTGATTTTTTCCCTCAAAATTTTCTGTCATAGAAACAAAAAATCAAATACTATAAAATACACATACATCAAGAAGACAGGCTGCTTGTTAGGCTGTTTGTTTTCTGCCAATTAGTGTACAGTGTATGATGCAGGAGGGAGCCTTTCATTTATTATCCACACATAACAACGCACATGTCAGATTGAGCTCACACAAGAATCCCCCGGCCGTCCCAGGAGATCTTTTACAGCCCGGAAATGAACCCATGGCTAGGTCTGATGCATGATACCTATCAATAGACTGAGAAAAGGGAGGCCTGCTAACATGTCTTCAGAGGACCTCTAATTTACATAGTCTGTTAGCTTAGGGGAAGTCAAACCAGACATGTTTTTTCAATAATAGGTTCTATGTCCTACCTCTAATACAAACATGACATTATGATTAATATTGTGCTTGTGGAATCTGTTAAACGGGGAGTAAAGTAAAAATAACAATTCTATTTGATTCAGTAGTCTAAACACAGTAGCTTGATAAATGCGCTTTGAGAAGATGAATTATACCGCAAAATTCATCGGTTTCCATTCATCTCAGGGGGTGGCCATTTTGCCACTTGCTATCAACTGAAAATGACATCAAAGTAGCATGCTTGTATTTCATATTGAGTTTTAGCATTGGGCAGCTGCTAGCGCCTCTATTTCACATACACATAAAGCTTGAGTCAACTAGTATTCCACTGCACGTAGCTTTAGCCAGCTAGCATGAACGTAAGACATTCACTGTTGGCGTTATTCACTGAGAAAGCCTACAGGCCACATCTATTTTACATTTCGATGCACTCTTTGGACTTTTACACACACACACACCCACACACACACACATATATATATATATATATATATATATATATATATATATATATATATATATATATATATATATATATATATATATATATATATATATATATATATATATATATATATATATATATATAAATATAAATAGAACAGATGTAGTAATAAAAGTGTGATGAAATCTCTTGGGACTAAAAACTCTCAAGCTCATTAAAGTAATAGCACACACACAGGCACAGACACACCGATACAAGGTCTGAACATCTGCTGTGATAATAGCTTCACTTATGGAAATAGAAAAACATAATTACTCTTTTTTTTTTCTTTTAAATGACACGAGCAATCAAGTGGAATCAGTTGTTGTGAGCACAGACTGTCAATGGGATTTAACACCGCAATTTGGTGAACAGGCGTGGGCAAAAGTGGAAGAGATTGTGTCTTCGACAGATATGTCATCAAGAGAAGCCCTTATTGTCAGGAAGGATACTAAAACCAGGGGCAGTCAATCGGAGAAGAAAGATCTTCACCTGAAGAGTGAAACCATTCATCCATCCATCTATCCATGGCTTGCAGACCTACTACCTCTATTTACCTGGCCATTGAAACATTATTTGGAATGCTCATTTTTACTTCAATAGTCTGACCAACATCTATTAAATATACAGTAGAAAAGTATCTGTTGAATCGTTGACTAATGTTGAGATAGAATCACCTGCACACTATCATCTTAGTTTTTCACTTGTCTTTAGTTTGGTAAGGAGTAAATTGTATTCATTTGTTTTCACTTCATCGACTTGCTTCACTCCAGGAAGGTTGCCTTAATTTCATGCTCTCATTAACATTTATCTTTTATGCTTTTAATCTCTTCTTCATTGGCAAAGCGCTTTAGTAGAGCTGGCGTGTAGGCACACTTGGAAAGCTTGATACTTACAAGAAAGAAATGGGTATTTTGATTAGTTTGGGAAGAAAACAGAGTAAAACTTTCACCTATGATAAAAATATACTGTGTATATATATATATATATATATATATATATATATATATATATATATATATATATATATACTGTATATAAAGTGAAAAGTGAGAATTGAGGAAGGAAACATTGAATTTTTGGGACTACTTTTCCTTGTCCGCCTCAAAGTTCAGGGACCCGAGATCAAAATCCACCTCGCTCTGGCCTTCCTGTGTGAAGTTTGCATGTTCTCCCCTAGCCTGCGCGGGTTCTCTCCGGGCACTCTATCTTCTTCTTAAATTCCAAAAACATGCATGGCAGGTGAATTGGACGCTCTAAATTGTTCTTAGGTGTGAATGCAGAGTGTTGAGCAGCTTTCAGTACGACATCAACTCAAACACGTTGCGTACATAAATAAAATGGTAATGCAAGCACGGTCAAATTCTCACTGGCACAGAGAAAAATGAAAAAAAGAAACAGTGTAGAGATTATTGTCTGTGTTCAAACTAAACAATCACATTCAAACTCAAGTTCAACAGTATTCATAATAATTAACACCAGAAAAAAAGTTCAGCAGTTCTTGTAGGCTTTCCTTGACATCTTCTAGTATAAGCCTCCAAGCACTTTCTCCTGGTCTTGTGCTGGTTCCTCATCCAGGAGTCAGGCAATATTTTGTGTTTACTGACAACAGTGTCCTCCAAATGAGCTTCTCATGCCTCTCTAGTCAATAATTCAACCCAGACGTGTTTACTTGCGGAGGCGCTCTACTTTTGTGGGGTGCATTCGGTCGGCCCGTCAATATTTCACGAGGAGAGGTCGGGATCACGCCACAGCGAAAACATTGCACTTTCTGCTTGAAAATTATTCACATTTTTACTTTTACACGTGCACGCTCGTAAATGAGGACAAAACAGGAAGGTCAGAACAGGCCATGATGCGAAAGTGAGTGTTTAGTGAGCGCTTAAATTTTGTGGGGGTCATTTTTTTTTCTTTCTTTTAACATTTTGAATTTTATTTTTATGTATTTGTATTAAAATGGTAATACTTTATTAAGGCAGTAAAAAAATATTTATTTTCAATAAAATCTTGATTTTATTCTAATAAATTGAGAAATATTGTAAAATTGCACCTTATTTTCTGGTAATATTGTGACTTTTTTTTTAGTAAATTCTCACATATTTTCTGCTGATATTATTATTAGTGTTATTATTATTATTTTACTAAGACTGCTCTTATTATCCTCAAAATAGTGTGTGTGGGTTTATTTTTCCTTTTATTGGTCCATTCATTTTTTTTTACCTATTTTTTCCCCTCCCACTATTGGTATTTTGATTTCCTGTGAATGAAATGAAATAAACTTTCATGGTGTTGAATAGCTTGTTTTTATTTAAACGAAATAAGTGTGATCCATCAATCCATCCATTTTCTGTTGTCGCTTATCCATATTACAATTGCAGGGCTGAGAAGAACAACAATTCACACACCCAATCACACCTAAGGACAATTTAATTTGTCCAATGCATGCATGTTTTTGGAGTGCGTGAGCTTCGATAGGCACCGGCAAGCCTTATACCCTTGTGAGGATAAGCGGTAAATTCATGAATTAATAACATTTTTTTTTTCCCCGCCACGGCGAATCAACTGTTTAATAGTAAAATTTTAATAGTATGTTATTTTTTTGATCCTATATATTTTAAGTACTTTTTCAGTGTTGTTTCAACCTTCAAATTGAAACTAGAGTGAGACATCAAATTTCCTGATATTTAATTCATGCTGCTCTGTCGACAGCACAAAAACTGGAAAACTTTCATGCCAACACGAGCCTCTATGCACTTGTTTGGGAATTTGGACATACACGTACGCACATGTAGGCGGAACAAGTCAAGTAGTTTCAAACCAACAGTGATGATAGATACCCTTTTTACAATGTGCTGTGCATTAGTCTGCCAAATTGCAAAAGGTAAGTCTAGCCTACCTGTGGGGATTTAAACCACACCTTGTGCCTGACTTAAACTAGACTCAAATATAGATTCCAACCGGCTTTCCTCTTGTAATATTGACATCTGACCTTAAATTGACATATAAAATCAAGGGCTAGTGTGTCATAAATACTTGAGTCACAACAGCGTCACACACCTTTGACCTTAGGATATCAACACCTTTGTCAGACTCCTGACCTTATCAAGGAGCGCGCGGCAAATATTTAAATGTATCCTATGTAGACATAAGTGCAGAATTCTGCGGTCCCGCTCTTGACACACGGTACACATTGACTATTCATATTGGAAACGGCCTTGACAACGTGACCTTGAAATAATGACTACTTTCGGGCAGATGGCAACTGGAATACGTGTTTTACATTTGATTTCAAGTGACTCCTTGAACGACATTCTTTATGCTGTTATTTCCTCGTTAGATTACCACTTATAGCACATGCATATATATATATATATATATATATATATATATATATATATATAGTTAGTCAATTTTTTTACTCATAATTAGTGTATTATTATGACTTTATCGTCACATTTGTACACGACAGAATAGGCCGTTTAAGCCGAACGCCTGGACGGGCACAAAGCGATTCGTTTAGCGGCGAGAGAAAGCAACTGTTAGCCGACAGCGTAACGCGGCGAGGCAACATCTGGCGCTTGATGGATGTTTCCACTTAACGAAACCCGCCCGCTTCACAAGCGCACGTGTTTATGGTGCGCTTGACCTCTTTTAGGACTCATTTCGAGGCAATTTCTCGCATGGTCGAATCAAACGTTTTATTTCATTGGATTGTGCTTCTTAACTGCCATTTCCCTTCATGTGGCTCAAATGAGAATTGCCACACAAGTAGTTTTTATTTTGACATTATTATTCGTCAAATTATGCCGTCTCGGATTATTTGGTTTGTCCTTTATTTGGTGTCTAATCCTATTTGAAAACTTTTTGAAGGCTTTAGATACTATTTCAAGATCATAACTCTTCACCAACTTAGAATCCCAATTTGAATCACTAATTGGCCAATTCCAGTTATTAACTGCAGTCTGTGTGTTTGCTCTTAGCAATATCATAGAAGATGGATTGATGTGGTGCTCACCAAAACTTTCAAATCTAATTCAATAACTGGTCGCCGTTTTCCCAAACTAAAAGCAAATCTTCGTAAATATCTTTTGTTGAATAAAGACGAAATGTAATCAGCTTACTTTCACAAAGGACTGCGGACGTGTTTGCAACAACAGTCATGGGACATGCAAACCCTTCTGCTATGGTAAGGTGACAGCTCATGGAAGGGATTTGTTTATCCACTTAACTTTTCTTTAATTTGGTGTCTGTTTATTTGTTTATTTGTTTTAGTCGGTTTTGGTTCTCCTTACAGTGAGGCCATAAAAGTCTGTTGCACTACATAACACAAGTTCACACTCCTCCATCGAATCAAGTGGGAGGTTCATGTGTCGCATTTCATTTGCCAGAGTAATGAGCGCAAAATAGAAGAGGTAAGGTGAGGGCCTCACCCCGTCTGTTGATTACAAACCATTCCATGGCTGCTCACACTCGATCGCATCCATCATTACGGACGAAAGACCCTCACCCCAACCCCCACCCACTTCACCGTCATGTATATCATCGAATTAAAGAGCTTTGTTCATCTTAAACGTGTGAGACTGTGAGCTCGTGTGAGCGCTGTGTTTCCATGGAAACGCATTACCGCACATCAAAGAACTACAACGTGAGACCAAGATGGTGTATCACCTCAATCAAGCCAATCATGGCTGACATTTTCACCTGAGGCTTTCAAATGAGGGTTGGGGTCAGTTCCAAATTATGGGTTTGAAATAGGGCTTGAAGACAGTGTTGGGATTTCTACTGAAAATGTCAAAACAAGATTTAGGCTTCAAATAGGGTTTCAAGTTAAGGTTTCCACAAAAGTTATAGGATTTGAAAGTAGGTTTTTAAGTCTAGATTTTTTTAAGTTTGGATTTCCACCCACAGTGAAGTATTTGTGCGGATGGAAGTTTAACTCACCCATTGATACCCTGACCCTAACATGAAACCCTAACCTTGGCTTTACCTGTTGTGCACACTGATAGGCAATGGACTCTCCAGTATGGTGAATAGCAAAGTGCAGTCAGGTGAGATGTCATTGTGATGGGAACATTATGTGACTGGCCAACAACTGGCTTGGTGCCAAAAGCCAGAGAAAAGGTGTGGAAAGACTCTACTTGCACTTTCTTTTTCCACGCTCAATTATTGAAATGCGCAAAAATAAAACACCTGCACAGGAAGGTGTGCTTTAAACAGCTGACCTTAATTTGACTCCAGAGCTGAAACGCAATGAGTAGTTTCAACAATTTCTATTTTTTTTTAACTTGCATTGACTAGTTGCTGAATGATGTTGATCATATTTCCCATTACAGTCCTATATATATCAATTTTTTTTTTAATCTCACAAGAAGTGCATGAGAGCAGTGCCGTAAACTTTGGACTTTGGCAGTGGGTTTTGTGTGATAGGAAAACAATCTCAAACCTGCAACTTTGAAAAAAAGAAATTGAAATTAAATTGAAATCCAATTTTCAAACCCAAACCCAGATATTAGTTGTCTTTGACAAGCACATTGGACAACATTAACTCTAGTTTTAAACTGAAATTACTTGAAACCTCAATATGGAACTCCAACCTTGCCCTGTGTAAAACCTGACTTGAACCAAAGAACCCTATTTTGAAACCCAATTCCCAAAACCTGACCCTGGCATGAAATCCTACTTGGAAACCCTTAAGCCTGATTTAAAACTCCACTTTGCAAGTTTAACACACTCACACAACTTTGGAACATAACTTAGACTTGGAATCTTAACCTAAATGAAAAATAAAACAAGACTTGCTTGAAGCGAGGCGAGAGATCTCAAAATGAAACTAAAATTGGCTTGAAACACTATGTTGACACATAACTGGTTTGAAACCCTACTTCCAAAAACCCTATTTTTCTTTGAAAACCTGTTGATACTTTGCTTTGAAACTTGTCCAGGCTAGGCTAGCTTGATTAGCACAAGATTTCATCAAAATGCTCTTGTAATAAAGACATCTCAACGAGCCCCTAAGTCAGTAAAGAACAGATGGGAGAGCAGCCCGTGGTGCGTTCAATGACAATCCTTTTTAATTACAGACATCATTAGTCGAGCTTTGCCTCGAGCACCTTTTTTTTTTCACTAAAATCTGTTACTTTTTTGTCGATTTGTGTGAAGCTGCTGATCCATTTCTTCATTTTAACGTTTTAAGTTCACTCGGCATAAATTGCTGCTGTTATTGTTGTGCGTCAATCGAGCATCTGGCACTTGAGTGTTTGTTTGGATTGAGTGTGAGTAAAAAAACAATCATTATGAGCTTTACAAGGACAAACACATTTTTTTTTCATTTGAATGAAAGTGCTAGCCTGTTGAGTACAATTGATTAAAACGACTCATATTTGGCAGAATATTTAGTGTTACAGTGTTTTTATCAAGATTTCAAAAAGTACTGATATTTTGTATGAAAAATCAAATCAATATTTCTTAAAACTAAAGTAGACATTTTAAATTCACTTAAATAAATAAAAATATACAAAAATAGACAGTACAAAACGAGGTTTAATTCAGTTTAGACTTTTGTTATAATTCATCATCATCACCATAAAATGGTTATTATTATTACTAATAGTAGCAATACTACTACTATTTGTAGTAGTATTAGTGCCTATTATGTATTAGTGCCTATTATGTTTTCAAATTATTAAAATTTAGGGTGTGTAACCTACATCTCTACCAGTATCTACATATTTTTGAGAGGTTTTGTATACATATGACTTACAACTCATATACTGTACATTATCAAATCTAGATGTGATTTTGCAGTTAAGAATTTTCTCTATATTTTATCTGTGGGCTATAACATTATATGTTTTGATACAATAAAATGTTACCTTGCGCCTAGTCAGCAAATATAAACATTTGAGGCTTTTCCCCGTCGTGTATTTTATGGCAGCAGATTATTTGGAATCGATGCGGCATACAGTAGATCCACTCTGTTGTCATAAGCGCTCCAGGAGGCCGTGTCCATTTTGTATCACAGCTATCAATAAGACTCTTAGCACACACTAGGCGACATTATTCTGTTCATCTCGACGGTAATGCCCCTGCTCCCCCCCACCTTCCGCAAATAGGCATCCGGCACTGGGGGTCCACTGTTTTCCTGGACACTTCCTGTGGCAAATGACACAAATCTCTCTTCACCTTGCTTTTAATCTCCTCCCTGTGCTCCAGATAAAAGTCTTTTTTCCCCTCGATATAATCATAGCCGGAGCGGCACCAAATCAAAACGAAATGTGGTGGTCACAGATTATACCCACATATAGCATACACACAGGCATCTTTTGAAAACCCTTTCAATATACGCAGGTGAAAGTGTGATTCATTTGTCACCGAGCATGTTAGCAAGTTAGCATTTTAAAGCCTTTTTTTTACATCTACTTTAAAGACTGTTAAGTAGCTTCAGTAATTTGTTTCTGAATGCATAAAAACAAAGTGCTAAAAGCATGTGCAAAAGCTGAAGAACATCTTACTGAATTAAGTTCATTGAAAGAGTGGATATGTTTGAAAAGTAAAGGGTGACACAAATACAGGAACGTTCTAAAAATCCTAAATAAAAGCAAACGTGAGGGAAGAAAAAAATATTCATAGTACTATAATTGAAACCTTAACACATACCATCAAAAACGTTGTGCCTTTTTTATTACCTCCTCTAGATGACGTCCTTCTGTGCGAATGCATCCTGAAAATCTGCTGTTGAGATTTCTCATTGACCGCTGCAACGTTCAGGCTGGGATACTAGGAATTTTATCCTCAATTATCTGTTTTAAATCATTCAGAGGTCTTGGTTGAAGATTTTTCACCTTACCCTTGAGATAGCTCAACAATAAATGAACAGACAAATTTGGCTATTTAGGGGACCAGAAAATGAGCAAACTGAGCAATTCTCATTCACCCTCAATTGATTTCAATGCAGTGTGTGATGTTATGCCATCCTATCCTATATAAAAAGAGAGTAATGCAAAGATATTTTTCTAAAGAGCATCTACAAACTGTGCTTTCTAAACAGAGTTTTTAAAAGTCATCCAGAATTGTTCAAAAAATAAAAATAGAATGATTATCAAATATTTGTGTGAACCATACGGTTTCAGTGTACAACACGATCGCCGTGACCATCCAATGAGCTCATCAGTGTGAAAAACACAAATCTAAAATGTGCCTTTATATGTGCATGAGCAACGTTTTATGTCTGACTCAAGTGTAGCCTTGACAAAGGAAAATGGCTTTGCCAGGTCCAAGAACATGCGTTGGCGTGATGATAACGACAGTGAGCAAGGTGATGAAGGCCTTTGGACAAGCTTAGTGTGGACATTTGTGTGTGCGTGTGTTAGTGTGTGAGTATGTGCATGTGTGCTTGCATCATATTCAACAAAAAGGTGTTTATTGATCCTTTATGAGTCACGTTATTGCATCACGATTGAAGCCTAACATATAGCCCTCTCCTTTCTTCAAACGCACAGGCATGAAACGGCCATTTTAAACTGTAACCCGTACTTGAAGCAAGAATGTAAAATCCTTTACCTGAAATCCTTATTTGAATTATCTGGGAACACTAATTACAGGCTAGGATGCACAGTTTTTTGTCACCAAAATTTTGGGGTCAAAAATGGCAAGGGATGCATTTCCAGTTTTGGTCAAAAGACAAAAAACTAAAACAAAACATCTGAAAATATATGTTGTGATGTCAGAAAAAACCACCAAGCATTGGTTCAAAAGTTCAATTCATTCATTCAAAAGTTGGAGAAAGGTGTTGCTTGCTATCCCTGGCTTGAAGCCCTAATTTAAGATCAAAACTTCCCAAACCTTCAAGAGTACATGAACTCTTTATACGTTTTATGTATTTGTGTTTGAAATGCTTTAATTTTCTTGAAACCTTGCTTTGTCATGGAACAACAATTTGAAATTCAATGATTGACTTTAACCCAGATTTTTTTTTTTTAATTTACACAAAAACCTGGTTTACAAAAATATTTTACATGCTTGAAATCTGAACACCAGACACCCCAGTTTGAAATTCTAACATTTGCTCAAAACCGGCGGAATATAAAACCTTTTTAGTTGCTTTTTGTCATGCAGTTATGCAGGCATACCTAATTTTGTGTCTGTAGCGCCGATTGTGTATGTTGCCGTTGTTTTTCCCTTCCTTTCTGTCCCTGTTTGAGCGTTCCAAGTTAGCATTCTGAGCATCAAACTAATCTGTGAGTCACTGAGTCCTATTTCCAGTCGCACTGTTTATGCCAAAGGCGGCATTAGAGGGGGAAAAAAAGAAAGGGAAATCTCATGAGGGATTTGTGGCGAATAAAAAAGCTATTAGGATAGATTAAAGTTATTTGAAACGTCCAGTACAACACACAAGGACTCCAATGGTAATACTGGTTTTAATGGTGAGACAAAAGAAGCAGTGGAAAGCTATTTGAAAAGATCTTTTTTTCTAGATGCATTAGTTTTGCATATCGGAGATATGCATCAGTCACTATCTCGAACCTTTAACTGTGGCTTGAAACCAAAATTCAAAACCTTAACCCTTGCTTTTGGCTGAAAAAACTCATTTTAAACTCACACAACAGTACAGCTTTGCGTAAAAATCCAAAATTGGCATTCCATCTTATGATAACCTAATTTTGAAATATCCTATCCCACCCTTAGTCTCAAATACCAAAGACTTGAAACCCGTGTTTAAAAGTCACATTTTAAACGTTATTCATGGAACGGAAGCCTAGCCTAGGTTACCTTATCACTCTAATTTGTATGCCTCTTTCGTCTTTGAAATCATAACAATGGGCTGAAAACCTAATTTGAAACCTTTAGCCTACCTTGAAGCAAATTTAAAACCTAAGATCTCCTTTGGAATCTCGCCTGTAACCATCCTTACATGCCTAGTTTAAAACCCTACCTCGAAACCACATTTTTAACATTGACCTTGATTCAAAAAGTCTTCCCTTAACCTTAACCCTAGGCTATTTTCTATGATCAGGATCGCCATTAAGTTTTTGATGAGCTTGTTGGTGAGCTTTGAATAAATTGTGTGAAGAGGACGAAACTATCAAAAACATACAAGACAGTTCCCCTCGAGGACTGGTTTTGGACACCCTTGTCATACAGTAAATCCAAAACAGACCTGGAGCCTTTCTTTCAAACCTTTTATCAATTTAACAAATAAGTTTTGGATGTGGACATTTACAGTATGTCATTATCATATGCGTAGATTAAACTTTATATTCTTGTCATTGAGTCACACAACTCCAAACCACAAAATGGCAATCGCGTCTTGTCTCACCTGCAAGGCAAACCGAGATCAGAATACTCTTCGACCGTTAAAGACGTTGATCCGAGACCTGGGCTTGCGTGGTACGCTCCTCGCAGGTTCCTGTCCGCAGGCTGAAAAGCAGAAGAAACAAATGAGATGCGACGTGGCGAGTGAGCTCGCCCACTTGGACCAACCGAGCCGCCGCAAATGCGCCGCCATCCGGAATAAAACAATTCTGGAAGAAATGTCAGTCCGAGCAAGAGCGGGAGACAAACCCGCAGTCCTTGCATGGCCGACTCGTTTATTTTTCAACCTAAACGGCAAGAAAAAAAAAAAAAAAAACGCGTTGGCTCGATGTGCCATCGTGGCCAGGTGAGAGGACAAGCAAGTGGGATATTTTTTTTTTTTATTCTTTACTTGGGAAGCTCCAGAAACAACGCTGTCTTTGCTCTTCCACTCCTACTCCATTTTTCCCCCTCATGTACACTCCTAAATGTTCATGAGTAAATATACTTGCCCTCTCAGTAGTTCTGTTATATTGTGGGTAAAAATGACTTTTTTGAACTGTTTAACCAATCAAGATTTAAGTTTGGCAAGCTCCTGAAATGACAAAAGCTAAACTTTGCTGATGTTTTGTTACATTTGTGTCTTTGGTACGCTTAAGCATGTTCAGCACTCCGAGAAAATAATATTTGATGTGTCCCTGCTGCTTTAGGTGTGTGTCCCCGCCTTTGATGTCTGAGAGATTATCGTCTGCAAATCTGTCAATCCCTTTATTGATTATGTCTTTGGAACTTGGGCGCGGACATCCAGAAAGTGATTAGATGGAAAGGGAGGGGGGGACTGCTACTGTTATGCTTGCCTGTGGTGTTCCCTGAAAAGAATACACACAATCGCACTTATCCAAGAGGACATTTTTCAAACAGGAACTATGGCTGTTCAAACTGTTACTTTTGCAACTTTTAAGCATTTTTCATCTATCATTTGGAAATAAAAGACGACTATAATGTTGAAATATTGATGTTACATTTTTCCATTAATTTTCTGTTGTTGTTGCATATCAAATCAATGGTTAAATCAACAACTCTTCTGCCAATTGCACCTAATTAGTGCTGGCCACTTTTCCTCGATTGCTTTAAGTCACAATTAATCAAAGGATTCCACATAATCGACACAATCTTCTTGTACGTGTTTTTTTAACATGGGCAGTTGCTGATCCACCGCCAGGAGTGATTTGAGTGTGTTGCCACGCGGCAATTTGCGAGGAGGCTTAATTGAAGAAAAGGCTTAATGAGGCTCCCCAGAGGATTGGAATCTGGGCCTCATAAATAGCTCAGGTAGAGAAAGACACGGTCAACAGGATCAGAGTACAAGCCTGCGAAATTGCCATGAGAGAGCTTAGCTGCTACATGATGTATTTAGTTTATAATGCTGTTACTGTCTTATGTTTTTATTTATTTATGCAATCTTAAAGAGACATTTTGGTGGATTGATTTTTTTGTTTTTTCAACATTTAGGGCATTTATTAATGCCTTATTGTTTTCAAGTTTACTGTGTTATAAAATTTGCATTTTTTCAAATTATTTGTGCGTCTTTTATGATGTGATTAAAAAAATACCTATTCATTCAATAATTAATTGGGGAAATTCAATTAAAACTGAAACAATATGTTGTCGAAAAAGAGTTCAACCCGTGCAAAACCAGAATAAGTAATAATTCATTTTTTATGCAATATTTTACAATGTTACATTGACAGAGTCAGTGTATTACACCATGGAGTTAGAATATGCAGTGATCTAAACCTGAATCATATCAAAATAATATAACTATTTCATGTTGTAATTCTTTTTTATCTGTGTCCAGAAGATTTTTGGGGGGTGACCAGAAGTTGCTAATCTACAATATTTGTGAGCTGCTCATTTTTCCAACCGACAGGCACAGAT